>NW_006159672.1:6837908-6873279 GCF_000334495.1 Tupaia belangeri chinensis | reverse complement strand
TTTTCACTGTAGGGCGCGTGCGCTCGGCAGACAGACAGAGAGAGACATAGAGACAGAAAGCGAGAAATCACCCCCCAGGGGGGATGGTCACGCCACAATCCCTTCTCCTTCATTCTCCTCTCGGGATCTTGGGCACGCACGCACACGTGCCCGGTGTGAGTTTTAAGCCACGGGGTCCGGGACACGAACCGCGGTCGACTACGTGGGAGTCCAGCGACATAGCCATTACGCTAACTGCTTGTTCCCATCTTTTACCCTTCCTCTTGGGTATGGCACTTTTTACCTTTGAGTGCTAAACCATGGTGTCCCAAGCAAAGTGCATGTGGACTCGTAAGTGATGAGAAGGGCAAGACCTCATGGGTCAGAGGAGACCTCCCCCTGCCTGCAGCAGCTCCACTGCAGCCTGCACAGTCAGTTGTGGCCCATTTGGTCCTTCCCCGGGGAGGCTTCTGGGACTCAGTGCCCTGCTAACTTCCTTGCGACTTTATACAGCTTCTTGACCAGATATCTGCTGAGAAAACAGGGTTTATCTGTGCTGTGGGGAATGCAGGTGCCAACAACTCAAACTTAAATGTTTAAAGAGACAACAAGGCCCAGTGCATCAGGGTGGGCTTCATGAAGTTGGGAGGGGAGAGGCCCCAAGGACCATGGACTCCATCTGTGCTTGTTTTCTTTAAGAAATGATTAAACTTTTAGGCCCAGAATATGAAGCACTTCCCCACAAACTTTCTGCATATTCTTTCTACTTAATTTCTTTCCCACAAAACATTTCATTAAGTAATTATCCCCTACCCCCAAGTCTGTGGGGGACATATTACATTCTGAGATTCCCCGCCAGTGGATGTTCAAACTGTAGATAGTTCACAATCTACATATAGTATATATGCTATGCATTTTCCTGTGCATAGCTACTTATGATAAAGTTTAATTTATAAGCTAGACACAGCAAGAGCTTAACAACAATAACTAATAATATGTATATATAATAGCAATATTATAACTAATAAAATATATAGCAACAATAATAATAAAATAGAGAAATTATAACAATGTACTGTAATAAAAGTTATGTGAATGCAGTTGCTCTCTCTCAAAATATCAAAACATAGTTTACTATACCTAACTAAAACTTCAGAAAGCAAGACTATGGATAAGGGGGGAACCAATGTATCCAAGACTAGGCCAGAATGGAAATTTTTCATGTCGGAAGGTCTGCCTCACTGTAGGTTGTCCCTTCAGCTGATCAACCCTGGAGCCCCACAAGTTTGAGGGCTGAACAAGCTAGCCCCGGGCCCCAGTCTTAATGCTTATCTCCTTCATCATAGGCTAAGTGGGTACTAGTCATGCCTATTCTAAAGGGAGAAACATGGTGAAGACCCTACGAGGTTCCTAGTACAGCATGAGGTATAGATAAAAAGTACAAATACAAAGTGCATTCCAAGGCTAGTGTATAGCCTAGTGGTTAAGGGAGTCAGATCTCACATGGCTGATAGTGGTTTGAATCTCAGCCCTGGTGGTTTAAAAAACATGCTGGGTCCATTTGCTTGCATGCCCCAAATCCCAACAGGATGGAGAAATGGAAGAGAGGGAACTGTGGTGTAACCACACCCTTGGGTGGCAGATGCTTTCTCCCTTTCTCTCTGTCTCTGTCTCTCTACTTCTCTCTAGTGAATGCATGCACCCTCTGGCAACTAAGAATACAGAGAGATGCAGTCCTGGTAAGTGCAAAGAAGAGATGAAAACAAGATGAGGTGGTAGAGAGGAATGTGAGCAGATGGCTGATGTGTTAGGGACACTCCTCTGAGAAGGGCTTAAATGGCAGAATAGCCCCAGCAAGTGTGACCAGGAGAGCTGGCAATGGAGGTGCACCGCATGTAGCTTCCATGACCAAAGGAACTTGGCATGGCCTGTGGATAAGGAACAGTGGAGCCCACCTCCTCTGATCCCTGTCTGAGTTTTAATGGTTTCAGTAGCATTAAAAAATAATGCAAAAAGTTCTTACATAAATCAGGAGGAATTGGATGTAATTGCGTAAAGATGCTTTTGAAAATGTGTTTATTCAACCAAAGAAACAATCCGGGCAGAATGCCAGAGTGCTCCATCTGCCTTAAGAACACGCGTGTGGGGGTTCCCTTGGCTTGCCACAACAAATTACCCAAGACTGGGTGGCTTAAAACAACACATATTTACTCTCTCACATCTCTGGAGGGCATAAGTCTGAAATCAAGGTGTCAAAAAGGGTTCACTCCCTCTAGAGACTCTAGGGAAGGATCCATCCTGCCTCTTCCAGCCTTTTCTGGTGGCTCCAGGCATTCCTTTGCTTGTAGCTACATCACTCCAATCTCTGCCTTTGTGTTCTCATGAGCATCCAAAACATCCTTTGACCCTTCCTTATAAGGACACTTGTCATAGGACTCAGGGCTCATCTTAAATCTAGGATGATCTCATCTCAAGTTCCTTAACTTGACTATATCTGCAATGACCCTATGTTTAAATAAGGTCACATTCTCAAGGACCTGAGATTAGGGTTTAGATAAGTCTCCTTGGAAGACACTAGTTAGCGCATAACAATGTACCTTATCTATATTCTGTTCTAACCCAATAAAGAATATGCAGTCTCCATGGTGAAGATTTCAGTTTTCAGCCTTAGGAAAAAATGTCATTGACCTCCTGCCACATCTGCTGGTGATGCAGAATCAACAGAACAAGTGCTATTGTGGCATCACAGGCCTGCTGGTGGGTCCCAGGGTGGAGCAGGTTTCCCCTGCAGTGCTGAGGCCCATTATCCATCTTTCAGCATAACCTGTGCAGCCAGGAATGTGCCTTCTTCTGCACTGATGGCTACAACAGGCCTACTCTGAGCAAGCTTGATCAAGCTCAACAGAGAACACTGTGTGAGGCCTCAGAAATGCAATTGGTTAGACTGTCTTACCACAGAGCTGTGGGAATGCCTTTGGAACCTGAAGTTGATTAAAAGCGACAGAGTAATAGGGGCCAGCAGGTGGCATGGTTGTTAAAACATTGGATCCCACAGGGCCAACTCTGTTGTTTGAGAAAGAAGGAGAAGGGATTAGGGTGTGACCATCTCCTCAGGGGGTGATTTCTCACTTTTCCTCTTTTCTCTGTCTCTCTCTATCCCTCTCCAGCAAGCACATGTGTCCTGTGGCAAAAATCTAAAAAAAAAAGACTATAATGAGAGTAAATCTGGTTATAGTTCTGTACACAGCAACAAGGAAGGCTGGGACCCTCTCAGCACTAAGCCCTGTACCCAATGGCAGAATGGGCCAGAGAGCTACAGGGCTGACTATGCCCTACCCCAGAGTCCACAGAGCCCACAGACTTCACAGACCTACAGAGCCGCACACCAGGGGCATGGAGGAGAGGGTGGCCACAAGAGCCTGGCTGCTGGGTAACATAAATACTTCCTTCAGGGCCTCATCACTGAGACACTACAAACGTCAAACCCTGCAATGACTCCAGAGTGGCGCTACCTTAAAGATGCAGATGCTGGCCCTAGTTCTTCACAAGTCAAGCTGAGCTAGTATTCACTTGGACTTTGGCCACGATGTAGTGGCAGGGAATGATTTGCCTTCTCACCTGAAAAACCAGAGTCAGGTGAACATATTTAAGAGCAGTTTTCGAGACCTGAATGTTAGTTGACAAAGGACAGCTATCTCTAAGAGACAGGCAGTAGCCAATTAAAGTGAGCCCTATGACTGCTCAAATGTATAGTCATTATAGGGGAGTTTCAGGCCACATGGCTGGGTGGGGAATGCAGGCAGAGCCAAGTGAAACTCCTGAGTTGAGGAGACAAAGCAGAGAGTTCAGGGAGACCAGGAATCCCAATTTGCAGTATGTAGTGCCAAGGAGGAAGGATCTGCACATGGAGAAAACTCCAGAGATCTGCAGAGGGTCCTCCTTAAGTGTGCAACTGAAGACTAATTAACACAGGCATAAAAATCCACCAAGGTTGGGGAAAATCTGAAAAGATTAGAGGGTAAGTGCTTGGTACTCTCACAAGATCTGCTCTCACCAGCCAAAAGGGAAAACTCATAATTCATGGGCCACTGGGAGGATGCTTTAAGATCTTGCCTCAGTAGTGGAGGATGGCTAGATCTACAATGAGCACTTCTCTACTTCTTCCTAACAAAGCTTAAAAGCAAGATATGAAAGGACTAAACTATTTCCAGAAACTTAATTACATTCCATTACAAGGCTCAAGGCATTTATAGAAATACAAAAATACCCATCAACCAGCAAGGTAAAATTCACAATGTCTGGCATCTAATCAAAGATGAATAGGCATGCAAAGAGGCAGAAAAACATGACCCATAATGAAAAGACCCAATCGAAATCAGTCCAGCAGTAATGTCAGCAGAAATGACAGAGCAAGGACCTCTGAAAACCCTCTTCACCATAAAAACAAGAACACAGAGAAGTCAAAATAATCTTTCCAGAACTCCGAAATTAACCAAAGGCTTGCAACAATCTGGGGCATGTTTATTCAAAAAAAGCAGCTGCATATTGGCAAGAACAGTGAGCTTTTTGTAGTTTTAACTTGCCTTGTTCCCATTCTTCATCTCCTCGGCCCCACAGCAGCCTCAAAAACCAGCAGCCCCACACTCATGGCAAATACAAACTGCCTTGCAGCCACTGGAGGGAACATGATAGGTTTGGAGCTGATGGCATCATTTGACCTGTCTGGTGGTTCCCTGGAAAACCCAGTTGCAAGTCTTGTCTTCACTGCAATCTACCCAGAATTAACAACACTTTACTATTTTTGTTGAAAATAGTCAGCCGTAATTGTTTAATATCATACCTGCCCAGGTGGCAATATGGGGTCACATAAAAAGATAACCAGAACACTTAAAAAGATAAACTGGGGCATAAGATGTCCATGAGGGACTTTGAAAAGTTCCAACACATTCCTGGGAAACAAAACAGTCGTATACAGTCATAGGATGATACCCATGCCCAGGAAAGACCTGAGAAGGCCCAGATGTCTTACCTCCTGCTGACCTTGAGGTTCTTCACAAGCAAAAAATGAAGGATGAGGCAGAGAAAATTGCCTGGCTGAGTGCTACATGCTCCAACACACACATAGGACTCCTTAGCAGAGGATGAGAGGTTTGTTTCAGAACTTACAGCAAATCTCTGTATAATCATTAGCTGATCACTAAGCTAACCAAGCAGAGACTTCAGTGGCCACACATGACAAATAAAACAGATCCTGCAATATTCAAGAAAGTCACAAAATAAATAAGAAGCAAGAGATAACAACACCAATAAGCAAAAACAAAAGCAAATTCTGGGGAGAAGAGAGAATCTAATTTCCAGAGATGAAACATTATATTATTATTTTGGAGAGGTTGGGTTCATTCCCCATGGAGGGTGGCCATGCCGCAATTCCTTCTCCTCCAGTTTCCTTTTGGGATTTTGAGCACACACGCAGCCACTGTGACTTTAAAGTCTCCAGGTCCAGGACTCCAATCACAGTCGACTATTCTGGAGTCCAGTAACCATTATACCATCTGCTTATCCCACATTATCTTATTTAAAATGTCTAGCTAGTGACACAAAATTATGACACAGGCAAAAAACATGTGCTATGGGCATACACAGGAGGAGAAGAAGCAATCAACAGAAACTATCCTTGAGGAAGCCCAGACATTGGATTTACTAGACAAAGACTTCAAAACGGTGTTCATAATGTGCTCAGTAAAATAAAAAACTAAAGGAAAGCATAAAACAATGTCTCACCAAGTAGATGTCAACAAAAATATAGAAATTATAAGAAAGAACAAAATAGAATTTATGAGGTTGAAAAGTATAACTCAAATGAAAACAAAAAAGTCACTACAGGGACTCAGTAACAGATTTGAGATGGTAGAAGAAAGAATCTAAAATCTTTTTTTGAGAGAGATTTTTGCATTAGGGCATGTGTGCTCACCAGAGAGACAGAGACAGAGAGACAGAAAGTGAGAACTCACCCCTAGGGGTGGATGGCCAGACTGCCATCCCTTCTCTTCCAGTCTCCTCTCTGGATCTTGGGTGAAAGCACATGCATCTGGCATGAATTTCAAATCACTGGGTCCAGGATTTGAACCGTAGTCAACCATGTGGGAGTCCAGTGATGTAACCATTACACCATCTGCTGGTCCTGAAGGAATCTAAAATCTTGAAAGTCAGTTAAGATTATTCAATGTAATGAACAGGAAGAAAGGAATAAGAAAAACAAAAAGCACCTCCAGCGACCTATAGGACCCTACAAAACATACCATCATACACATAATGGGAGTCCCAAGAGAAAAGAGCAAGAAAGTTTGCTGAGAGAATATGGCTGCCATGAAATGACTATATTAGAAAAGAAAAACATCTCAAATCAACAAACTCAGCTTTCACTGTAAGAAAGTAGAGAAACAGAGCAAATTAGATCCATAGTAAACAGAAGAAAATAATAAAGACGAGAGCAAAAGTAAACAAGCAAACAAACAAAATCAATGAAAACAAAATGTGATTCTTGACATTCATGGGACAAAGAAATGGGTTATTATCTATTGATGATAACATGTATAATATCCCCAACTGGACTGGTGAGAAATGTATTCATGTTGGAACACTTACTTACTTTATAAGTTAAGTGACATATGTGATTGAATGAATAAAAGAAATTCAAATTAAATTAAAAAATAAAATGAAATATTGATCAATCAGATGCCAGCATAATGAAAAGGTTTGCTTTTGAAAGACTCCCCTCACCCCCAGAGGATGCATATACTTGCCAGAGAGACAGATAGACAAAGAAAGAAGGAGAGGGAGAGAGCAACCCCATGGGGTGTGATCACACTACAGTCCCTTCTCCATTTCTTCATCCTGTTAGGATCTGGAACACACGCACACATGCCTGGCATATTTTTCCAAACTGCTTAATCTCAGATTCAAACCATGCAGTTGGCCATGTGAGATCCAATTCTTTTAACCAGTAGACCATGGGACTGTCCCTGAAAGACATTTTTTTTTTTTTTAAGGTTTTAGCCATAGGATGTGTTCACTTGCCAGGGAGAGAGAGGAAAAGAGAGAGAGAGAGAGAAAAAAAAAAAGGTGAGAAATCACCCCTACTAGGAGATGGCCATACTGCAATCCCTTCTTCTCCATTCTCCTCCTGGGATTTCGGGCAAGCATGCACAAGTGCCTGGGTGATTTTTAAGCTGCTGGGTCTGGGACACAAGCTGCAGTTGGCCATGTGGGAGTCTAGTGCCTTAACCACTATGCCATCTACTGGTCTTGAAAGACACTTTTAAGACAGTAAAAAAGCAAGCAACAGAGCAAGTGAAAATGCATACCTGGCAAAGAACTTGTATCTAGAATATATAGAGAATTCTTACTCAATAATAATATGACATATAACCCAATAAAAATATGCACAAAAATTTCCCTTGACTCTTACTTCACCGAAGTACATATGCAAATGGCTGATAACTACATAATAAGATACTTGCCATCATTGATACATGGGTTAATGCACATTGGGACCAACTAATAGTACCTAAGAGAATGGCTAATGGAATGACTAAAGTTTTAAAAAAACAAAACCCAAAAGTGACCATGGTAAGGGTTGATGAGAATGTAGATGAAATAGAACTCTCATTCTCTGCTGCGGGGAATGAAAAATGGTAAACATTTAGGAAAGCAACCTGGCAGTTTCTTAAAAAATTATACATACACATAAACGTACAATCCACACATTCTACTTCTAGTTGTTTACTTGAGAAAAATATGAGCATAGTCTTAGACAGACTTGTATAAGACCATTAATTGCAGCTTTATACATCATGACGAAAACTGGAAATAGCCCACTTAATGAATATCCTCTTGGGCTGGCAGGTGGCATGGTGGTTAAGGATGCTGACTGACCATGGCTTGAGTCCCAGACCTGGAGGCTTGCTTTCTCACTTTCTCTCTCTCTTTCTCTCTCTCTTGCTCTGTCCTCTGTCAAATTAAAACCAATCAATCAATCAATCAATCAATCAATCAAGTGAAATAAAATTAATATCCCCTCAGTAGGTGAATGAATAAATAAATAAAAAATAAAAGGTAGTGCATCTGTATAATGGAATAGTACTCAGTGATGAAAGGGAACCAAGTGCTGATATATCCAAGAGCATCATGGGTGAAGCTCAAGAGCCAATGGAGGGAACCAGCAGTTAGTTAATGGCTATGTTGCTGGACTACCATGTAGTCGATTGCAGTTCGCGTCCCGGACCCGGTGGCTTAGAACTCACACCAGGCGCGTGTGCATGTGTGCCCAAGATCCCAAGAGGAGAATGGAGGAGAAGGGATTGAGGCGTGACCATGCCCCCTGGGGGATGATTTCTCGCTTTCTGTCTCTCTGTCTGTCTCTGTCTGTCTGGCGAGTGCATGCACCCTATAACGAACCCCCTTTAAAAAAAAAAAAAAAAAAAGAGCCAATGGAATAAGTCAGACCCAGAAATCACATACTGGATGAGCAAAGTACATACTTGGGATCTTCAAAAAGTTCATATAAAATGTTATTATGAAAGAAACTATACAGGGATTTCAATATTTTAGCACCAAAATAAACTTTAATTGAATTTTCCATAAATCTTTTGAAATATTCTCATTAAATTCTATAAAATGTAAGACTCATGAATATGATGTATCAGAGTGGTTGCCTGAGGCTGAGAGTGGGAAGGTTTACCACAAAGATTTATCACAAAAATAGATAATAAATAAATAAGTAAATAAATAAAATGAGTAAACTTTTGGGGGTAAAGGATATATTCTATATCTTGATTTTGGTGTTAAACTGGTATACGGATTTGCCAAAAGTCATCAAATTATACCCTCTAAGTGCATGCATTTTGTTGTATGTAAGTTGTACCTCAACGAAGTTGATTAATAAATAATATTTGCTATAAGCCAGTTCTTCAAAGCATCAGCATTCTGTGTGGCACCCCCACTCTGTCTTGCCTCTCAAACACCAGAATCCACATTCTCTGGCCGCCCTGTCCATCCAAAGCCATGGAAAGGAGATGGCAGCACCTGCCAGGCTTTGAGCATCTTACTTCAAGGTCAAACTAAAGCACAGGTAAGAAAGACCCCAACTGTGATCATGCCCCTCAACCTGCAGGAATCTTATACTCTGCACCCCAAATTCATCACTCATAACTTGCAGAATCATGCAGAAAACAGCCTCCACCCACATGCTACATTCCACTGTCAGATGCTGAGAGGCAAGACTGGCTCTTGGAAGGTTTCTAAGGCAGATTCTCTTTCTGTGACATTAGCTTCATATCAGCAGAAACCTGGTGAGAACTACCAGATTCAAAACTCAGGCATTTTCATCTGGCTCAATGAATGGTAATTATATCACTTGTTTCTTTTTAAACTACACAATGCCTGGCATTCATTCTGTCTCCAAATCTGTTCTTGAATTTAGTTTTCATCTGGTTCTAGTTAAATATGCATTTTGTTTATTGCATGTAATTTGCCTACATAGTTGAAATACATTTTGATTAAAAAATAATCTTAAAAGTTGAATATGAATTGCAGGATGATGGCTATATCATCATCTCTCTCTCTCTCTCTCTCTTTCTTTTTTTTTTTTTTAAGCTTTCTATGCCTTGTTAGATTTGATAAGACGCTGTGAACTAGAGTCCAGTCCAGGCTTCCTGCTGGAGATGATTCATGGTCACTGACAAAGCCAAATAAAGCATGCAGACAGGCTTTTGTGCTGCACAGCACCCAGGGTCACTGTCTCCTTGGGTCTGAGGCTAAAAGGTATTGTTTCCAGAGGACTTTGAAGACATGTCCTCTCCCTGAGATGCCCAGCCTTTCCTGCCGAGGGTCTCTATGGTATCAAGTCTTCACTCACCTCTGAGTGAGTGAAGACTTGGTAATACTAGTGAATACTCCCAGGAAGGTATGAGTCACATCCTTGAGACACACATTTTCATAGGCTGAGCTTCTTGTGCACACTGAACTTTAGGGACACTAACCTAATCCTTCCATGGTCTTGAGACATCGCAAATTGATGTCGCCTTGAGTCCATATAGGAGAGAAGAGACTAGACACCACTGATGTTTAAACACATCTTTTCTAGAGCAATGAAGACCCACATGAGTGATTACCATGCATATTAGCCATAGTGTCAGTTCTTCATAAGAACTTGTATTTAATAAATGTTAAAGTTCCCCATTCAAGCCAAAGTTCTCACCAGCAGTGCCTCATACCCTGACATCCCTGGGTAATTTTCTCAGAATCAGCTCAATGTGTACTGAACTAGATAGGCTGTGGCTAGCTGTCTGCACAGAAGAATAAAACAGTCACTTTACCAGCCAACTTCAGTTCCCAAAGGAAAACGAGACAAGTGAATTCTCAAATAAAAATCTTCAGACAGGAGAGTCTCTGGAAGTCCCAGTAGTCAGACTTAATGTGCAAAGGTCTTTCTGAATAAAATACTTTGGAAGTGTCTAAGAATCAAGGAAAAAAGACTCTAGAGGGTTACAAGAGTGACAGTGATCCCATAGTAGACAACTTCATAGCACTAGCACTACCAGCCCCATCTTTTGTCTCCTTCCTGGCTCACAGGAAAGACCACTCTCAACAAAGAAGCACGAGGATCCCATGAGGTGTTTCCCTGCCCCACCACACCTGCCAGTCTCAGCCTCAGTGCTGAGTGATGCCCAGCCTGACAGACTCATCACTCAGCAGATTTGCTCTTGCCTCTGCAGTCATCGACACCCACCATCCAGTGTTCAACCCTGCTGATCACACGAACACAGGGGCCCAGTGCTCCAAAGACCTCCCTGAGAATAGCACTGGGCTTGTGAAGTGGCCTCTATTCCTGCCCCAGACCTTAGGAGAGGGCCCCAGTCCAAATCTCAGCCCTCAGGGAAGAGCAGGTTTCTCCGTAGACACTAAGAGTAGAGTTATGCTGAGGATGACTCTGAACCCCCTGATTAATCCTCTGTACTCCCACCCCAGCCATCCACCTTCCCCAATCCCTCTCAGTACCATCCTGACTACGTATCTTCCCTCCAATGCAGGGCTTCTGTGTGCCTTGAACCACTTGTGTTCTTGTCTGGATAAGGGTCACCCATATGGCTAGGCATTTTAATCCTACTCCACAAGGACAATTTCTCCTCAGGTCTCAATAATGTCATATCCTAAAGACACCAAGCCACCCAGAGGCAGTCACTGCCTGCCTTGAGCTGTCTCTATGGGGGGACCCAGGATTAAGGAGGAGTCAGTCTTTCCTGCACTGTGACTTGACCTGGGCACAAGAACTCTGGGACAACCAGGGTATAGACTCGGGAGTGATTTTTAAAGGGCCTTCTTCCCAGGATGTAGAATTTCTCAGGTTTTTTTTCCTAACATCAAACTGCAGATCCAGGTCACTAATGGCCTGGGTTTTCTAACACTGGTCATCTCTTCTCCTCCACACACGCAGCTCATGTCTTGCCACTGTTTAAATGTCAGTCTACAAAGGCACCCAGCTCACTCTGTGGAGACATGACTCAGAGCTGAAGAGCTTTAAGAGCCTACAGGAGACAGAGGGAAGATATTAGCTAATCTCCTGGTTAACATTGAGCTAAACTCATTGTCCAAACCTTGGGTCTGGCACAGCCTGTATTAAGCCCACAAGCACATTATGGTCTCCTGGAGACCAAAGCTGACCTGGTGGTAGGTCTTGTCACTCCTCAGCATGATTATCAGCCTTCAGTTTCCACAAGACTCACTGGCTCCCCTAAAATGGGTGAATTTTCATCATGAACAAGCCTTGGGGAACCTTTCTGCTGCCCATCTGAGCCACATACATGGTCATCCATGGTTGGAAGGAAAGAAAACTCCCTTGATAACTTCAAACTACCCTCAACTTCTCTCAGATCAAAGAGGCATGACTTTTAACAGAGACAGGACTTCTAGAGACACCTGGGGCAGCATAAAAAAGAACAGGGATCCGTGAAATCAGGGAAAATAATCCCTATACCTTGCCACAGGGAAAGTGTCTACAGCCACAACCCAGGGGAACATTTTAATGAGGTCTGACTCCTTTGTTCCCTAAGGAGATAAATATAGAAAATACCCAACCAGATTAATGGGACAAGGCAGAGATGCACAGTGGATAACCCTAGTCTGGGCACTTCTTTAAAAGCATAATACATTAAGACTCTCCAACCAAGTCCCCGTAAAACCAGACCTACAGCACCATGGTTCCCGTCCAATGCTGCCAGAATAAATAACAACCTTCCCCGAGATACACTGCTTTTATTTTTATATCTGAAAGCACTCTGAGAGGAAACATTTTTATGTTGAGGGTCTCACCTGTGTTCATCTCAGTGATGACTATTGTAAAGATTTTTCATTTAAAAAACCATGCAAGTCATTTATTTTATAAATACGTAAAATCATTCAAGCTCAAGGTGTATTTAGATGAAAAAGAAACAGCTCCCCTCACCTACCTCATGATTCAGCACAGCAAGGAAGTTTTCAAATAGTGTGAATTTTCACATCAAAAGGATGGTTAATAAACAGGTAACAGCTGCCCCAGTGCTGAACATTAAATATAAAAAAGCATATGAATAAATTAATGTTGGTAGCAAATGTATAGACCCATGTGATTTATATAGACACCTGAGCACATACAATCATGTCTGACTAAAAGGGAATTTGTCAAAAAGTAAACCTAGAGTTATTTTATGATCCAGCAATTCCACTCTCAGGTGGATACCCAGCAGAACCAAAAATAGGCATTTGCAAAAAAACTTGTACTTGGAGATTCATAGCAGCATTACCTACCGTAGCTAAAAGGTAAGAACCACCCAGTTGTCCATGAACGCTGAGACAAATAAAAAGGAACAAAGCACTGACATGCTACAACACAGATGACCCTTGAAAACTCTTTGTTTGGTGAGATAAACCTATGGCAAAAGGTCACATCTTGAACGAATTCATTTGCATGAAATGTTCAGAATAAACAAATTCAGAAAGACGGCAAATAGATTAGTGGTTCTTGGGGGCTGGGGGAGGTATGGGCGGGGTGATGAAATTTCCTGGAACTAGATACTAGTGAGGGTGGAACAGCAGTGTATGCATACTAACTATCCTGAATTGTATAGCTGAAAATAGTGAATTTTAAGTTAGGTGAATTTTACTTCAATAAAAAGAAGGGGGAGGGGGGGAGACGACAATGTCACATTTATTCCAACCTGCCTGCTTTCAAAGACCCCGTGAATCACCTTGTGACAAGATGAGCTAGCGTGTGGCCAGTGAGAGGCCTTCCCAGATTGTATCATGGGGCCAGTGGCCTGAAAGAGTCCAAAGCTGGGATATCCATGAGCTGTGAACACCAGCTGCCTAGAGAGATGATGCAAAGGACAGGGGGTTATTGCTCCATTGGGTCCGTAGGGATGGTCTGCAGTCCCTCCTCTAGGTGCTCAGGAGACACAGCCTAGAGAACACAACTGTTCTTCTAGTGGAAAGTCAGGATTTACCGGACTTCATTTTGATGACAAAATTGTGGCTTCTGAAAGTCTGCCATTTCCTGTCCTCTGCCTCTAAGATTCCTAACCGAGCTGTGTCCTAGCCTACATCAGCTGTAGCTGCATTGTGTCCACTCAATTGAACAACAGTTGGAAAAAAAAAATCAGAAGGACAGCACATCAGAATAGCACAAAGCAGGAAGACTGGGCTGTGGTTTGATCTTATTTTAAAAGATCTGGAGCTCTGTAGTAATGCAGTGATAATTCAACCAGACCCACATGGGGTAAGTCCCGGGTTCATGTCTGAAGACCTCTCTGAGCATGCCAGGCACTCACAAGCTTGCCTGTGATCCCAGCAGCTAACACTGGGGATAGATTGCAGTAAGAAGACCCTGTCGAGGATGCCTTTCTCTCTGTGTCTGACTGTTTTTCTTTCTCATGGAAGAAATAAATAAATAAACAACAAAACAATCTCTGTCTTAAAAAAAAAACAAAAAACAACTACTTGCATAAGAATTTACTCATGCAAGCAACTAGACCATCAAAAGATGAATGAAATGCTGGTCTTTGTATAAACTTTATATGGGCCCTTATGATTTCAAAATTAAAAATAGTTATAAGTAAGAAATGGATGGCTTCTGGAATTTGAAAGAACAATCAGCATTTGGAATTTGTAAGAACTCAGAAGGTGACACTAAAATTCTCTCTCCGTGTGGGGAAATTTCTGTCCTCCACCAGAGATGATATTACTTATTTATTGAATGACTCCACTAAAAAGTAAGCATCAAACAAAACAGAATGAAGAGGACATCTTAATTATAAAAGACTGGACGCTATCATGTCACACTGAAAATCAGTTTTACTAAGAAGAAAACTGTCACATGCAAGGAAGAAGTTGCTTAGAGGTGGGCACTACGATCCACAGACCTCAACCACAGAAGGGGACCCCAAATAGATATGGACACAAAGCAACAATGAGGTGACCAGATCCACAGTAGCACAAGACTGATCTTTATTGAGTCTCCATCACCATCACCCTCTGTTGCCTCCTGGGAAGTGGCAGCAAAGGGTCAGTGAGGGGCTATTGCCTGATAACCTGTTACCAGGAATGGGGTAGAGTGAGCATTTGGACAACAAGCCAAATGATAGGGCCAGTCAGTCTTCACTACGATAGCATAAGTCAGAGAAGGAAGTCCCCCACCTCCGACAATGACCCATTTCTTCTGCATTAGTACAGAACTGGACATGACCCAGATGGTTCAGCCCAGAGTTGGGAAGTGGAGAAAGTGGGCTAGAGAAAGAAATTGTGACCTTCTCCAGGGGACCCCTGAACATGGAGAGGGAGTAGAAAAGACCGACTTGGAGTACATGGTCTTCAGTGTTCCCCCCTTTTAATTCCCATAAGGAGGTCTTGGCAAAGATGCCTGAGAAAGGGCTCAGCCAAAGACTCCTCAGTAAGGAGGCCTCCAAAAGGAGGCACCTGGGCTAGGGGTGCAGATTATGTAAGAGCATGGCTGGTCTGAGTCCTGACCACAGGTCCCCCTACTACAGCTACCCAGCCTGGGGTGGAGAGGGCTCCTCCCTGCTAGGGTAGCTGCAGCCTTTGGCTAGGTCTGAGAAAATCACACGCAGGTCTATGGCCAGGAACAGAACTCCTAACTGCCAGGACCTCCCAAGGCAAAGTCCCAATCATCACACAGAGGAGACTGAAGGTCAGAGGGATCTCTTTAGGAGTGAGGCTTGTTCCTCCCACGGATGGTGCTGTCTGAGCTCTTCTGTACAGTATTGTAATAAACAGCACAGGAAGGAAGTTCTAATCTTTCACTGGCACAAAGGAAATGCCAGTCTTTTGCGAAACCAGATGTTATAGTGTAATTAATGTGTCACACTGAAATCTCACACAGTAAAACTATAGGCTTGTCAGACTCTCAGTTACGAGTGTCACAAAATCACCTTCTCATAATTTGGAAAACCCAAATATTTTCTTGCATGGATGATGTTAAGAGCTAAAAATAAGTAATAGCACCTGAATTCTGAAGATAAATAAAAACTAGACATGGGCTCACCCTATAGCCTAGTGGTAAGGGAAGCCAGATCCCACATGACTGACTCTGCTTCAAATCCCAGCTCTGGTGTCTTTAAAAACATATGTACATGCATGTCCAAAATGCTGAAAGGATGCAGAATGGAAAAGGGATTGCTGTACACCCTTTCCCTAAGCCTTGCTGTGCCCTAATTGGACTCCCAGGGTAAAAGCCAACCTCTGCCCATGAAAGGAAAGCTCTGACTGGTGTGTTGTACATGAGCCACGGAGGAGCCCAGAGGTAGATACTCAGGTTGAGGGCCACAGGACACAACAGACTCCCAGGGAACTGGCTCTAAACTTCCATCCTCTGGTCCTGACTGTGATGAACATCAAACCATTTGGGTAATTCTATTTCAAAACACATGCAATGGTCCTGTTCCTAGAGATCCTGGCATGGTGGGATTGAGCACAGAAATTTGGGAAACACCCTATGATGCCAAGGTGCAGTCCTAGACAGGGACCCCACTATGTGGAGCCACTTATCATTGGCTCATCTCCCACATGCATGGACAGGGACCTGGACACTGCCAGCCAAGGCAGCTTCACTCCACTCAGCCTGTATTCTCACTACTCAGCCACCAGTACCCCCAGCCCCCCAACCCCAAGAGCTAGGAACAGCTGATGCTGGGTGACAGTCTAGTCCAGAAGTCTCTCTAGACAAGTCAGTATCAGAAACACACAGGATTCTCCCTCTCAGGTTGGGAGACCTGGTTACCTGTGCATGGTGCAGAAAGCTCAGTGCATACACCACACTGCCCCAGCTGCCCAGCAGGCCATGGAACCAGGCCTGGTGCAGCCCCTGGCCCAATGTAGAATCAGAAGTAAAGCTGACCTCTGGGGGCACAGTACAGTGTGCAAGGTTGCTGCCATCTGTGGTATGAGCATGTACGTGTGCAAGCATGGGAGTGTGCATCTGTGTGTGCATGTGTGTATGTTTTATGTGATGTGAATGTATGTATGTCTGTGTGTGTGTGGTATATATGCATGTGTATGTGTGCATTTGCTCATGTGCATATGAAGGAAGAATTTCCAAATGAAAATGGAGTGTTTGACTGAGGGTGAATAGCTAATAGGGTTCTCTCCTCCAAAAATCTTTGATATTATTTTTGATATTTTGTTTTTAATACATAACAATAGTAGTTCATGTCTTTTCCTTAATTATAAAAAGAGATGAGGACGTTACCACTTCTACTTAGCAAAGGTGAAAATGAAGGGAAGGTCCATGTAGGTGGCCTCGATAGCGTCTGGAAGGCAGGGACTGTCCATTTGGGTATATGGAGTTCAAGGGAAGGACAGTGCTGGGAAGGAGGGCCCAGAGTAACAGGCCCAGGGAGGGGAGGTCCCCAGAGACAGAGGGAGGGAGAGGATTGAGCAGGAAGGGCAGAAGTATCTGTCCGAACTTGGATACACCATTGGTAACTTGACTTTCTACACAGCAGGGTAAATCATCCTCCAGTGGCACACTCTGTGCCCTGAACAGAGTAGTCCTGTCCAGCCAGTGGGACCAGAACTTTCCACACTGGCCATCTGGGAGTGGTCTACATGACAAGGTAGCATGTCCCCTGGCCTGTGCATAAGCATGACTACCAGCACAGTCACACCCCCTCCCACATCCACACCCGCATACACTCGTTTTAGCTCAAGGATCCCAGTGGAGGGCATAGGTGGGTGTGAGAAGTAACCTTGTCCACTCACTTCACACTCCAGGGACAGAAAAGATCCTGGGAAAGTATCCCTACCTGGGTGGGGAACGAAGACCATTGGGAATGTCCAGAGCCAATGGTGGGGTCGGGGGACAGGACCCAGGAGGGGAGGAAGTCTGAGGCCAGGAAGAAGCAGAGCATTCTCTCTTCCTACCCTATTGACAGAGTGGGACTTCCTCTGCTTCAGCTAGACAAGCCTGCCCAGGACCTCAGGGAGCAAACCCCTAAGGACCCTATTCCAGAGCCTTCCAACTCTCTACTGTTGCTTTGATAGCAGTGAGGATGTCTCCCATTTCAGCAGGCCGTAGTGTTTGTTGGGAGTGTCCAGGGGTGGGATTGGGGACCTGGAGTCAACCCAACAGTTGCTGATCTGAAACTTTCATGGCTCAGAGATTACAAGGGACAAAGATGGAGACCTAGACACACTGGCCCTGAAGTTCTTGGATTTCATGTCAGAAGGTTGGGTTAGGTCTAAGTTCCTGGGCCCAAGTGCTTTCCCCCTGGTCTTTCAGGTCCTTGTTCACAAGCTGGTATGGCCTTGACAGTCCTTATTTAGGATATTTGAGCTTCATCACTGAGGACAGACAGTTGAAGCACCTGGCATAGCTCACGACAAGCTAAGCGTGAGCAGGTAGCTGGCGGGCAGGTGGGCAGGTGAGAGATGGATTTATTAGACAACTAGTTAAGTGGTGGCAGATAATAAGTATGTTCTCAAGGTTTCTTTCAGGAGTGCTAATATGTCTGTGAGATTAGGGGCCGGTCAGTTGTGCAGTACAATCTCTGAGATGCTAAACCTACATGGGAAGGTTCTGAGTTCATGTCTGTAGCCCTCCCTGAATACTCTGGGCGCATGTGGGTGCCTATGATCCAGACTGGCTGAGACTCTGATATTGTAGGGTACATTAACTATGTTTATAAAAGCCAGATGAGGCAACTGGAATTATTACCACCATAATAAAGGCACCAAGCAGGTCAGAAGTTAAGAGGATTTAGGGAGATTTAATAAGTGTTCATTTGGAAAGGAAAAACCAAAGTAGAGAACTAAATACACACACTCTCTCTGTCTCTCTAATAGAAGAAATAAATAAACTTTAAAAAGTATTTTAATCGTTGCCAATATTTTCCCCGAAAAGCTTAGAAGAGACCATCACTAAGCCACCTACAATATTATACATTTGCTAATAAAATGGAAAGCATATGTTGACCTCTAAAGCTTGGAGACAAAAGAGACTGAGCCTGAGAACCAGCAGTTAGCGTAATGGCTATGTCGTTGGACTCCCATGTAGTAGATCGCGGTTCGCGTCCTGGACCTGGTAGCTTAGAACTCACGCCGGGCGCGTGTGCGTGCGTGCCCAAGATCCCGAGAGGAGAATGGAGGAGAAGGGATTGCGGGGTGACCATCCCCCCTGGGGGGTGATTTCTCGCTTTCTGTCTCTATGTCTCTGTCTGTCTGGCGAGCGCACGCGCCCTATAGCGAAAACCTCTCCAAAAAAAAAAACAGACTGAGCCTGAGGTATCTTATACTCTGGGTATCTCGCTGGGGTCAGAGTGCTCAGAGCGCAACAGTAAGAACAGTGTTTCCAGAGCACCTGAGGAAGTGGATGGACAGAAAAAGCAAAAATCAAAAGGTACAGTCAGCCCAAGCACACTACGAATGGAAGTAAAGATTCCTGTGAGTAGATTTTCCTCTGCTTTCATTTACTTAAATTATAGCACCATACCTCTCCTTAGAATTGGCCGACACCTACATCCTCAATAAATTAACTGTGAGGATCAACTTGCTAGCCGTGAAGTGAAGAGAGGTCCCTGCTAACTTGCAAAAATCTCACCTCCAACGAGGCCTCAGGACAGGCTTCCCCGGGAAGCAGAATTCACAGCCCGTTTTTTACTGATGTAGTGAGAAGGGACCCTATAGATACAAACTGTAGCTTGGAAAGAACAATTTTATAATCCTGTCACTGATTTCATGCTTTTTTTCAGAACTGGAAACGAAACATCATCATTACAAGGGTCTAAGGTGCCGATGTAGTAATCTTGGATGGAAGCATTGAGGCCATGGAGGAGACCCAGGGCAGGAAAGAACAAAAGAAAGATAGTCATGACAGATTTGAAACAAGCGTCGGGTTGTGGCCAGTGTTTTAAAAACTTAACATTTTTCTTTTTTAACTACATATACAGGATCTTCTGTATAAGAAGACCTGTGAAACACAACTCAGATGCATCTTAATATACTACAAACAGAATGTGGAGCAGTCAGTGGGGGAAGCTGGCAGGCTCATTCACCAGCCAGGAAGTGAGGAGGAACCTGGGGTCCCATGGGGCCATCCCTCCCCCAGGGTCCTGCAGGGAACTGTGTATACACACACACAGGTGTGCATTTAATCTAGATATTGTGGGCTATGTAGCATGTATTTATAAAAAACAGATGAGAAAATTGAGTTACTTGCACTCCTAATAAAGACACCAGACAGAACAGGTGGGAGGATCTGGGAGATAGTGTCCACTGGGAAAGGAGAAACTGAAAAAGAGAACTAATGGTCATAAGGATAATTAGAACAAAAACGAGAGGATCGGGGTTTGACCATTCAGACAACAGAGCTCTCACCATCACCCCACGGTAGACTATAAACACATCCACAGGTTCCCTCTCTGTATACACCTGTGACTTCACAGTGGCAGCACCCTTCAACTCTGGGCTGGTCTGTGACTGCTTTGTCTGGTAGACGGAGGCAGAGAAGATGCCATCGGGCTCCAAGCCTGGACCATGTGACTTCCACCTGCACGATCTTGAAGCCACTGGGTGGAGAAGCCTGTGAGATGATGACAGGCACAGTCATGTGAGTCCCTGGCAGGCACCAGCCAAGCAAAGGCCAGACTACCTGATGACCGCTATCCTGGATCACCCAGCCATCTGCTCACTGGCCAGCTGATTACAAACTCATGCAGGTGCTGTCAGAGATGAACTGAGCCAGGCTGGACCATTAGTAAGCCAGCAATTCACAGAACCATGAGCTGAATAAATGTTACTGGTCTAATCTTCTTAGTTTGGGGTAGCTAGGGTGGTCTGTTATGCAACAGTAGATAATCAATACAGCCTCATTAACCTTTCTTAGGTGTTAATAAAACAATCCCAGGAAATGAAAAACAGTCTTGAGACCAGCAGTTAGCATAATGGCTATGTTGCTGAACTCCCATGTAGCCGACTGCTGTTCAAGTCCTGAACCCGGTGGCTTAAACTCACGGTGGGCGTGTGTGTGTGCGTGCCCAAGATCCCAAGAGGAGAGTGGAGGAGAAGAGATTGTGGTATGGCCATCCTCTCTGGGGGGTGATTTCTTGCTTTCTATCTCTTTGTCTTTCTGGTGAGCACAAGTGCTCTATAGCAAAAACCTCTCAAAGAAAAGAAAGAAAAGAAAAACAGTCTCCCCTGTGGGAGAAAGTGTTTTCTTAAATCAAACTCACTTCTCCCATATAAAAGTAAACAAGAATGAACATACTGAGATTTCTTATCTTCTTTCCCTTTTACTTAACTCCTCCGGCTTACATTTGAAATGCTAAGGACATGGCATCTTAGTGCAGCCTACAATAGCACTTACTGCTTCTTCTTCACTACCTGCCTGCTCTGCATCATTAACGTAGCCAGAGTGGGAAATAAACTTCAATAAGCCCATTTCTTCTCAGGTCGTAAACCAGAGCTGATTAACCCCATCAGTTTTCCAACCTCTCTGCTACTCACCACCCTGCCTCAAATCCCAGGTTGGACAGGTGGTCTCAGCCCCCAGGCTCAGGCAAGAAGCTCCGACAGTTGTCCAGGATGGAAGAACCATCATCCTTGGACAACATGTCACATACTAGAGCAAGAGACAGCGGGGGGCTAGGGAGGCTCAGACTCGGGGGGGCAGCCAGTATCTAGCCGGAAGAGCCAATCTCATTGTGTCACTGAGTCTCCGTAGTGGTGTGCACCCTCTGGGTGACCCCTGGGTCTAATCCCGGGCTGTGGGCAGCCTAGCTGTTAGCTTCTAACTTACTGCCCTGCCTGGAACTTGAAGGGATGGTGAGAAGACTGTTTCAATCTGGGGTGCAGGACAAGGGGTATAAGCCTCAGTTGAAAGAAATCCCAGACTATCCACAAAAATGAAAACCACTGCCCAGGTAATATTTGGGTGGGGTTTAAATGTTCCCCGTCTATACCAGGAGGAGCCACAGTTGAAAACAAACGTACAGATGGAATCAAGACCTATAGAGACAACTGTCCACGGGGAATGTAAGGGATAGGGCACTATAAAGTACTGCCAGAAAGTTCTGTGTCCTAGTGGTGGCAGCTACACGAATTCACATACGTGTTAGAAATCTATGGAACTCCCCTAGTCAATATCACTGTAGGATACCAGAAAGATGTGTTAACAGCCTCTCAAAAAAGGACTCAGAATCATTGAAACCCTCAGAATATAACAGGAGTAAAGGCAAAGCCACCTTTTAGAGATGCCCATGGGGCAGCCCCAACAAAACTTGGATGAGTCACGATCAGAAGGGGAAACACTGACTCCCGGACCAGCATACCCAGTCTGAAAGGCAGCATGAGACAGTAACAGGTTCAAGGAATTCCAAGGAGAATGGGACAAGCCCACAGCCATGGGAGAAATTTAATGTGCCCCTCCCCAGCTGCCATATCACTAAATAAACAGGGAGAGTGAAGACTGGAATACAACTCTGTCTGGCGAATGGTTTTCCAATGAATAGAGAGTACACTCCTCTTTTTTTCCTTTATGAGAGAAGGAGAACGAAGAGAGAGAGAGAGACAGAGATAGCTACTTTTGACAGGGTCTTGCCATGCATGCTGTGATCTCCTACCCCAGCCTCTGAATTAGCTAGAGTCATAGGCACACACAACTGTTCTGGACTGTTCAGGTTGGCCGAGGAATTGAACCGTGGGTTCCCATGGAACTTCAGGATTTCTAGGCAGTGATGCTACCTGTGCACCGCAGCTGGGCTAGAGAAGACACTCCTTTTTAAGAACACATGTGAGGTCTCCAGCTGCCTCCTGACCCTAATGACCCCCACCTCCTGTTTATGTTCTGTGTGGCCCTGTTCACACCATACCAGGGAGAGCTGGACCCTTGTGGCCAATGGCAAGGGCTGCAGTTGTGGCCTGCTACTTCCTGGATTAGGTCACAAGAGACTGAGGCTTGATCTTGGTAGCTCCCATTCTCTCTTCTTCTTCCCTCCTGCTTCTCCCTCTGCCTCCTTCTCCCTCTCTCCTCTTTTTTCTTCTCTAGCCCCCCACCCCCATCCCCATCCATTTCGGGATAAGCCAGCACGATACTGTGAGAACACTCAGGAGAAACTGAGGCCTCCAACCAACAGTCACGTGAGTGAGCCTTTCTGAAAGCAGATCCCCTCCCCCAGCCAGTTATGTCTGTAGATGATGCAGCCCCAGCTGACGGCTCAGCTGTAGCCTCATGAGAGGCCCTGAGCCAGAAATAGTAACTAAGCCCCTCCAATTCCTAACCCTCAGAAACTGGGAGATAATAAGCCTTAAATAATTGTTTTTTTTTTTTTTTTTCCAATTTGCCAGAGGACACTCGTGCTAGCTGAAGAGAGAGAGAAAGAGAGAGAGAGAGAGAGAAAGTATCCCCTGTGGAGATTGGTTATGCCACAATACCTTCTCCTCCCTCTCTCCCTCCTTTTGAGATTTTGGGCATGCACTTACACACACACGCTCAGTGTGTTTCTCAAGCTGCTGAATCTGGGACTTGAGCTACATGGTCAGCCATGTGGGATTCAGTTCCCTTAACCACCACACCATGAGCTGGTCCTGTGTTTGTTGTTCTAAGCTGCTAAGTTTTTTAAAAAAAATTTTTTTGGAGGGGTTTTCACTATAGGGTGCGTGCGCTCGCCAGACAGACGGAGAGAGACATAGAGACAGAAAGTGAGAAATCACCCCCCAGGGGGGATGGTCACGCTGCAATCCCTTCTCCTAAGCTGCTAAGTTTTGAGATAACTTATTACACAGCAATATATAGTTGATATGATACAAAACTTTTTAAAAATTAATCCCACACTGGTTCAAAAATGAAATGTCTTGTGACCACATTGAAAAAAAATATAATAAAACATTATATAATAAAAAGCTTTAAAATTTCCTGGAAACAAATATATATGCTAAATAGCTCTGGGTCGCAGAAGAAATCATTCTTAAAATTACAAGATACTTATGACAAAAGAATGCAAGAGGGAAATGTATAGACACATATGATGACATGAAAAATAAGGAAGGCTGGAACCAGGGCACTCACTAGCTAACACCCATGTATTCCCCACCAAAAGAAGCTTTCGGGTTTTTTTTTCCTCCCAAAGAACCACCTAACCCAGATGAAAGTTATTCTTCACCTTTAAGGCACAAGGCCTGGTTCTCACTTGGAGTGGACACTTGCCCCTCATTTTCAGATTGGCTTCCTCCTTGTCCTCCACCTCCCCCCACCTCTGGGCAGGGCCTGGCACTGCCAGAAACTCAATGAACACTTGGTGCATGGACAGACCATTCACAGGCAGTGCATAGAGCGCACTCAAAGGCATCAACAGTCCTGGAGTTTGAGAAGTGCCCGACAGTGTCTGGGTCCACGATTGGTGCTAGGGTGCTGGGCATTTCCTCTGGAGCTATGTCAGCTCATGACTGTTCCCAACAGAGGCTTCTGGTCATCATGCCTACCTAATGGGTGGCCGAGGGAGCCCAGAACTATTAAGGAGCTCAAGTAGTGAGAAAGTGAGAGTAGAAAAACTCAAGAGTAGAGAAAGTGAGAACTCATCCCCCAGAGGATGGCCATGCTGTAATTCCTTCTCCTCCATTCTCCTCCTGGGATTTTGGGCACACATGCATATGTGCCTGTCTTGCAGACATTGTTGGATCTACCAGACAGCCTGACTCCAAGCCTTCTGTATGACATGGTTTCCAGAGCCTCCTGTGTCCTGTTGAAAATGAAGGGCAAAGTGAGCAGGGTCAGCAAGGACCTTGGCCACCTGGAGCCGTGGCTGCTCAGGCCCCTCTAAGACCCTGAGGACCCTGTGTGCAGCCTAGCACCATCTCCATGGGCCAAGTTCATTCTGAGGTGTGAAGGGCACGTTTCAGCTCATATAACATGGAGGCCCCTGCACTGAAACCTCACCCTACTCACTCTGTTGGGCAGATATCATGACTGGCTCAGAGAGGCCTAGACCCCAGCCTCAGGTCCTGATCCTTTTCACCTAGGAGCTTTGGTCTCCCCATGGCTCCCCAGGTCCTCCTCTTTGCTCTAATTACAAAACTGCTTTCTGGAAAGAATTGCAGAGAGAAATCCCACTGCTCTCCCTGGGTGCCTAATGGGTTCTTACCCCAAGTCCCAAATTATAATTTGATTCAAAGTCACCACAGCTGAAAGGATTATTTTTCAAATATTAAAGAGATGACTGTTAAGATCACATGCTAATGATCATTTTCTGGTATATTTAACCTCGCTTTTGGGCACTCAACTAGAGATGCAGTAATAGGCATGAAATAAATATTAACACAAATTAAGCCAAGTCCATTGAGGAAATGGGAGTTTCTACAAATTATCCTCAATCTGGTCCTTGCCAGAAGCAATAACCTTGTCCCAATGTCGCAGAGAATGCCTCCCCACCCGCATGGCCCAGCTCTTCCCTAGGACTCTGAGAGGGGGGGCCTCTTCTCTAGAGCAGCTTCTCCCCCAGGGTCCCCACCCCCATTCAGACCATACGAAGTCTAAATGGACTCAACTCCCCCAGGTCCTTCCTGGACCATCTAAGGAGGGAGACAACTCTGCGATGGCCTGGTACAGTGTGGTGGACAGTGTGGTGACGTTCACCAGGACAGACAGCAGCAGCATCCAAACCATCAGGGCAGGGATAGACCGCAGGGCCATGGGCACCAGGTTCATCCGCAGAATGAAGCCACTTCTAAGAAAATAAGTCAATAGGGCCAGCTGCTGTGGTGGCTAAGATGCTGTGCTCTACAGGCTGAGACCACATGGGAGGCCTGGGATTGATTCCCAGTCCATCCTAAAGGACAAGCATGATGGTATGTGTCTGAAATTCCAGCAACTCGGGAGGCCAAGGCAGGAAAATCAAGACACAGAGAGACCTTCTCATAAAAAAGAGAGAGAGAAAATAAGTCAACAGAGGGAGGACCAAGGACCAGCACAGGAAAGAACGGACAGCTTCTCCAGGCTGCTGATCATTTTTTTCTTTTTAAAGGTTTTCGCCATAGGGTGGTGTGTGCTCACCACCCTATGGCAAGAAAGTGAGAACTCAACCCCCAGAGGATGGCCATGCTGTAATTCCTTCCCCTCCATTCTCCTCCTAGGCTTTTGGGCACACGTGCACATGTGCCTGGCGTGAGCTTCAAGCCACCAGGCACAGGACTCGAACCATGGTCAGCCATGTGTGAGTCCAGTGCCTTAACCAGTACATCACCCACTGGCCCTTAGGCTCCTAATCACTCTGAAAAATTGACATTAAGAAGAGGATCAGTTAAATTTTTGCAGCACTTTCAGTGCTTGTTGGAAGGCTGGGCTGACCAAGTCAGGAGTGTGAGCTTCACTGAGGACACAAGTATGCTATCAGGTTCCTGCCCTGCTCCAGGATGGGGTGCACAGCCAGCAGCCCAGTTTGGCTTGTTAACACAGTTCTGTTCACACACACACACACACACACACGCCATTTGCATGTGCTTTGCTGCCGGCTGTTTTTACACCATGGTACAGGGTGATTCATTGGACGTCAATCTTATGGCCAGGAAGCCAGAAGAAAAAAATATTTACCATCGGCTCTTTCATGGAGAATGCTTGGCTATCCCTGGTTTAGGAGATAGTAAATACGGCACTCTAGAAAGAAATGTCGGGCCCCAAAATCTTTATGTATTCCTTACAATGGTAACATAAATATGCCTTTTAATTAAGCATCTATTATGCCGTCCTTCACACTAGTAGCCTCGAAGTGAAGCGGTTTGTCTTTTTACTCCCAGGAGCTTCATTCCAGGATGCAATGATGAATGGTTGCCACACACAGGCCCAGCCCCTCGCAAGTTAGGGAGTCCACATCTCATCAGCATCAGGCCCTCTGCATCCCAACCCAGGTCCCCTCATGGCCAACTGTCCCCAACTGTCACCATCTTACATACAGAAAACAGTGTAAAGACACCTGCTTCTCCCTCCTACCTGATACTGATTGTAATAAAACATGTTGGGAAGAGTAACAATCTCTGGAAGGTTAAGAAAGAATATACCTTATTGCGGTCATGGTTTAAATGAATCATTTTAGAGTTTTTACAATGATAGCCGTTAAACCATTTATAGCATAGTATATAAAGCTATCATTGTAAGACACAGGTAATTTAAAGCTCATTTCTAAACACAGAATGACAATACCAAGCAGACAGCCTAAAGCAAAGCAGTCACATGACAAAGGCTGATTATCATGTATAATACTGTCATCTTTTCCCACAGCAGCGCTCTGACAGATCCCTGACAGCAGGTGTGACCTCCATTCTCTAGCCAGCACCTTGGGGTCAGAGATGGTCTGTGGAACTTTCAGGGCTAAAACCCAGTCTCAGGCAAGCCACTAGGACAGTCACCTTATTCATCATCTTGGAACTGAGTTCCGCTGCGTGTGAATACTAGCACAACTCAATGTCCCTCTGACACTGGGGGAGAGAGCTGTGTGTGCCCACAGGACTAGTGAGGGTGCTAGAGCTGAACTCTGCCTGGCAGGCCTGGGCCCCAAGGAGGCATCTCCAGGTGTGCATTCAAGATCACATCTGAGGGTGGGACCAGCAGTTAGCATAATGACTGTGTCGTTGGACTCCCATGTAGTTGACCATGGCTCGCGTCCCAGACCCGGTGGCTTAAAACTCACGCCGGGCGTGTGTGTGTGTGTGCCCAAGACCCCAAGGGGAGAATGGAGGAGAAGGGATTGCGGCGTGGCCATCCCCCCTGGGGGGTGATTTCTCACTTTCTGTCTCTCTGTCTCTCTCTCTGTCTGGTGAGCGCACACGCCCTATAGCAAAAAACTCTAAAAAAATAAATAAATAAAAAAGATCACATCTGAGGGTCACTTTATGTGTCCTATCCACCTGCCTATTCCATGTAAGCCTGGTATTTCTCAACTGCTCCCGTAGGGTCTCTCTCATGCCCTACCTCAACTTTAAAATTTCAGTTCAAAGAATTTTTGTATTGGACAGTGGCTGAGAGATTTTGGTTCAGTGTTCTCACACTATAGGTGGGAGAGCCAGCAGTTTGCACAAGTGACGATAGACTGTAGGTACTCTGACTCACCAACTTCCTATCTAGGAGGTCCTCCATGTAAGCTGCCCCCTCACTCTGGCATGTCCCCAGGGCCAGGAAGCCCCTTTCCTAGGCTGCTCTGGAGTCAACAGTGAGGACTTGTACAGAATCCTTCTGTTCTATTTCTGAGAGGTTCCCATCCAGAGTTGCCTGATACCATGCACAATGCACTGAGAGCTCTTCTCTTACACAGCTCCTACCAGAGCAGCCTCCCCTCTTCACTCTTGTCCCCAAGTCCCTCCTCCAAGATATGAATCCTTTCTCTTCTCCTTGGGTCTCAACACCAGAGGCTGCCATCACTTGAGACTCCTAATTAAAAGGAGCCTGGCACCCCAGAGTCTCTCTGGAGATTTGGATTCCATACAGAAGTGTGGAATATTCCTGTAGGTCTGAGAAAAGCATGCTTTCTGAGTGTCAGTTCTTCCCAGAATGAAAACTACAGTGGGGTATAGGCAGATGGTGGTCCCCAGGGTATGTGTCTCTGCCAGGAGCATCTGCCACTCCCCTACCTCCACTGGGCTCATTTTCGGGACATAAAGCTGACATTTGTTTTCACATCTTTTAAATGTACTCCCTGGTGTCATCTGGTTCAAGTTTCACTCATGATCACTTGAGAATCAAAGGGAGGGGCTGTAAAACGTATCCTTGAGGAGAATGAAGCAGGCAGGGCCCACGGCTTAATGTAAGCACAGTCTTCCTCTGGTGATCAACTTCCTGAGCAGTGCCCAGGTGCTGCTCTTCCTCAGGCTGTCAGTGAGGTCCTGCAGAGACAAGGATGCCCAGCATGGCCCTCCTCACCTGGAAAGTATGCTGCTGTCATCCTCCCCTCCTGGCTGTGCTTTCCACATGCAGAGCTTGACCCTCCAGAACTGACATGGCCCAGCAAGTTGGTGACTGCTCTTGTGTGCCCACAGGCACCTGAGCTCGATACTGCCCCCTGTAGGCAGGCATCAAACACAGGGTCCAGAACAGCGTCATGTCCTACAGGAAAATAGCATCTTGCTAATACTTGTCAAAGTCAATCCCTCCTGAAGAGAATGTTCAAAAAGGGATATAAAATTTAACCCATTTCCTGAACGTTCTGAAGCACTATTGACAATCTGATGCACTGTCTGGCAGTTACTTCGTGGAATTCAACCTCTATGCCCAGCTTTCACCACCCCTACCCAAGAACAATTTCTTTCTTTCTTTCTTTCTTTCTTGCTTTTCTTTCTTTCTCTCTTTCTTTCTTTCTTTCTTTCTTTCTCTCTCTCTTTCTTTCTTTCTTTCAAGAATTATTTTATTTAACTTTATTTATTTATTTTAATTTGATCAGAGAGGGACAGATTGAGAGACAGAGATGGAAAGAGAGAAAGCAAGCCCCCAGGTCCAGGACTCGAACTGTGGTCAGCCATATGGGAGTCTAGCTCCCTTAACCACCACTCCACCTGTTGGCCCCCACCCAAGAGTGATTTCTAAGGGCACAGCCTCTTCCAGTCTGTGAGGAGAAAACTACCCCTATCCAAGAGAGTCCCTTGTCCCCCACCACCCCAGCTCGGACAGATGCCATGAGGACTAAGACTACTGAGACCAGCACAGGAAGTGCCTAGCACGTGCTGGTGGCAGCACCTTCCAAGGGGGTAGACAGGCCCACAAGTGGATTTTGAAACTGGCTGATTGGAGCAATGAAAATGCAATTTCATGGATCTGTGGTTCTCCTCAAATTGTTACAAAAATGAAGACAAGTTTTGACAGTAAAATTTTTATTTCTCCCTTTTATTTTCACTATGTTTTTAGTACCAAAATTATCAGTCTATTTTTTTTTTTTGTTTTTTTCAGGTTTCCATCGTTAGAGAAGAGGCAAGGGACAGACACCTAACTGCAGGCAGTGGGAGCCTCCAGAAAGGTACAAGACAGTGTTCTAGGTTCTCAAACCTCAAGCCACCAGTGAGTTCTGTCCGTGGTGCAGTTGGTCTTGGCTCAGGTGCAGCTCTGTCTTTCGTGAAACCCCGAGCAAACTGAGAGATGGCCTGCAATCCCAGCCTGTGAGGAGAGGCCACACCCAGGAGATATGAAGATATCGCCTCTTCATGGAGCAAGATGAGAACACTGGTTCACAGAAATTCAACTAGTAGGAGTCACTAGAGAGAAATACCACACCATGTTGCCAGGCTTCCAAAAACGGCTTGAAATGCTGCCTGTTCCCTCATTTAGTCCTCTAGCAACCCTGTTGTGTTTTGTTGTTTCATTCATCTCTGTTTGCACATAGGGCGTCTGTTCCCACCCAGCAATTAGTGGTGGGGCGGAGGAGGGGCTGGATCTCTGTTAGGTGTGATCAGCAAATGCTTCATTAATAAGAAAGACAGTGAGCTGAGGTCCCTGAGCCAATGCCCTAGTAGCACAGGGATTCAGTTCACAGAGGCTATTTCTTGGCACCCTCTCCTCTCCACTTTGTTTCTGTAGCTCAGCTACTGGGTGAGATGAGCCTCGTCCTGCAGTGCAGGGGTGTCTGCAGGGGGCTGGGCAAAGCCAGTCCTGGGCTTGCAAGGTATAATCATCCAAGTCTGGGAATGCCCAAGAAGCAGATCAGCACCTTCTTGGGGGATGATGGTTAAAGTGCTAGATCCCATTTGGCTGATCCTGCGGTTCGAGTCCCAGATTCAGTGACTTGAAAAATCACACCTGGCGTGTGTGTTTAAGTGCCCAAAATCCTGGGAGGAAAATGGATGGCATGGGCATCCCCTGGGGAAGTGTCTTCTTACTTTTCCTCTCTCTGTGTCTCTTTGACTTTCTGGGAAAAAAAAAAAAGAAAAAGAAAAAAGTCAACTTTGGTCATGCCTGGGCAGATCTTCTCTGGATAGCACTCATCTCTCTGGTCTAAATTCCTTCCAGGTCACACTCAGTTTTATTTCTTCCTATAATCATTAGCAATCTTTAGAAAACTTCCTGAGGTCAGTGTTCAAGTGTTCGATGTCATAATTAAAAAAAAAAGAAATGAAAAGGTACCCTCTAATGTACAAGGTTGTTTTCCAGCCAGCACTCCACAGAGAGTGCTCCTATAGTTTACAAGTTATGCCATCATTAAAAAATTTGGAAGTGGAGGGCCAGCAGGTGGTGTAGTGGTTGTAGCACTGGATTCCCACATGGCCAAGCACGGTTCAAGTCCCAAATCTGGCAGCTTGAAACTCAAGCCGGGCACATGTGCATGCATGCCCAAAGAGGAGAAGATTATGGTATGGCCATCTCCCTGGGGGGTGATTTCTCACTTTCTCTCTCAGTATCTCTCTCTGTGTGTCTGTGTGTCCAGTGAGTGCATGTACCCTGCAGCAAACAAACAAACAAAACCCCAAAACACCTCTGCCATGGTATATCAGAAAATGGGGCCCAATAGGAGCCCAGAAATAGTGTTGAGAAGCAGGTTCAAGTTCATGACAAACGAAAGTCATTCTAGGCCATAGGCTTCCTCCATAGGCTTGACTCGTTCCTCACGAAACTGGCACAACTTGACCCCAAGAGGCTGCCTGTGAGAACCACAGACTTCAAAACTATCTTCTCATTGGCTGGCTTTTGAGTTGGAAAGAAATGAATTTCTTAGGTGAGGATGCCTTACTCCCTCCCACCTGCATCCTGTATAACCAAGACGGAGCATGGGTCGGACCTCAGACAGGGTGCTCCCTCGTGGCTCTAACCTGAGAAGGTGAGGAACTGGGGTGATGAGGAAGAACATTTCTCCCAGGTCCCAGAGCGTTCAGCTGTCACTGCCTGGCCCGGTGAATGCTCAAATTCCCCATTCCCCAGCAGGGTGAGGCCGGAGGAAGCTGGCTGGCTTCCACCCACGTGTCAGGAACCCTCGCTTCATACCATACTTCTTGACAAGGGAAAATGCATGTTGAGATTTCTAGGTCACTAAGAGGGACACTCAGAGGCTATTTTTAACTAAATCACTTGTACTTTTATAAAAGGGACAGAGGTTGTTTCTTCTCTTCCGGCTCCATGGTTGCTGTCACTAATGCTAAAATCTATTATCAAAATCTAAGAAAAAGTTCAATAAAAGTCAATACTAAAAATTTTAAAGTATATATTTATACCCTTCTGAGTTGTAATTCTTTTCAGAAGCTGCCAAGTTGGGCTTTTTCTTCTTTAAAAAGTGATTTATACAAGAATTTTTTTTTGAGACATCTTTATCTTAGGAAAACACCAGGAGCCCACATTTGCCCGCATGCACAGTGACAAAATAGCACAGAACCACCCCCGCCCCCACCTCCCCAAGGAGGACAAGGAGGGGCACTGTGCGGAGGTTGCCATGTACTGGGCGTGGTCCCTGGTGGACCTGCGGCTGTGGGTCTCTCTCAGTGGTTGAGTGGTTGGGCATTTAGGTGAGGCTGAAGGAGTGAAGTCAGGACCGACTCCTCCTCCTTCCTTCCCACACTTCCTCCCTTTCGTCTTTCCCTCCTTCCTCTCTTCTTTCCCCTTTTCCTCCCTTCCTTTCTTCCTTTTTATACTTTCCTTCCTTCCCTCCTTCTTCCCATCTGTCCCTCCTCGCTGCCCTTCATTTTCCTTCCTTCCTTCTTCAAAGCATCCTCAGAGAAACTTCCATAAATAGCTACCACCCTTTGAAGGTGATGCCTAGACAGCATCGTCATCTTTAGCACAGTGACCTCCTGCTCTTCCTGGAGGCCACTGCCCACCTCATGGCCTCCCTGAGGGAGGGGCACCCTGACACCAGAACCCATGCACATCACTTGGCCACCCTAGGGCCTTTATGAGAGGAGTGGGGGTGGGGCTGAAAGTGGGCCGCTGCTTTACAGGAAGCAGCTGCAACATTTCGTCTTAGGTGCAGGTGAGAGTCTCTGAAGAGGCCCTGCAGTGACTTCCACCACAAGCACCCTCTCCTCCTCCCAGTCCATCAAGAGCCCTATTGTCTTTTACTAATAAGGGCAATAATGACAGTGATGCCAAACATTGTGTCCAGTAGGCACTGACAGTCTGAGGTTAAGCCCTTCAGTGCTTTGTGGTATTGGCCACCTATGTGCACCCTGTGAGAGACAGGCTCCAAATATACTTGGTACACAGAAGAGGAAGAGGCCAGAGAAGAAATGGCACATGGGCCTGTCCCATGAATTAAGCAGGCTCCTTTCAGAGGTTAGGAAAGGGCTTTGTCCACTACTGCATTGCCAACAGAGACATTTGACACTGTGTAATTCATCAGAACAGAGGTTTATTCAGCTCACAGCTTGGAGGCCAAGGTCCAGGTGCCCATTTCTGGTGAGACTACAGCGTGGAGCAGGGCAGGATTCGAGTGGAGCAGCTGTCTATAAATTTCTGCCTCATCTGGTCTCTTTTTCTCTCTTGCAAACCCACCAGAACTTAATGGGAGCCCCTCTCTGATGACCTATCACATTCAAAGGTCCCACCCTGGAACACCACAAAGAGAGTAAGTTCATGCTTAACATCTTAATAATACAATCAAGTCCCAACACGTGAATTTTGGGTGACATACAAACTGTACCAGGAAGTTTTTATTTTTAATTTTGCTATAGGATATATTTGCTCACTAGCAGACAAAAGAGAGGGAGGGAAGCTGAGACAGCATTCTTCGGGGGGCATAGCCTTGCCACAATACTTTCCCCTTCATTTTCCTCTGGGATTTTGGACACACACACACACACACACACACACACAGGTATTTTCCAAGTCCAGGACTTGAACTATGCAGTAGGCTATGTGGGGTCCAGTGCCTTAAATCACCATGCCACCAACCAATCCAGCAGAAAGTTTATTTGTAAAGTCCACATGAGTGTTTCAAATTTTCTCCTGGTGCAGTTAATTTCCAGTCAGTAATGTCTGGTTTTTACACCCCATGAAGGTCATCAAAAAGCAATATCTTCTCCCACATAAACTGCAGATCGACATCTACTGATAATGAATTTAATTTTTTTCCTCTAATTTTTCCTTCCTGTGGTAATAAAGTGAGTTCAATATGCAGGATAAAATATTCATGTGAAACTTTTTATTAGCTCATGAACCAGTGAAATGAAGAATAAAAATATACCTAAGGGCTGCGTGAATGAGACAGAGTAAAATCGTGTCCATTTCTCAGTGACTGTGGGATGGCAGAGATAGACCCTATGCCCGGAGTTTGGGGAAAGGGCCTGAAGTCAATGCCTGCAGATGGGTCACTCACCAGGAGCATGAAGTTACATCCTCCATAACACAACCATCCAAATACTGCAATTTCCTGAAATCTCCAGAGAACTAACTCCCACCTTTATGGAAGTCACAGCAAATCCAGAACTGAGAATGGTGGTCTGTCCTGAGGTGTCAGCTGGACACAGAGGACCTACCACAGAGTTTCTGGGCTACCCCAAGTAGAGCTGCTGGTGGAGCCCTAAGCCCCTCACACAACTGCCTACCCCCAGCTAACCATCTTTCCTCGAGGTGAGCAGGATCCCATTTGGGAAGCAAGGGTGCTGGACCTTCCTTGGGGAAGGCATCCTGGCCTGTGGAACCAGGAGTTCCTATGGCACTCAAGACGCACTGTACTTCATGGCTCTTCTCGGAGCCAAGTATGGGTTGGTTGTGTGGCTCTGGGCCGTGGCTAACGTCCCTAGTGCCTAGGAGGAATAGTCTCGGAAGGAATTCGTCCCTCTCCAGGAAATGCTCATCTTCTTGCCTTCTGAATGCTCTTCAGGATCAGTAGGCCTTCCTACTGCCTTAATCTCAGGTTGCCCCACAGCCTTTCTTTAGTTGCTCAGCACTCCTGCATGTTGGAGATTCCATTGTCTATATTAAATCTTCTATGTCTGAGATACCTAGGGTGGTCTCTGGTTCCATGTCTGGACTCCCCTGATTCAGGGGTGAACCCTAGGGATCCGATGGGCTGTAGAGGAGAATGTCACCCAGGTAGGGGCTCTGGGCTGGGCCCTGAGAATCTGTTACTGAGAAATGGGTTTCTGTAGATGCCACGACTGGGGAAACAGTCAAGGAACCAAAAGGGAGTATCTGAGGGGTCAGAGAAGAGGGACCATCGGTCAGGAAGGACCTTTCCCAGCCAGAGGAGCAGCCAGTTCAAGAACCTGAGTTCCAAATAGTCGCACTGAGCACACAGCGCTTGAAGCTGTTCAGACATAGAGACCCATCAAGCAGCTGCAGATTCTGGAGTCCAAGCATGAGGGCTGGGTGGATGTGGATGAGACAGTCATGATTCTGCAAGAGCAGTGAAGCCATGGGGCAGGTAATAGAGTCAAAAGAAACTGGAAACACAACCCTGCCTTGTTGCTACAGAGAGATTTGTCAGCTGCACCATGCTGCCAGCCAAAAATGTATTGAAGAGAACCTCAGATTCCCATGCAAACATGGTTCCAAACCAGGCTTCTGGTCACTTACTCCTACCAAGCAGGTGGCCACTCTCATCCTTCCTGTCCAGAGTGTGAGTGCCCACTGAAAGGAGAAGGAGGGCAGGCCTCTGAAGCAGGAGCAGCTAGACAGTGTCCTCACCTCCCAGGTGACCAGGAAAGCATGTCCAAGGAGGGGGGCATTAAACTCAGCCCTAAGCAATGAGGAGTCAGTCTCTACACATTCAGGAAGAGGAGGCAAATAGAGGAGTAGCTGGTGCAAAAGGCTATTCTTGGGAGGGGCCCTGGGCCCCAGGCTGCTGCAGCTATGAAAGGGACACAGAAGAGAGAGGGGAGCCTGTGGGACAGGTGGAGTCGTGGGCTCTGGAGAACATGTAAAAGATGGGGCAGGGAAATGGCGGGGGGGAGGCCC
>NW_006159672.1:6800091-6837753 GCF_000334495.1 Tupaia belangeri chinensis | reverse complement strand
CAGCCACTTCACAGACAGGATGAAAAGGGCAAGACAGGACGCAGGGTTTCACTTAGGGGAACTGTGCAGTTTGCGTGTGAGTCTCACTGGTCACCAGTGTCTCCAGCACTGTTGTTTTGATGTTTTCTGGCTCTGACAAAGGCTGCCATAGGGTTTACTGCATATATTCCGGTGAGATTTCCTAGGCTGTTCCCTTGTGAATCCCTGCTTATTCACTCCATCTCAGCTGGGGGCATCCTACCATCTGCTGGGGAGAGCTAGACCTGAGTTGGGGAACAGGGAAGGTTCAGTTGGAGAACGAAGGCACATCCTGACTAGCCTTTTGTGTCTTACCTGTCTTTTTTTTGGTACAATTGGGTGGAGGGGAAAGGAATGGCTGGGTCATAGTATGTGCATATTTAACTTCGTGAAAAACGACCAAGCCATTTCCCCAAGTGGTCACACTACAATATTTTGCTCGTACTGTAATATGAGACTTGCTCCTCGTCTTCCTACCCTTGGTATTGCCAGTGTTTTTAACTTTAGGGATTTGGATGGGTATGGTTATACTTCTAATTCCCATTTCCCTGACGACAATTGATGTTGAGCATCTTTTTGTGTACTTATTAACCATCCAAACTCTTTTTTGGTAGTTTTTGTTCAAATTTTCTGATCATTTTAAAAACTGAGTTATCAGGGCTAGCAGATTGCGTAGCAGTTATGTTACTGGACTCCTACATGGCTGACTGTGGTTTGAGTCCTGGACTCAGTGGCTTGAAACTCACGCCAAGTGCATGTGCATGTGTGCCTGGGAGGAGAATGAAGGAGAAGGGATTGCAGCGTGGCCATCCCTCTGGAAGATGCTTTCTCCCTTTCTCTCTCATTGTCAGTCTTCTCCCTACCCTCTGTCCCCACAACAAGTGCATGTGCCCTAAGGCAAAAGCCTTTACAAAAACAAAACAAAACAAAACAACAAAAAAGGAATTCTTTTGCTATTATTGAGCCCTTAGAGTTCACATATTCTGGAGATATTCTGGAGATATGTATATATGTGTGATACATGTACTTATCTGATACCTGATACATATGTGAGAATATTTTCCCTATTCATGAATTGCTTTTCTATTTTCTTGATGGTATCTTTCTTTCTTTTCTTTTTCCTTTTTTTTTTTTTTTTGGAGAGGTTTTTGCTATAGGGACCGTGCACTCGCCAGAAAGACAGAGAGAAATAGAGAGCTAGAAAGCCAGAAATCACCCCCCAGGGGGAATGGCCATGCTGCAATCCCTTCTCCTCCATTCTCCTCTCGGGATCTTGGGCATGCACGCACACGTGCCCAGCATGAGTTTAAGCCATCGGGTCTGGGACTCAAACTGTGGTCGGCTACATAGGAGTTCAGCGACATAGCCATTACGCTAACTGCTCCTTTTTGTTTTTATATATATAGACCACAGATTAGTTTAGATTTAACACTCATCAAACCATGAATTCATAGGGAATAGGTTCCAGTAGCTCAGGCTCCTTTCCATTGGTTCTCACAAAGTGTGCTTCTCTGGGTGGAGCAGGCTGGTGCTTTAGTTGAACCCAGGTACCTTTCTCTTTGGCTTCTTTCTTTTTCTGGTCATTTTCCTTCACACGTTTTAGGAAGCTATCTCTGCTCTTAGACTGTTTAATATGCGCAAAATGCACATTGATTCTCTTGGCAAGAATCTTGCCCTTAACTTGTTTGTTCACAACAATGTGAACAGCATGCCGGGTAACATTGTAGACTCTTCCAGTTTCGCCTTGGTAACATTTGTGGGGCATGCCTTTTTGAACAGTACCCATTCCCTTAATGTCTACAATATCACCTTTCTTGTAGATTCGCGTATATGTTGCCAAAGGAACAACTCCATGTTTTCTAAAAGGCTTAGAGAACGTATATCGGGTGCCTCTCCGCTTTCCCTTTGTGTTCTTCATTTTGGTTAATTACTGGAAGATGGCGGTTCTGGCCAAAAGACTGCTGGTCCCATCTTGATAGTATCTTCTAATGAGAAGTTTTACAATTTTGACACAATACAATGTATCACATTTTTCTTGTACATTCCTTTGTGTGTGTGTATGTGTGTGTGCACTGTATTAGCAATCTTTGTTTACTACAAGGTTGCAAAGATTTTTATCCTATGTACTTTACTAGAAATTTTACAAATTTAGCTTTTACATTTAGGTCTATGATTCATTTTGAGTTAATGTAGTATATGGTATTAGATAAAGGTCAATGTTCTTTTTTTATATGAATATCTAATTATTCTAGGGTCCTTTTTAAAAAAGTTGTTCTTTCTCAAATGAATTATCCTGACCTCTTTGTTAAAAAAAATCAGTAGATCAAATATGTATGTTTCTATATCAAAACAATCTATTCTGTCCCAATCTATATGTCTCCTTTTACCAATGCCATCTTGATTACTCTAACTTTAGAATAAATCTTGAAATCAAGTATTGTAATTTTTCCGATTTCGTTTTTTAAAAATATCTGTTTGTCTATTCTGGTTTGTTTATATTTCCACATTTCCATATGCAATTTAAAAATCATCTTATTCATTTCAACTAAAAAATCCCACTGGGATTTTGATTGGGATGGCATTGACTCTGTAGTTCATGCTGGGGGTATTAACAGCTTATCAAAATGGAATCTTCCAACTGTAAACATGATATATCTCTCATTATTTAGATGTCTTCAGGTTTGGTCAAGTGGTCTTGCACATCTTGCGTTAAATTGATTACTACATATTAATGTAGTAGTGTTTGGCAGTCTGGAATCATGAAATTTTTTAAGGTTTATTTTTATGTATTTCTCCCATGAGAGATGGAAACAGAGAGACAGAGTGAGATCGGCATCCCCACCAGGTCTTCATGCCACGATTTTACCCCACTTCAGCCAGCCAGAATCATGGGCCCATTTGCACATGCCCAGCATACACAGGGAGACCTTAGGTTATGAACCCGGGACCTTCCCAGGTGGCGTCAGCATCATGAGCATTGTGTTACCACTGTGCCACCACTGCTAGTCATGAAACTATATTTTGAAATGTCCAATTTCCAAACATTTAATGGTACCATACAAAAATACATTTGATTAAACAAAAGTCTTCTGCAGTTCTTCTGAATTTGCTTATTAATCCTGTTAGTTGTTTTGTAAATAAGCAACCATATTATCTACAAATAGAGACTCTTTATTTGATTTATTTTTATTATTCTTATTTCTTCCAAATGTTCAGTTGTTATACATCATTTGGCTTGTAAAGGGAATTTACCCAACGTGAAATACTTCTCAGACGAGTCCAGTTGAGAATACTATACATGTTATCATTAAGAGGTAATAAACCATTTCTATGTTCCATAAATGAATAGAGAGCCTTTCATTTCTTCCTTTCTGAACTTCACTTTTTTCTTACTTTATTCAATGGTTAGAGTCTCTGAGACACCATGAACCCAACAACCAGGGTCTTAGCCTCAACTGCCTGTCAGTCTGAACCTTTAAAGTTGACTAGAAGTGGTGAGAGTGGGTATCTATGTCTTGTTCCCGACACTAATGCATTTAATATTTTCCTATTAAGTATGATGTTAATTGAAGATTTTCCACAGAAGCTTTTAAGAGATTAAAGCAATTCCTTCTATTCTTAATTTGTTAGGAATTTTAGTGTGTTTGTTTGTGTTTGATCATTACTGGTTCTTTTTTGCCAAGTGCCTTTTTACCTATTGAAAAATTATTTTTTTTCTCTTTTGTTCTCCTAATGTGGTGAATTACACTGATTTAAAAAAATACACATATTATTTTATTTTATTTGTTATTATTATTTTAAAGATTACTATAGGGTACGTGTGCTCACAAGAGAGAGACAGAGAGAGAAGGAGAGAGAGAAGAAAAGTGAGAAAGCAAGCTGCTAGTTTCAGGACTCAAACCATGGTTGGTCCTATGGGAGCCCAGTGCCTTAACCACCAAGTCGCCTGCTGGTCCAGATTTTTTTTTTTTAATGTTACACAAATCCTGTCTTCCTGGAAAAATCTCTATAGGTTTATGATATTCTGGCTAATATTTTGTGAGAAATTTTTGCATCTATGTTCATGAAAGACATTGATCTGTAAATTTTTTTCTTCTTTTTTTGCTGCTTTTTTTTTTTTTTGGAGAGATTTTCGCTATAGGGCGCGTGCGCTCGCCAGACAGACAGAGAGAGACATAGAGACAGAAAGCGAGAAATCACCCCCCAGGGGGGATGGTCACGCCGCAATCCCTTCTCCTCCATTCTCCTCTCGGGATCTTGGGCACGCACGCACACGAGCCCGGCGTGAGTTTTAAGCCACCGGGTCCGGGACATGAACCGCGGTTGACTACGTGGGAATCCAGCGACATAGCCATTACGCTAACTGCTGGTTCCCTGTAATTTTTTTTCTTAAGTAATGGCTTTGTCTAGGTTTGGTATTAAATTTATACCAGACTTATAAAAAGAAGTTGGGAAGTATTACCTTATCCTGAATTTTCTCAAAGATTTTGTATTTGACTGTTATTACTCAGTGAAAACCACGAAATGATCTAGACCTGAAGATTTTTTGGCATGAAGGTTTTTCATAATGAATTTCTTTAATAGGCATAGGACTAGTCATATTTTCTATACAATCTTGGGTTGACTTAGTAATTCATATTTATAAGGAATTTGTCTAGTTAAGATGTTGAATTGGTTTGTATAAAATTGTACTAAATGCTCTTATTATCTTTGTACCTTCTGTAAGATCATTCGTGATTACCATCTTTCATTTCTGATATTACTTATCTCTGTTTTGTCTCCCGCCTTCACCTTCCCCCTCCTCCATCAATCTATTTTTTCAAAGAACTGGCATTTGGTTTTCAGAGGTTTTATTATTATTTGCCTTCTATTTCATTTATTGTTTTTGTTCTTCTTTCTATTATTTCCTTCTTTAGTTGTTTCAAGTTTAGTTTTCTTTATCGCTCTTCTTTTTAGTTTTTTTTTTTAAGTTTACTTATCTACCTCTTCCATGAGAGACAGAGACAGGCACCCCGACATGGTCCCCTTGCCACCCCCAGCTCCAGTCATCCTGGCTCACAGGTTGGTGCACGTGTGCCCAATGTCCACAGGGAGCTTCTGAGATGTGAACACAGGCTCTTCTCACATGGGTCCAGCTGCACTGCTGCCATGCCACTCTCTGGCCCAGAAATGTCTTCTTACCCAGCAGGTGACCTGATGTCTTAGACAGGAACTGTAAGACATCTCCCATATCCCAGAAGGGCCACTGAATCAGCCCAACTTGGCTAACACGAATCCCTCAGATGACTCCCGGACATCTGAAAGATGGCACTTCTGGTATTCACAGCAAAGGCTTTGCTCCTGGGAGTGACCCAGAGGGGTGTCCATGATCGGAGGTGTGAGTGAGGGAGACACAATGACAACACGAGCTGGTCTCTTGTCGCAATCTTCCTTCCCACCCTCCCCACCTGAGCTGCTGCAGGTTGTCCAGAATGTTCCAGAAATCCTCTCCTTCATCTTCATGTTCCCCTCCTTCCTTCCTGCACAACCTTCTTCAAGGGAGCAGTCCAAGTGTTGGGGAGACAGAAAAGGAAGGGGGAAGGGCAATCCTGTCCTGTCTCCATGCCTGGTTTCACTAGGAATTGAGGGACACTGTGGTGTCCCTGTTCCTTGGAGTCACAGCTATGATCTACGGTGTGACTAAGGCAAGATGCCGTGCATTCAGGCTGGGAGGATTAGGGATGAGCACAAGTCTACACTGGGGTCTGAAATGCCACTCAGGAGACACTAGACCATCTGGCTATTTTTGGTTTCAGAGATGGCCTCTGTGGTGGCCATGACTGGCCTGACCAACACACTCAGCAGGCGCAGTGGGCCTTCCCACGTGGCCCCTGGGCCGTGAGCACCGGCGTGGAGTCCAGGGGCGGCCCATCCAGGGTGCTCTCTCCATACAGGTGCAGGCTGTTGCGGGTGATCAGCTCCTTGGCCATGAACACGAAGACTTCGTCGATGTTCCTGGACTCCTTGGCAGACGTCTCCACCACAGCAAGGAGGCCGTGCTTCTCGGCCAGCATGCAGGCATCCTCCAACAGGATGGGCCGCTTCTCCCACAGGTCGCACTTGTTTCCCATCAGCATAATGACCAAGTTAGCCGCGCTATATTTTTCTATCTCGTGAATCCAATGAGGGACCGACTCAAACGTGAACCGCCGGGCCAGGTCGTAGGCTATGATGGCTGCGTGGGCGCTGCGGTAGTAGCTCTGGGTGATGGTGCTGAAGCGCTCCTGGCTGGCGGTGTCCCACACCTGCATCTTGACTCTCTTGCCATTGATCTCAAGGGAGCACACAGTGAGGTCTACCCCGATGGTATTCTGCTGCGCCTCGGTATAGACCTTGGACTTGAAATGCTGCACCACACATGTCTCCCCCATGTTGGAATCACCGATGAGGATAATATTGAACAAATAATCGAAGTTCTCATCTGCCACCCTGGCTGAGCTGGAGAGTTGCATAGCTCTTCCCACCTAGAACAGAACTTCCTGGTTCACCTGTTGCTTGACCGTCTGGTCCCTCGCCTCTGCCAGCCAGCAGGTATCTTTTTATCGCTCTTCTTGAAATGGTCATTGATCTTATATCTTTGTTATTTTCTAATATTAGCATCCAAAACAGTACACTTATCTCTTAGCACTGTGTTAACTGCATTTTATTCGTTTTGGTATGTTATGTGTTCAGTAACATACAGTACATTTCCTAATATTCTTTTTATTTTTTTGTCTAATAAATGGGTTACTTGAAAATGAGCTATTTATTGCCAGATATTTGCAACTTTCCTAGATGTCCTGTTATTATTGATTTTTAACTTATTTTCATTTTGGCCAGAGGACATACTTTGTAAGATTTTTAAAAATTTAGTTATTTATTATTGCCAGAAATTGTTTACATTCACCAAAGGGAATAGGAGAAAGGACCTCCCTTCCCTGCTATGGAGCATGATCATGCTGCAATATTTTCCCTCTATTCTTCCTCCCTGTCAGGATTTTGGGCACAAATAGACATGAGCCTGGAGCGTTCTTCAAGTCGTCAGAGCCAACATTTGAACCATGGTTAATCTTGTGGAATCCAGCTCCCTTAATAACTGTGCTACAGGACTGGTCCTGTGTGATTTTAATTCCTTAAAATTCATGGACATTTGTTGTATGGCCATATATATGGTCTTGGTGAACATATCATATATATATCAAAGAATATGCATTTTGCAGTCATTGCATGTCACAGAGTAGGTCTATGATACTGACTTTCTACCAGAGTCTTACTAATCCCACGCAACGCAGAGTGACCTTGGCTGTCCTCGTGGCAAAGCCACAGAAACAAAACACTCACACGTGCCAGTTGCTTCTTCTAGATCTGACTGCCCTGCAAAATCTGCCAGTGTTTTCTCATGCTCTAGAGCCTTCAGGTCATTGTGCTGTGTTTTGAGGAGCCTCTGTTCATTAGGCACTTGCTTCTCCATGCTGGAGTCATAACTCTCGAATCTCCTTTTATTACATACTCCCGTGGGGTTTGTTTATTTACTCATAGTGTTGACTTTGTTCCCAGAAGTACTTAATGGAAGAACACTGTCACTTGTTAGGATTGGCTGCAAGCTAAAACTCAATAAATTGGCTTGAAGTGTCTCCTATAACCTCTGAAGTGTGTAAGAAAGGCTGCATGAAGCTGGAGCAGTTAAACTCAAATACCAGGTAATTCCATATTTATGGTTGTCGCAGCATTAAAGCTAACCAGTAACTACACTCTCGAGTCTGTGCTGCCATTGAGAGCTGTAGGCTGTCATTTTCCCCCTCCTCTACCGTGGGCCTTTTGGCCTTCCCCAGGCCAGTGTGTCTATTCTGGGACCTTCCGTCCAAGAGACCAGAACTCCAGAGAAGCTGGTAAACTCCCTTCCTTTCGTTTGTGCTCCTTTTAGTGGTGGTCAAATGGCAGGAAATCCAGACACAAGAGTCCAGGTAAGGGATACCTTGGAGATGCCTTTGTCCAGAGGAGCTCTGAATCCAGCACAGGCAGGTCTACAGGTCAACATGGTACCTTTGGAGATTGTACAGGGCTGGGGTGAAACACATCTGAGGGCACCAAAAAAAGATCAACCCTTAGAGCAGCTCACCATGAACCCAGCAACCAGGATCTCAGCCCCAACTGCCTGCCAGTCCCATCCTTTAAAGTCCCTAGAGTTTATAAAACCAGCATTCTCTCTGGATGATGCTTCTCATTATCAGAGAAATTTATCATGAACATATTCTCTGAAATGACTCTACACATTAGATGCAGGAGAAAAACCTGTCAATTTTCCACCAGATTAAATGTCAAAATATCAAATTATGTTGCTGCTAACCTGCAGAACTTAAATTAATCAGAACAAAGAATGTAATAAACAAAGGGAATTGAAAAACCAGCTTTGGCAAAGGTAACAACAACAAAATCAAAAAGCAAACCCACACGCAGCTTTCTCAGGGTCTTACAGAAAATTTCCCTGTTAGTGAGAACAGCACAGCAAGTGTTGGAGCAGGATCGCAGATGAGGAAGACTCTGGTACCCAGGTAACTGACTTACTGACGCCAAACGCTGAGAGCTGCCAGGAAAACTCTGATAATAATGCAATTGTCTGTTACCATGTTGGCTCCACACATAGACCTCTTAAGGGTCTGGGTAGTTATTTCCAGCTCACAGATGAAGGAACTGAGGTCCTTCTTCTCTTTTGAGTACATCTGGGCTCCAACTACATCTGCAAGCACAAACTTCACAGCTCAGGGCACCCTCTTAGGGAAGCCACGGCCGTTAGCAAATGCTAACCCCACCCTCTGCCAATAAGTGTGTCATCCAGAGACAAGAGGAACATAGATATTTCTGTTTACTTGGGATTTATTTATTTATTTAAGTTTTGCCATAGGGTGCATGTGCTCATCAAACAGAGATAGCGAGAGAGACGATGAGCAGGAAAGTGAGAAATAAGTGCCCAGAGGGGATGCCCATGCCACAATCCCCTCTCCTCCATTCTCCTTTTGGGGTTTTGGGCATGCACGCACACACTCCCGACATGAGGTTTCAAGCCTCCAGATCTGAGACTCAAATCATGGTCAGCCATGGTCAGAATTGGGCACCTTGGGACCAGCAGTTAGCGTAATGGCTATGTCACTGGACTCCCACGTAGTCGACCGTGGTTCGAATCTCGGACCTGGTGCTTAAACTCACGCCGGGCACATGTGCGTGCATGCCCAAGATCCCGAGAGGAGAATGGAGGAGAAGGGATTGCGGCGTGGCCATTCCCCCTGAGGGGTGATTTCTCGCTTTCTGTCTCTCTGTCTCTCTTTGTCTGTCTGGCGAGCGCACGCGCCCTATAGCAAAAACCTCTCCAAAAAAAGAAAAAAAAAAAAAAGAATTGGGCACCTTAACCACCACGCCCCCTGTTGGCCCCTTTGGTGGGATTTTGATGCTAAAATGAAGCATCAAAGAAAAATCTGTGGACTAAGGACTCTCATTTCTTTTTATGTACTAATTCAGATGTTTTGTTTTCGAGAACTCCAAACATATACAATGCAGATTGTGAACCCCATAGACCATCCCAGATTCCACACTACTCAACAAAGACCATCTTGTTTTATCAGCTCTCAACTGGATTATTTTTTAAGCAAATCGCAGATATGATATAATTTTCTCTTTAACTATCTCAGGCTGTTTCTCCAAAGAATATGGACTCTTTGTAAATATATAACCACAAGGCCATTTCCACACTTAAAACGAGTAACAATAAATCCTCCATATAATTGAATGTCCTGTAAGGATTCATATTTCTATTTGCCTCATAAATCTGATGCTGATTTCTTTTTCTTTTTCTTTGGAGAGATTTTTGCTATAGGGAGTGTGCACTCGCCCAGAAAGACAGAGAGAGACAGAGAGACAGAAAGCGAGAAATCACCCCCTAGTGGAGATAGCCATGCCGCAATCCCTTCTCCTTCATTCTCCTCTCGGGACCTTGGGCACGCACACACACGTGCCTGGTGTGAGTTTAAGCCACTGAGTCTAGTACTTGAACTGCAGTTGACTGCACGGGAGTCCAGCAACATAGCCATTATGCTAATTGCTGGTCCCTGATGTTTTCTTTTGCCTTTTTAGGGTTTGTTTGTTTGACTCAGGATTCAAAATACTTCATAGAGTACATTTGTGTTTTATGCCTCCCTAGCTGCGCAATTCCCCCTCCATCTCTGCTTTTCCATGCAATTTATTACAGTTTGTGCTGAGTTTGTGCTGTGGAGTTCTGATAGTGTCCCCAGAATGTCATGTAGCATGTCCCGCTGTCCTCTGCATCTCCATGAAAATCATAGTTGGAATAAAGCTCAATCACATTCAAGTTCTTTATTTGTGGGCCAGAAAAGATCCATCAGGACGTGTATGACATCTGTTGTCTTTTTTGTCATGTCAGCGTCAATAAATACTTCAAAACAGGAATGTTTCAGTGACTGAATGAACAAATGAATTACTTAATTGAGAGAGTTCCTGCTCTGAGATAGGTTGTCACATGCAGGGACATTTCCCTCAGCCTCTTATCTCACACAAGTACTTCTCTTTTAACTTTTTACATTGAATTAATAAAATATACGTAATAGTTTCAGAAATGGTAAACAGAATTCCTCATTTCACCCAAATTATTACCCTTTCTGATCCATGTGGAAATACGTTGCCGGCATCATTAATGCCTGCCACTTTTAAATACTTCAGTGTGGGAGCTCCTAGGTGGCATGGTGGTTAAAGTGCTGGACTTCCACATGGCCAACCATAGTTTGAGTTCTGAACTGGTGGCTTGAAAAATCATGCTGGGCGTGTGTGTGTGTGTGTGTGTGTGTGTGTGTGTGTGTGCATGTGCCCAAAATCCTGAAATGAGAATGGAGGAACAGGGATTGCAGCATGGCCAGCCCCCCTTGGGGATGATTTCTCACTTTCCCTCTCACTGTCTCTCTGTCTCTCTCTCTCTGTTGAGCATGCATGCTCTATGGCAAAAAGCTAAGAATAAATAAATAAATACTTCAGTGTGTATTTATTAAGAAAAAGACAAAAAGACGTGTAACTATTATACAACCACCAATACCAGTTCAGCATTGGTTCAGTGCTGACACTGATCCCATGGGCCCTATTCTAACTTCCCCAGTTGTCCCAGTGATTTCTCACCAAGGTCCAGGATGGAGCCCAGCATCAAGTGTGGCATTCGGTCATCACGTGGCTTCAGTCTCAGTCTGGGGTCTGAAACAGTTCCTCAGGCTCTCCTTGTCTTTCAATAACTTGTGCAGGCCAGTTGCTTTGTAGAGCGTCCTTCATTTTGTCTGGCATTTTCTTATGATGTGTGTGTCTTTGGCAGAGTAGCACAGACATCCTGCTGGTTTGTTTTTAGCATGGCGTATCAAGGGCATACACACAAGGTCGATCTGTTTCTTGGCTGGTGGTAAGCCTCTGATCACCTGGTTAAAAGGGCATCTGGCAAGTTTCTCTGCTGTTGAAGTTACTTAAAAGGAAGAGTGTGGCTGGCAGAAAAGCAGCTCCACTCCCAAAGATGTCCATGTCCCAATCCTGGGACTCTGGACTTTGTTAGATTACTTGACAAAGGATAATTCATATTGCAGAAGGTGTAAAGGTTACTAACCTGCTAACTGGGAGATGGGAGAGCCTCCTGGATTATCCAGGCAGGTCCAACATAATCATAAGGGTCCTAAGTGGAAGAGGGAGGCAGGAAGGTCAAAGTCACTAGAGATTTGAAGATAACACACTACAGGCTTTGAAGGTGGAGGAAGGAGCCATGAGACAAGAGACGTACGCAAGCTCTAGAAGTTGGAAAAGGCATGGAAATGGATGCTTCTCGAGAGCCTCTGAATGAAACCAGTCCTGCCTGCATCATTGAGACCCATGCCAGACTTCTGAAATTTGTATTGTGTAAGCCAGTACTTTTGTGCTAATTTGTTGCAACATTTCCAGAAAACTAATGGCATATGTTAATTAAAAGGCAATTAATTCCTATTTTCTGATGAGATGCTTTGAGACTTGCTAAGTTTCTTGTTCATCAAAATTTTAGCTGCCAGGAGGCTGGATAGTGACACAGCATTAAAATTCAACTCTCTGCAAGGCCGACTACATGGGAAGGTTCCAGGTTTCTGTCCAGAGACCTCTCCAAGTATGCTGGGCATGCATATGTCTGATCTGGAGCTCGGCAAAACTGGGGGTGGATTGTGACATCAAGACCCTGTTGGGAGAATCTCTTTTATTTCCCTCACTCACCCTCTCTCTAGCTTTCTCACTCATGAAAGAAATGAATAAAATTAATTTTTTTCAACCTGCCAGAGTTAGCATCCTTTGATGATTATTGCTAAAATTGTCACTCAATCGTAATTTCCTAATGCCATTGTTCCTCCTACATTGTTTTAAGTTTATCTATTTCTTTCTTCCATGAGACAGAGAGAGAAAGAGAGAGACCTCCCCAGCAGCATCCTCACTCTGTGACCCTACTCCTATTCTCAGCAGCCACTGCTATAGGCACACCTAGCATGCACAGAGAAACTTCGAGATGTGACTCCAACCCTCCCACATGGCCTCAGCATAGCGGAGTGTTGCGTTACCACTGTATCACCGAGGCTGGCTTCTCCTACACGTACAACTGAAATTTGACTGTAAGGTAGCACTTTTCCTTTTCATTCATTCATTTTTATCACGGAATTCTCCTTTACTCAATAGAGTGCCCATCTAGCGCTATTATTATTTGTCTGATACTCATATTGTCCTAGATGTGGTCAGTGGGAGCCCCTCAGTCTGGCATTTGTGCTCTTTGGACATGTCCCCTACCCCATTCTGGCTCACATTCTTACTTCCCTGATAAGAAGACATTCCAGGTCACCTGTTCTCTGCACTGACCCTAGAGTCAGCCACTTATCCAGAGAGCCTTGGTTCCTTTTAGAGGGGGATGATGTCAGGAACCAAGGGCTCCGCTCTTCTTGGTCCTGGTGGAGTGGCATTGTTTCCGAGCTAAGAAGTGTGTGTATGAGTTATATGTGTGTTTATGTGCATTTATACATGTGTATGTGTGCATATACATGTGTTTATGTGTATGTATACACAGTCAAGTGTCATTTAATAGGGATTTTTTTAAGAGAGATTTTTGCTATAAGGCATGTGTGCTCACCAGAGAGACAGAGAGAGAGAGATAGAAAGCGAGAAATCCCCCCCCCCCTCAGATGGGATGGCCATACCACAATCACTTATTGCAGAAGGTGTAAAGGTTACTAACCTGCTAACTGGGAGATGGGAGAGCCTCCTGGATTATCCAGGCAGGTCCAACATAATCATAAGGGTCCTAAGTGGAAGAGGGAGGCAGGAAGGTCAAAGTCACTAGAGATTTGAAGATAACACACTACAGGCTTTGAAGGTGGAGGAAGGAGCCATGAGACAAGAGACGTACGCAAGCTCTAGAAGTTGGAAAAGGCATGGAAATGGATGCTTCTCGAGAGCCTCTGAATGAAACCAGTCCTGCCTGCATCATTGAGACCCATGCCAGACTTCTGAAATTTGTATTGTGTAAGCCAGTACTTTTGTGCTAATTTGTTGCAACATTTCCAGAAAACTAATGGCATATGTTAATTAAAAGGCAATTAATTCCTATTTTCTGATGAGATGCTTTGAGACTTGCTAAGTTTCTTGTTCATCAAAATTTTAGCTGCCAGGAGGCTGGATAGTGACACAGCATTAAAATTCAACTCTCTGCAAGGCCGACTACATGGGAAGGTTCCAGGTTTCTGTCCAGAGACCTCTCCAAGTATGCTGGGCATGCATATGTCTGATCTGGAGCTCGGCAAAACTGGGGGTGGATTGTGACATCAAGACCCTGTTGGGAGAATCTCTTTTATTTCCCTCACTCACCCTCTCTCTAGCTTTCTCACTCATGAAAGAAATGAATAAAATTAATTTTTTTCAACCTGCCAGAGTTAGCATCCTTTGATGATTATTGCTAAAATTGTCACTCAATCGTAATTTCCTAATGCCATTGTTCCTCCTACATTGTTTTAAGTTTATCTATTTCTTTCTTCCATGAGACAGAGAGAGAAAGAGAGAGACCTCCCCAGCAGCATCCTCACTCTGTGACCCTACTCCTATTCTCAGCAGCCACTGCTATAGGCACACCTAGCATGCACAGAGAAACTTCGAGATGTGACTCCAACCCTCCCACATGGCCTCAGCATAGCGGAGTGTTGCGTTACCACTGTATCACCGAGGCTGGCTTCTCCTACACGTACAACTGAAATTTGACTGTAAGGTAGCACTTTTCCTTTTCATTCATTCATTTTTATCACGGAATTCTCCTTTACTCAATAGAGTGCCCATCTAGCGCTATTATTATTTGTCTGATACTCATATTGTCCTAGATGTGGTCAGTGGGAGCCCCTCAGTCTGGCATTTGTGCTCTTTGGACATGTCCCCTACCCCATTCTGGCTCACATTCTTACTTCCCTGATAAGAAGACATTCCAGGTCACCTGTTCTCTGCACTGACCCTAGAGTCAGCCACTTATCCAGAGAGCCTTGGTTCCTTTTAGAGGGGGATGATGTCAGGAACCAAGGGCTCCGCTCTTCTTGGTCCTGGTGGAGTGGCATTGTTTCCGAGCTAAGAAGTGTGTGTATGAGTTATATGTGTGTTTATGTGCATTTATACATGTGTATGTGTGCATATACATGTGTTTATGTGTATGTATACACAGTCAAGTGTCATTTAATAGGGATTTTTTTAAGAGAGATTTTTGCTATAAGGCATGTGTGCTCACCAGAGAGACAGAGAGAGAGAGATAGAAAGCGAGAAATCCCCCCCCCCTCAGATGGGATGGCCATACCACAATCACTTCTCTTCCATTCTCCTCTTGGGGTTTTGGGCACGTATGCACATGAGCTCTGTGTGAGTTTTAAGCTTCCAGGTCCAGGACTCGAACCATGGCTGACTATATGGGAGTCCACCAATGTAACCATTATGCCATCTGCTGGTCCCTAATAAGGATATTTTATAACAAATGTATCTTTAGGCAATTTCATCATTATGTGAACTCACAGAGTTTACTAATTACACACCTAGTTTATATGGTATAACAAAATGTCATTATAACTGCATGTGTGTATATGTGTATTTGTATGTGTTTATGGGTTTTTTACATTAAACTTTTAAAAATTTTAATTAATTAATTACTTTACATTCATTCACTGAGCATCGTCCCAGCATACAAAATGTGGTTTTCTGACCAGAATATACTGCATAGTGGCTTAATCATACATATTAATGTCAATAACTTTCCATTTCTAGTTTCATATATATATATTTTTTCCCTCCTATTTCCCACCCTCTGCCATTTCTTAAATAATCTAACTACTTTCAATAGCAAGTTCAACTGATATATCTGTGAATACATGTCTAACTTTAGGTGTGAAACTCTGAGTAGAACGAATATACTATAAAATAGCACCTAACTGATGCTATATAGCTTACTATGCTCATTAAATAGGTATTTTAAAATATTTTTTTAATTTCAAGAAAAGCAGTTTTAGCTTTAATAAATGAAAGAAATGCTAAGAGAGCTGTGCTTAAAACTTAAAGCCTGGATTAAAGCTTAAAGCCAAGAAGTGGTTGGATATGGAGGATCTATTGCAGAGTGAAGTAAGTCAAGATATGAAAGAAAGATATTGTATTTATCCACTTAATATATAACCACTATCCACACTCTGTGGTAGAGATCGAAATATTGGAGGGCATAAAAGTAGTGAAAATAGTTAACAAGGATAAGACAGTGAGGAATGGGGCAGGAGAAGAGAAGAGTATATTGAAAGATAGCAAGAGAATAAATAGAGAGGCGTGACATTAGTAGGACACAGAAAATCAGAAACAAACAGGACAAGACTCTCTTGGGAGTTTACAGCCTGAAGGACCACACATGAGTAACTGACGATCAGCCTGTGGTTTGGTAAGTGCATGTGTGAAGTGAGCCATGACCAGCCCCATAGTGACCTTTCTGAGGTTTGTACAAGGGTGCATCTTCTGCACCTAAAGTCCCCAATATAGGTGTCCAGCTAGTATAGAACCTTCCATTGTAAACAAAGGTCCTCAGTCTGGCAGGTGGATTTTGGGGAATGATTGAACTAACCCTTGGAAAAGAAAGAAAAACCCATACAATGTGCCTTACAGACTCAGGCTTCCAGACCTTTTCTTACTGGTGACAGGTGGGTCCCTCCTTGGGGAGCAGTGGTAGGGTGAGAGAATAGGAAAGGGGAGCTCCCTATTGACCCAGGAAGCTACTTGAGAAGGAGGCCCCAGGAGACTTATAAATACTCTGAAAGGAGATGCTAGCTTAACAATCAGGTTGTAATGATTAACTTATTTAATCATTTCAGAATTGCACAAGATGTCAGTAGCAGGTGGATTTCATGTGCTTTACATCATTTATTTTACGGAAGTAAAATCTAATTACATTGAGAGATTTAAAAAAAAGTGTTGAAAACAATTACAATTTATAGTTTCAACACAGTTTTCAGATTAAGAAAATCTGTTTGCACGGGCTATGAGGCATATCTATGAGTACACACACAGCAAAATTATTCCCAGTTCTAGAAACCCTTCCATCCTCAATAGAATACTAGAATATATGTCATAGAAGCGAGTAGTTTTTGAAAGTGACCTTCACCTAGGAATTTACAGAGCCTTCAAATCAGTCAGCACTAGAGAGAGTGAGAAAAGAGGGCCTTGTGAGTGGCAACTTTAGACGGTGGACCTACAACCCAGAGCACAACAGGCCCTGGAACTGGCTGATTTCCATTTTCTCCACTATTGGGTCATTAAAGCGCAGACAGCTTTAGCACAGGAGCTGGAGAACAGGGAGAAAGAAAAGAATGGGAATGGAAACAGAGAGCCTAGGTTAAGGGCACAGGTCAGAGCAGATGGTGGAAACAAGCTTTCAGCACTCCCTACATGGAAGACCTTTGAGCATCATCTACCCTTGCTGACGTAACCCATGCTCCCCACTATCATCCCTTGGGATGTGACATCACTCAAGGTCCACTGTCAGGATGTCCACACCTGACATACATAGGATCAGGGTGACATCACCCAAAATGAATAGGATCAGGGTTTTATCACCCAAGAGACACAGGGCCTGGTGTTATCACATGAAGAGGGCACAGGTGGTTTGAGGTCCACCCCAGCCATGAGCACTTTCTCAAGCACTTTCTATCCTATAAAGGGCATGAAATCCTACTAATTCTCATTATGAATTATGCTTGAGCACATACCAGTCATTGTGAGCACTTTAATGAGTCCTTGGCAGGAAAACAAGTCAATTTTAAAGGAATGGACCATGGAATTGGTAGAGTAGCCAGCAGACATCAGTTGTGAACATCAGGGTACTGTTCAAGGATCTGTGGGTCATCTTCAGCATACCTTCAGTCCAGCTTTCCTGGAAACATACTGCAGCAACCCCCCAATATGGACTCCAGGGTACCAGGTTTAATATCGGGTCATACTGAGCTGTGAGATTGGACCTCCTCCACTGTCAGAAGAAAGGCTGACAACCTGGCCCACCCTGGGAGTCTATGGCAGGCCCTAGCTGGACACAATGGAGTCACTGGGCAAATTCATGTAGACCTACAGACCACACTGTTCGGAAAAAAAGGTGTCTGACTTAAGAGATACTATGATTTCTATGGAAATAGCAGTGACTGCTTTTTCAATGAGATTATATCTTGGAGTTCCATGTGTTACAACCCTGAGTTATGGGCACTGGACAAGTTGCTACACAGTCCTGTGGGTGGAGAGGTTTTCCTACTCTCTCCCTGTGGTTCTATACAAATACTCCCACTGAATTTTGCACAAGCATTATGCAAATGTCCAAGCAAGAGACACGTTTTACCTGTAAAGACTATTTTTCTAGTTGCTTAAAAAATAAGGCATAAGAAAATTGTATTATTTTGCCCAAAGGTTCTTAGTTCTCAATGCAAAGGAATACTGATTATTTCTTTAAACTTTGTCTCAGTTGAATTGAAAAACTAACCAAACCAGGGGCATACCTGAGAGTCTTCTTTGTGTCTTTCCCAGTCCTTGATCTCTGTTGTACTTAATAATCCCACACTGACTTCTGAAGACAGCTTTCACTGTGTGGCCTTTGAGTGGTCTGTTTTCTCTGCCCTGAGTTCCATCTTTCCTTATAGGAAACATCATCATCTATTGAGATCCAGGAAATAAAATGAAGCAGCAGGCACTTTTTATATATCCTCTTCTCCTTAAACACCATTACATAATTTAAAAATAGAAAGGAACTAACCAATCATAGTGGAGGCAGAACTATTATCTGTAGATAAAAGAATTCACCAAATTCCTGGAAAATGGAAAGTAGACAGAAAAGTCATTTCAAGAAGTAAGGTAGAGGCTTCAGAGCATAGAAGAATCACTAAAGGGACCTCAGCAGGAGAGGGGCCTCCTCTTCTGGAGTTCATCTACAAAAGAGACAGAATCAGAATGGCATTAGACTTTTTCTCAGCAACACTGGATGCTGGAAGATAATGGATCCATGTTCAGAGTTCTGATGAAACATGGTTCACAACCTTAAATTTTATACTCATTCAAATAATCAAGCAGGTAGTGTAAAGAAACATTAGCCATTCAAGGCCTTAGTAAGTTGATACCATTTCTTAAAAAATGTGTTATCTTTCAGAACAACGGAAAACTCTGAGAAAAAGCAAGATGAGATCCAGGAGGCAGCAGCTTGAACAAAGGGATCCAGAACAGCACTAGAGGGTGTCTAGTCCAGATACAGAACATAGAGGGAGGGCATCTGGAGGTATCTCTGGATGACAGAGATGAGGAAAAAGAGACATTATAGAGAGACTAGAAAACCCAAGAATGGCATGAAAAAAAAAAAAAAGGTAAATTAGAAACTCCAAGAAAAACAATCTGTGTGAGGAGGTTGTGATCCAAATTTAGACAAAACTAAGACAAATTTTAGTCCACTTGAGCTTGACCTGAGAACATTCTTGGTTGGACATCTCACAATTGTGGGGACCATGCAAACCACAGAGGGAAGTCTATTCCCACAGCTCCCTGCTTAATACTGCTGTGGATCTAAGGATGAAAACATTTTCATTGACTATTGATTTTTCGACTCTAAGAATGATTCTTGAGACAAACTTTATACACAAAACTGAAGGAGTGTTACTCAGGGTAGTTTGGCTGTGAGAAGCGGAACACCCTAACTCACTTGGGCTCCCCTTCACTGTTGCCAGAAGGCTGCTGTGGCTCCAGTGTCTGGTGTGGGTCTGACAATGTGGAACTGTCTCTTTCTGCTATTTAAGAAGCCCTTTCTGGAAGCCTGCTAATACACTACCACTCCCATCCCATTAGCCAGAACATGGTTACATTCACCCATGAAATCCTCCTAACAGGGAAATGGGGACTACTTTGGGCAGCTCAGGTCACTCAGGACTGAATCTGAATCCTGGCCAGCCAGGTATCATGTGGCAAGGAAGGGGCCAGGATGGCTGTGGGACAGGTATGTTCCCAACAGACTCCTGCGTGCAGATGTTGCTGACCTGGCCCACACTTTAACTAACACTTTGCTGAAGAATATAGCCTGAGGCAGGAGCAAGGAATTGGGTGGAGGAAATGAGGGATGGCTGGCATCTTGTCTCATTTTACAAATGGAACACAAAGTGTGGTTGAAGGGTTTCAGGGGAGCTGTGGGTGGACTAAAGTTAGCCATAATGCCATGCTGGGTGGAGGCAGAGAGGTGCTGTTAGGATGACCTACATTCTCATCCTAACCACTACCTAAAGCTGACACATCAAGAAACAGTGGGCCAGGGGCATTGCCCTATCACCGATGTAACCACTGAAGCTCTGAAGATCACGTGGTCTAGAGCTTCTGCCTCCGGGAAACCAGCCTGGGGGTGGAGCAGGGTGAGGCACAGACCTTCGCTTTTCATGATGTCTTTGCATTATTGCCTTACTTAGCCAAGTTCATATTTTATTTTTATTAAAAACAAAAATAGCAAAGCCTCGTCGCATCCAGGAATCTTTGGCCATCTCTCTGCCCCATAAGCTGCTCGTGCTTTTGCTTCCCCTCAGCTTTTCCCTGAGTGCATATCAGGGTTCAGTGACCACCTTCTGAATCAGCTTAGGTTCCCCTGGAGCCAGCCACTTTGGTTCTGGGCCAGCTCACTGGCTCTTGGCGCTCCTCCTACTTTGGACACATAAGTAAGTTCTCTTTGCCTCAGTTTTCCCAGCTATCCTGTGTGATGAACAGACTAGCAGGAGGAAGGAAGGGGAAAGAGCTGAGACTCTTGGATAGGCCTGTTACAGAGCAACCTATCAGCTCATCTTAGCTTGACCAGGTCTTCTTGTAAATCAGGTTCAAAGGGTGAATATTTTCCTTTTTTTTTTTTTCTTACTTCATTCTGACTAATACATGTCTGTGGGCCACCCCATCTCCATCTGGGCTAAGTTTATTTCTGGAACATTAAGTGTGAGGATGACTGGCAGGGCTGACTTGCTAGTTACTGTCAGAGACTGAAGCTCTTTCAATGGTGTGAGCATAGCCAGCTGCAGCTATAGGGATTAAGAAGGGCAGACTCCCTGGGGGCTGCCATGTGCTGCTATCTGGGGCTCTAACCAGAGTACAGAGATCTTCATTTGTCCATGAGTGGCTGGGAAGGTGCCTGGTCCCTGTGTCTGTGGAACTGTGTGTCCAGAGGAGGGCTGTTTGGGACCGTTGAATTGTAATAATAAATATCTGAGTCTGGGTAATTTTTTAAGATAGGGGTTTATTTAGCTCACAGTTTGGAGGTTCAAGGTCCAGGGAGGCTGCATCTGGTGAAGGTCTTCTTCTTTTTTTTTTTTTAATTTGTCAGAAAGTGTATGCTCTTGCTAGAGAGACAATGATAGAGAAGGAAATGGAGAAAGCACCCCCGCAATGGGGTATGGTCATACCACTCTCCTCCATTTCTCTAACCTGTCAGGAGTTTGGGCACACACACACACACACACACACACACACATCAAGAGAATTTTTCAAGCCACCAGAGCAAGGATTCAAACCACATGATTGGCCATATGGGATACAGTTCCCTAACCACTAGACTACAGGGTTAGCTGTGGTGGGGGTCTTTTTATTGGAGGATAGCATAGCAGAGAGCATCACATAGTGAGAGAGCAGGAGTGGGCATGATTATGTACATATATCTGTCTCATTTCCTTTCCTTATAAATCCACTAGGCTTCAATCATGAGGACTCTACCACAATAACCTTAATCCTAATCACCTCTCAAAGGTCACCATCCTATCTCTTAATCCCATAATCAGATTAAGTCTCTATTCAACTCAACACCATTACAATGGCTTACCAGATTTTAACACATGAATATTTGAAGGAAACAAGCAAGGGGGTGGGGGATTAGCATGGGGATGTATAAATCTCACTATTCTCAAATGGGGCCCTAAGACTAGATTAGAACCACAATCTAATAATTATCCTTATATGCTGCTACTACTTATTTGGATTTGAAGACCTTTTAGACTTAAAGTACAGTAGAGTGATAGGAACTGCTCAGAGAAGATAAGATACAGAAGGGACCCTAGAATCGTCTACAGCTGGAGCCATATATTGGGGTGGGCCAAACAGCCTGACTCAGGGTTGGGAGTGCAGGAAGAGCCAATGGCTCTAGAAGACTGGAAACCACAGTGAGCCTCAAGATCCATAGTCAGGACTAGGATCAGAAACAGCATTCCCAGGCCCTGGGTAGGCAACCAACAAGAATTCAAGAAATGTTAGTTGTTTATCGACGCTGTTTGTTCTCTTTCCAACTTAGCTACAGGTTGATGACATTATTTTTTTAAATAATGAGGACTAATTTTCTCCAGCTGGTATCTCCTCAGAGCCTTAGAGGCTTTTATTTATTCAGTCAGGCTAGGCAGACCTTCAAGTAAAGAAAAGAAGCACTCAGACCTGTACTATTCTCTTGGTGAGCTAAAATGCATCCAAAGTGCCCAGGGAGGGGTGTATAAAAAGTTGTGTGGGATGTAGTCAGATACCCCAGGATGGCACCAAGTGGCTCAGTAGGAACACATCTCTAAAGCCATCACCACCTGCCTGAGCTGAGCACTTGCGAGTGGCCTGGGCTGTCAGTACAGGGGAGAGGCCAGTTGATCTGCAGAGGAATCCAGCAAGGTCCTGCCTCAGTCTGAACTTAGAAGAATTACACCAGTGCAGCCTCTGGGACCTAGTGACATTCTGGGTCTTCTCCAAGGCCCAGAGCACAAGACCTCAGAGAAGCCCAAGTAGAAACTGCTCCAGGGCATTTGACCTGTGAGCTATCCCTTTCAGGAGCTAAGGTAACTGAAGAGTTTCTGCTCAGATTTCACCCTCCAGACCCCAAGATCCACCAGACTGATAAGAGAGGTAAAGCAGGCCCTTTGAGAAGTCATCTGCATTTGAGCCATGAGCAATCCCTTTCAGGGGCTAAGACAACTGAAGAGTTTCTGCTCAGACTTCACCCTCCAGACCCTATGATCCACCAGACTGGGAGAAAAACAAAACTGCAGAGAGATTGTAGATCACCTCCTCCTGCACACCTTTGAACACTCAGATTTAACTTCAAGAAATTAGGAAGAAATGTATAATTCGTCAGATGATCAGAAACCACTGCAGAGGCACAAGAAACATGAGAAACCAAGAAAATATCTCTCCCTCAAGGGAAAAGCACAACTCATCATGCACAGATAGTACAATGGAACATGTGGAAATGTCAGATAAAGAATTTAGAATATTCATAGCGACAAAGCTAACAGAGATGCAAGAGAAGAGAGACAATGAACTCCAGAAGATACAGGATAAAAGAGTCAACAAGTTCCAGGAGGTACAGAAGTTCTTACATGAGCTGAAATACACACCATAAAAAAGAATCCTCTAACAGAACTGTTAAAGGTGAAGGCTATAATACAGGAAATCAAAACTTCCCTTGAAACTATTACAAGCAGATTAGAACATGTAGAAGATCAAACCTCAGAGGTAGGAGACAGAACCTCTGTCCTAGAAAAATTCACCAAAAAGACTGAGAAAATCCCCCCCCCCCAATGAGAACAATATACAAGTAATACTAGATACTATTAAGTGTCCAAACATCTGGATAATCCATATCCCAGAAAGTGAAGAAATTAATAAGGGCACTGATAATCTATTCCATGAAATCCTAGAAGAAAATTTTCCAAACATAGAGAGGCATTCAAATATCCAGACCCAAGAAATACAAAGGATTCCACATAGAACCAACCCAAGAAAATCTCCAAGGCACGTCATGTCCAGATTGACCAAAACCACAGACAGAGAGAGACAAGATACTAATATTGGCAAGAGAGAAATGTTAAGTTACTTTCAAGGGATATCCCATCAGGCTAACATTGGACCTCTTGTCAGAAACAATGTAAACAAAGAAAGAATGGGAAAATATATTCAAAGTGTTAAGTGGAAAACAATTTCAAACAAGAATACTATACCCAGCAAGACTATCTTTCATATGGGAAGAAAAGACAAAAACATTCTCAAATAAACAAAACCTGAAAAAATTCACCAACACCAGTCCAGCCCTCCAAGAAGTTCTGAAGGGAGTGCTATACCAGGAAAACTAAAGACAAACAAACAGAAATAAGAGTCCAAAAAACAACCAAGAAAATGATCAACTTAATGGTAGGGACAATTCCGGAACTGAACGTTAACTTCCAGAATTTAAAAAGAAAGTCCGGACAACAACGGAAGAGAAATAAATTACATGAGACTGAACTGGTGAAATAGAATTTATGACTTTTGTCTAAAACATGACTGCTTTTCTCCTTTGCTTTGTTTTCCAAATTTAAGGATTTTTTTCTTTCTTGAGCTGTTGATAGGTTCATCTACCTACTATTTGAATAGAATCCTAACTTTTTTCCTGGCTTTAAGTCTTAAGAAAATTTCGCTTAACATTTTGTGATTTTACTTTATTAATGCTAAAACTGTTTATCTTGAAATTTAAAAATACTTTTAAAAATACCTATTTAATGACCACAGTAAGCTATATAGCCTCAGCTAGGTGCTTCTTTATAGTATTATAGTATAGTTTTATGCCTAAAGTCAGATATGTGTTCATAGATATGTATATATCAGCTGAACTTGCTATTGAAAGTATTTAATTAAGATTGTTTTTGTACATCAATAAAATGTGGGAAAAATAAAGAGTCATGGAAAGCAACTGTAGATACCAGAGACAGTGTGGGAGGAGGGTGGTAAATGGCAGAGAGTGATAAGTAGGGAATCAAGAGAGAAAAAATGTAAAATATACAAGAAACAAGAAAGGAAAAATTATTTGTTGATGATAATATGTATAGTAATATTATTGATTAAGCCAATATACAGTGTATTCTGGATGGGAAATATAATTTTGTATGCTGTGATGATATATAGTGAATTAATGGAAAGTAAATTAAAATAAAATGAATTTGAAAAATAAACTAAAAAAAAGAAGAAGAAAGAAAGAAACCACTTCAGGAGCATCCTATTGGGCTGTCAGGAAAGTCACAGCACAGTTTTACATAGAAAAACAGAAAAATACATCATAACTTTCCAGACAACCTAATACATGAGCCTGTTGCCTGGAAAGAGGCTGGTTGCTTGTTTTATCTCCTTCCAGGGATAGGATCAGCACAGTAAAGGCCTCAAGTGAGTGTCATGCATTTCAGTAGTTGCCCTGGTCCAGCTCTTTAGCCAGCCTCCTTTCCCTGAGCTGTCTAGCCTGTGTGCAGGTCACTGTGCTCTGCAGCCAGTACCTCTTGGTCCCTCCGGCTGGCTCCTCTGCCCATCCAGGCTCTACACAGAGTATTTGGATAATTAAGTGTGCTGCTTCCAGAGGCAAAGTCCTGTCTCCTGAGCATGAGTCCAGCCTAACTGAGAACATCTCTAACTAGAAAAGGGCTTTACCAGGCCATGTGAGATCAACCTCACAAAGACTCAACAGTGTTTTCACACATACCCCGTGTGGCTTACTATCCTTGCTGCCCCTGAACCAATTTCACAGTTTATCCATGAAAAAACAAACAAAGAAACAAACAAAAACAACAGAAACTACAAAGAAGAACAAATATAGGGCCACAACATGTAAACATAGTTTTCATCATTTTCATTTACTTAATAGGAAAGCTGAATGCCAGTTTTCAGAAAAAGGTTCACATTTTTCGTCCTGTAATTGGAAAAACAACATCTAGCAAAAATAATCTCATCACGAATGTTTCAATTTTCTAGACAAATGACACTTTGGTCTTAAGATTTGCTTTGATTTTTAAAAACATGATTCCAAGATAAATGATTTGCATTTCATTGAAAAACATCCATCCAGTCACCTGGAGAATTATATTAACAACTGATGTGGAATCTTTCTGTGTGAATAGGAAGGCCAGAAAAACAAAACAAAACAAAACTTATCTTTCAGACGCTTACTAGGGCAGTTGTTTAGGCCTAGAAAAGAAATTAAGAAAGTGTAATTTCATTTTATTTTTTACACATTTGACAAAAGTTTGCCTTTCAGAAGTTGAAATGTGTACAGGGAAATTGCCATGTGTTCTTCCGCAGAGAAGTCCTCAGAGCTAGCTTGTTCCACACCCTGAGCAGGCAGAAGTCGGGGATGAGTCTGAACCTCCTTTGCTCAGCACTCCATATATGGGATTAGCCCAGGCATGCCCCTGAGGTCTGAGTCATTTTGAGCCTAGCAGGGAGTGACACTTCTTGGATCATTTCATTAATTTGAACTCACATCCTGAGTGGTGTCTGGGTGAAGTGAGGATCCCTCTTCCTCTGAATAAAGGTTCTCGTCCAGATCTCTATGAGCAGTAGCCTGGTGACTGCAGAGATTAATTTTTCAAAATATAGCAAATGTTAGTCCTCTTGGGCTTTTTCCCAGTCCTCTGCTCCATCATAACTCCTTTTCACATGAGCAATTGTGAGTTCAAGTGGGGGCCATGGAAATTCAGACGTCCCTTTGCTGCAGAGACAGCCAACACCTTGTTCTTCAACCCTTCCTGCAGCCTTGGGAGCCCCCAGAGAGCTGAGGGATGGGCACCAGCTCAGCCTAGCCCAACATGCATGAGGATTGGAACTTGTCCTGGTCTTTGCTCCTAAGCTGAGATCATCTTGGGGTCCAGAGACCTACATGCCCACCTTCTTTCTCAACTGTGCTGACTCCAGAGGCCACTGGAGACCCCTGTACAGTCTTGTACCTTGAAGTTCATGTGGCCTATTGTCCTCTGAGCTCCTCTTGAAAAGCCCCAACTTCCATAGACATGATATGGGCTAGGTGGGCCAAGGCCAACCTGCTGGCCTGGTCATTCTGTCTCGTCACTGGAGGGAGTTCTGGGGTTAGTTTGGGAGAACTCATGTGGTTTTCCCTGGACATCCCAGCCTACCGTCTATGAGGCAGTGATTCCCCTAAGGGACAGGGAGCCCAAATAGCGTGCTCTGGGAAGCATACACAGCTTCCTTCCCTGGCTCTAAGGAGCAGCCTGGAATGGCAGCCTGGCTAGTGCCCACAGCACTTTTCTTGTGCATGTAAGAGGCCCAGAGATAAGTGCTAGCAAAGCCAGGGAGAGGGTTTGAGGGTAACATAACCCACCCAGACAAAAGGGAGTCAGGAAAGAGGACCTGACAGAGGGGCCTAAAGACTAGGAAGAGTTGTGAGCTTTGTGGGGAGAGAAAAGAAGCACTAGAGGCATGAGAAGCTGAGTATAGGCACACTTAAAGAAGTGTTGTTTATTATCATTCTAACATTGCTTTTTTTTTTTTTTTTAAGACTGCAATAAAAATTAAGCCACATTCCACTTAGGTCAGGTTGTCAAGGATCAGCTCTGGATCAAGGGTCAGACCTTTGCCTTTGCACATTATGGCCCTGGGCTGTCAGCTCACCAAGCCATCTGAGGACAGGAGCATCTGTGGCCTGAGAGGGCGAACAGTTCCACTCGCCATACTCCCTCCTCTCCTGGCCCAGTCCTGACTCAGATAAGCATCTGGCACCCTAGCTCCATTGCAGCTTCTGCTACTGGAGAACCCGGCTGAAAGGGTGAATTCTGTGGTGTGGTAGAGACAGGGCTTTTTGCTCTTGGCTGCCTAAGCTGAATTGGTGACCTCTGGCTGGCTCCCTGGGAAGTAGGGGCAGGACAGTGGCCCAGCGCCTCCCCCTCTACAGATGCCCCAGCTTGCACTCCAAGTGCTACTGCCCAGGCCTCCCAGGATGGTGTCCTTTTTCCTGTGCCAGTGGATCTGCACACTAGACCTGGGGAGTTCTGAGTGAAATAATGTTGCTTTCAGAACATTCCAGCAACTGGGCTCTTTTCTTCCAGAATATGCTCCAGGCGTCTACCTGGCTCCAAGCCTTTGCTCTACCTGGTTTTCAGCCCTCTCCTCTTGCTCCACTGAGGGGCCCAGAAATCTATCATCCTGATCTCATGCCCTCCTTGTGCTTGGCAAACAGGACTCTACATCCCTGCTCTCAGCCTCAGCCCAAGAGTACCTTTGACCAGTCAGTAGTCAAACTCTCCATCCTGGGCACGAAAAATTTTATCTGTCAGTGGTCCTGACTTTTTAAAGTCTAAATTCTCTTTTTGTTTCCCAAGGGTTTCCTTCTAAATCTCTCCCAGCCCAGGCACGGCCAGCAAGAAGGTAGGGCAAAAGAAGCCAAGGAGGGCCAGGTTTCCCCCAACTCCCCACCCACCTCCCACAGTCAGGTAGAGATGGCCTTGCTTTTCCACCCATAAAAGGCCTGGCCTGTGGCCCTGAATGTAAATGCTGCTGGTGGTGCAGCTTTAAATAGCTCTGAGATGAGGCAACTCAATTTTGAGGAGACTGGAAGGTAATAACACCTGACAAGTTTTATTTTTAAGTGTATCTGCCTAGGCTGCAGGAGGGGGCTTACATAATTCAGCCAGTATGTTTACTAAGTCTAAGGTGAAGCTTTAAAAAAAGGGGGGAAAGGGGAAGAGGTGTAGAGAGGGAGAGTGAAAGGAGACAGAGAGAGGTCTCCAGTGGCTTGAGCTAGCAGAGAGGCTGGAATTGCCCTCAGATGCCACCTGGTGGTAGTCAGTTTCTACTACAGCTGTTAGGTTGCCTTGGCCTTTCAGAAGGTTGTCCCATGGGCTAGGGTCTGCTGAGCATAACCTTTGAATTGACATGTGATATAATTGACTCATTGAGGTGGGTGCATCAAGACTAGAACTCATCTAACACAGGGTTGACAGCCAAGCCTTGCTACATCTAAGGGTCAACACACCTAATGGCCTAATGGTGGTGGTGGTAGTATTCCGACCCTGGAATTCTGGAATACATGCAATGGAATTGGGTGATTCTTAACAGGGCAGTCTGTCCGTCTCAGGATGGAGGAAGTCTTTGAGCACCAGTGGGTACCATGACATCAACCTGCCCTGGTGAGGGCCTACTAGTGAATCCATCCAGAATGAGGCTTAGTCACCATCATGACTATGAAACTCCAAATCTAACTCAGCCCACACTCCTACACGCCTGGCTTCCCCAGTGCCTCATATTGGTGACTCTGAATCACTAGATCAATAGAAATTGCTTAGTCAAAAAAAAAAAAAAACACACACAGAGAAAGATGACTTTAAATAATAGAGCCAGCCCCATAGTACAGTGGCTAAGTGCTGTGTGGAGAGAGTTGGATGCCACATGGCTGACTGAGGTTTGAATCCTGGACTTAGTGGCTTGAAAAACACACTGCATATGTGTGTGCATGCTCAGTATCCTGATGAAATGGAGGAATGGAGGAGTAAGGAATGTGATATGACTAGACCCCATTGAGGGGTGCTTTTGCTCTCTTCCTCCCTCGCTCCCTCTCTAGCATATGCACATACCCTCAGACATAAAAAAAATAAACTGTAGTCTAATATATATGTATTTGTAGTTCTATGAATAGAGAGTTGAAACAATGGAGTAGAAATCTTTTTGAAGAAGTTAGGTGAAAACATATTTATAGATCCAAGAACCCCAGAAAACATAAGCAGAATAAATACAAAGTACCCAAACCTAAGCATTTCATAATCAAACTGTTTAAAATCACAAATAAAAAAAATCTTTAAAGTAGCCACATAAAGTGAACAATTACATAAAAGAGAACAACGAGGGACCAGCAGGTGGTGTGATGGTTAAGGCACTGGACACTCCCACATGGCCAATCATGGTTCAAATCCTGGACCTGGTGACTTGCTTTCTATCTCTCTCTCTCTCTCTCTCTGTGTATGTGTGTGTGTGTGTGTGTGTGTGTGTGTATGTGTCTTTGGTCAAAATTAAAAAAAAAAAGAACAGTGGTACAAATGATGGCTGACTTCTCATCAGAAAAATGGAATAGCAACTTTAAAGTGATGAAAGAAAAAAATTTCAATGCAGAATTCTATGTTCAGGAAATATAGATATATTTTAAAATAGGCAAAACATAAAATTTACAGATAAGTGAAAATTTAAAGAATTTGTGATCAGCAGACTTGCACTATAAGATATTTTACCACAAAGGAAGTTTTCAGGCTGAAGGAGATAGACATGAGATAGAAATTGGATCTATAAAATTGACATGAAGCACATCAAAAATGGCTATATGTGAATAAATATAAAAGACTTTTGAAAACTCTCAATTTTTAAAAAGGCATATAACTATTTAAAACAAAAATAGTATCATTGTATTTTGGAGTCTAAGATGTAAACAGATTTAAAATACAGTCATGTGCCACATAATAATGTTTTGGTCAACGATAAGCCACATATATGATGGTTGTTTAAAAAAGAGCATATAGGTTCTATGGCCTAGATGTATAGTAGGTTATCCATCTAGGTTTGTGTCATTTTCATCATGTGATATTTTCACAACAATGAAATCACCTAATGTTACACATCTGAGGACATATTCTTAGTAAGAAATGGATGATTGTGTATGAACCAATGGCACAGAGCTGGCAAGTTATACTTTTGTAAGTTTCTTACATTTTTGATGAAGTTGTCCAATATTAACTCTGAGCAGACTGTGAAAAGTTAAGATATTTAACTTAAGATAAGCATATTCTAATTCTGAGAGTAGAAAAAAAATAATCATGCAAAGAGACAGAGGTGAAAAACCACTAAAGGAAATAAAATATATTCAATTAGCTATAAAGAATGTAGGGACAGAGAATCAAAAATAAAAAGGATGCACAGGGAACAACAATATGACAGGCATAAACTCAACCGCATTAATAATTACAGTAAGTATAAGTGGACTAATTCCTTTAATTAAAAGGCAGAAGTTTTCAGACTGGATTTTTAAAAATGGAAAAGCAGGCCCAACCATGGTGGCACAAGCAGGAGGAGACTACTGCATGGTGGCTGAGGTAGCATGGGAGGCCCAGGTCAAGTTCCTGGCTCAGCCTAAACAAGTCAGGTGTGGGGACACATGCCTGTGATCCTAGCTAACTGAGAGGCTGGTGCAGGAGACTCATAATATGGTGATATTATAAGACCTTATCAAAAACATGTCTCTTTCTCTTATAAGAAAAACTACAAAAAATGAAAAAGCAAAATCCAACTATATGCTATTTACAGGAGATATATTTTATATACAAAGCGACATAGTATAAAAGCAAAGGAATAAAAAAGACAAAATATGCCAACAGTGGGACCAGCAGTTAGCGTAATGGCTATGTCACTGAACTCCCTGTAGTCGATTGTGGTTTGAGACCCGAACCTGGTGGCTTAAACTAACACCGGGCGAGTGTGTGTGCATGCCCAGGATCCTGAGAGGTGAATGGAGGAGAAAGGATTGTGGCATGGCCATTCCCCTGGGCAGTGATTTCTCGCTTTCTGTCTCTCTGTCTTTCTGGTAAGCACACGTGCCCTATAGCAAAAACCTCTCAAAAAAAAAAATGCCAACAGTAAACATTAAAAACTAGAGTAAGTTTATTAATATCAGGAAAAATAGATTTAAGACAAAGAATTATTACCAGAGATAACCGGTCAATTCATCAGTAAGATATAAGAACTGCAAAGGTGTATGCACCTAATTAAAGCATTTCAAAATACATAAAACAATAACTGGCAGACTCTTTTCTTATTAATTTATACAACAGATAGACAAAATAAGCAGTTGGATTTAGATCTAAATAATACAATCATCTACAATGACCTAATAACATCGACAGAACATGCAACCCAGTAATTGCAGAATGTGCATTTTTTAACGTACACATTAAAAATGTGCCAAAATAGTTGATATACTGAGCCCAAATCAAGTTTCAATCAATTTTTAAATGTTAAAATTATATGTTCTCTGATCACAGTGGAATTAAAAATTGATGCTAATAAGATGTCTAGAAAAGTTCCCCACTCTGCCAGATATCTGACAATTAAACAGCACACTTATGAATAGTCTATGGCTCACAAAAAAATAAAAAAGAAAGATTGTAAAATATTTCAAATTGGTAGTGAACATAAAACACATTCCTTTTATGTTTCATTTTACTTTGAGTGATTTAAAGAATAAAAATTTTAAAACAGTTGTATGAGGGTACTCGATAGATAGATGATAGATAGATAAAAAAAGAATTGGCCCATGAAATTCTGAAGGCTGAGAAGTCCCGCAATCTGCCCTCTACAATCTGGAGAATCAGAACAGCTGGTGATATAGTTCAGTTTAAGTCTGAACGTCTGAGAACCAGGAGGGCAGACATCTTAGAGAAGATAGATGTTTCAGTTTAAATGGAGTGAGAGAATTTGCCTTTCCTTCACCTTTTCATTCTACTTAGGTCTACAAGAGATTGGAAAATGCTTGTCCACACTGATGAGGTTAGATCTTTATTTTCTTTTCTTTTTTTTTTTTTTTAGAGATTTTCACTGTAGGGCACGTGCACTCGCCAGACGCCAGACAGACAGAGAGACATAGAGACAGAAAGCAAGAAATCACCCCCCAGGGGGGATGGTCACGCCGCAATCCCTCTCCTCCATTCTCCTCTTGGGATCTTGGGCACGCACGCACACGCGCCCAGAGTGAGTTTTAAGCCACCGGGTCCAGGACACGCTTTCCTTCACCTTTTCATTCTACTTAGGTCTACAAGAGATTGGAAAATGCTTGTCCACACTGATGAGGTTAGATCTTTATTTTCTTTTCTTTTTTTTTTTTTTTTTGCTATAGGGCGTGTGCGCTCGCTCTACAGACAGAGAGAGACAGAGAGACAGTAAGCGAGAAATCACCCCCCCAGGGGGGATGGCCACACCACAATCCCTTCTCCTCCATTCTCCTCTCAGGATCTTGGGTACGCACGCACATATGCCTGGCGTGAGTTTAAGTCACCTGCTCCGGGACTCAAACCACGGTTGACTACATGGGAGTCCAGTGACATAGCCATTAAGTCAACTGCTGGTCCCTAGATCTTCTTTTTTAACATTGATCTCTTCAAGAAATATTCTCAAAGACACACAAAGAAATATTTTTTCCAACTATCTGGGCATCCCTTAGCCCTCTTAAGTTGACACATAAAACAATCACATCAGTAGCTTACATTTCCATAGTCAGAGTTGGAAGATTATAAACTTAAAAAGGTAAATAGAATTAAGGAAATAATAAAAATAAGAGTAGGTGAGCCAGATGTTGGTATAGTGGTTAAGGTGGCTGGACCTGATATGGCTGACTTCATGGTTTGAATCCCAGACTCAGCAGCTTGAAAAACATGCTAGGTATGTCTGCATATGTGCCCAAAATCCTGAAAGGAGACTGGAAGAGAAAAGATTGCAGTGTGGCCCTCCTCCCTGCAGGGGATGCTTTCTTACTTTCCCTCTTTCTTTCCCCTTGTCTCTCTCCAGCAAGTATACGTACCCTATAGGAAAATATATACATAATTTACCAAAACTGTCATAGAATGAAATAAAGCACCTAAACTTAAATTGAGTGGCAGTTTACACAATATTTTCAAGTTCAGAAATACAAAGAAGAGCTAAACAAACAAACAAACAAAACAAAACAAAACTGCTTAAGATTAAAGAGGATTCCCTAGAGTCCTCTGAGGGAGCATAGTCCTGACAACATCCTGATTTCAGGCCTCAGGCCTCCATAACTGGTAGAGAAGAATTCTCTGTTGTTTTAAGCCACCCAGCCTGTGGTCATTTGTTGCTACACCTTCAGGAAATCAGCACTCCATGGATCTCCAGTCCCATGGGCACTTGGCACTTCCCCTGATGGAGTAAAATCAGTACAATGAGCCATGACCATGTGGCTTTGGGTTGCTCTTGAGAGAAGCCTGTGGGGAGTGAGCATGCTGAGCAGAGAAGCCCTGGGGACATGCCTATCCTGAGACATCTTGGCTCCTCTGGAGGTGACAGTCCTGCCTCTCCTTGTACCTACTGAGGCTGCTCCCCATGAGGAGCACTCTGGATACCCCACCAATGCAGAGCAGTGCTAGGAAATGTTGGTGCACAGGTGAAGGGAAGAAGAAATAACCAATTAACAAACCAGTATGTCTGCTGCAAAGGGGACATAAAACCCCAGAAGGAAATCAGACTCACAGTCAACTTAGGGGAGCAATTTGAACAGAATTTACATTCATCAAGTGAATGACAAAAAGCTCTTACATTTTTCATTTTCAATCAATCTGCACTTGTAAACAACTTTATTCAGTTTCACTTTGGATGGGGAGGTCATTTAAATTTTAATTTCAATAGCTCAAAATATGAGTGCTGTTATTCTTGTCCACTTTTTTTTTTCTTGGAAAAGATCCGAAGCTCCTCGCCAAAAGAAAAATAAGTTGCTAGCTTAATAAATAATGAAACACAAAGCAAACTACTAATGCTTAATTTTTCATACTTCTATGAATATTTTAACAAATAATAGAAGGCTCCCTTAGATTGCAATAATAAGGCCACCAGGGAGCCAGGGGGTTGAGAACCAGAACCTGACCCTCTTGATGTCATTTGTTTAAAATTAATGTAGGAGTCCATCTCATTTTCCAGTTAAGTAAAGAAGGATGTTTATATTCATGATGACACCTTCCAGTTACCTATCCAAGACACTTCCAGCACAATGGTGTCCCAGGCCCTCTCTTTGAAGATATTTATCAATTAAGCTTGATTCTATTCTGGCTTCTATTCATGTTGGCAACTGTTAGGCACTTGCCTTATAAGACTACTTCCACATTGAACTGATTTCAAAGTGACTCTGAGCTATCACTCCTGGTTAGGAAGACAGAGAGAAATAGAATTTGCCTGCCTGGGCACATGCACGTAGAGAAGTTAATCACCTCACACATGCATGTACACACACACACACACACACACACACACACACACACACAGCCTGTCCTCCCGAAGGAGTGAGAGAGAAGGCCTCACATACTAAGGCCAGGCTGGGGGAGGGGATTCACCGAACAGGCATAAAGCCATGGTTTTGGTGTATGCAAGAATTTTGACAATTCTGGCTTGCCTTCATGTAACTTCAACCCCCTCATTCTTGCTTAAGCCTTTAGAAATATAATTAAAGCCAACCTCAGTCAAAACATTTCCAAATTTGCCAAGACATTTGCTAGCATCATTAGCTGATGACAGACTCTTTTCTACCTCTTTAAGGCTTAAAATAAAAGTCCTGGCTTAAATCAAAGTCCTAGATCTAAGCAACATTTGTCGCTTTTCCCTCTGTCGGAACCTCGAGCAGATTCTGAGCCCAAGGTTCCTGTGAGGCTTTGTTGTTAATTTGTAGATACAGAGCATGTCTCCCCAGGCCTCACCATCTGCCCACACATCCCCATTGGTCTGAGTCTAAACCTATGTCTGGGCTATACTCTTTACCTCTTGTGGTGTCCCTGTGAGATGTGGTACGGTACAGGGACTTCAGGTCTCTTCTGAGGGAACAGAAATGTTTGATAAGAGCTGTCATTTCTTGGGCTTGTTTCCCACCATCCTTGGAGAGGCACCTTCCTTGAACATCTCTGACACATGCTGTAACTTCAAGGAAGGTCTCTTTCCTGACAATATAGGGTGGAAACATTCTCTCTAAGTCACATGGGCAGCAGAATCCCAAGATGAGGCCTTACAACACGTGAGACCAGGCTAGTGACAGGAGCCAGGTAGCCAGGTGGGACCCCTCTCAGCTAAGCATGGGAGGCCCTATCCCGAAGGGGCTATGGAAGCCATAGGTCAGAACCTGTTTTCCTGATCTCCTCCCACATTCTGGGTCTCCTCTGGTGATTCTTCCCTCAGATAAGATGTGCATTTCTGGGCAGAGGCTGCTGGACACTAAGCTGAGCCTGCTCCAGGCTAGGACCCATTCCCAGGAGGTACTTCAACTTTGTCCAGGTTGGTACCAGCCTTGGGTTCAAGTGTTTCCTAGGGAGAGTATCTCACAGAGCACCAATAGGAGAATAGGAAAGGCTGGACAAAGGCCCAGGAGCTTTAAGAAGGAGGTTGACTTATATGGGCTTGGAGCTCAGTCCTGTCCGCTATCCCCCATAGGAGATGAGGTTGGGTAAAGAGCATATTCATTCCTCTTGACCAAATGAGGAAGCTGAGGTCTTGTCCTTGAGCTCCCACCAGCCAGGACCCTAGTTTAGCTGCCTGGAGCCCCACCTGTGTGTAGAGCATTCTCTGAATAAGCAGCCAGTTTAAGGGATGAGCAGTGCTCAGGGGGTCAGGGACATCATGTGCTGTGGACTGAGCACAGCCTCAGGCAGTGGGCAGTGAGCCCAGCTGGAATCCAGTGGGCACATCAGAGATCTTCAGGTGGCCTGAATCTCCTGGCTGGGAGCTGAGCTTTGGTAACCCCCACTGGGTCCTTTAGAGGGGCACATCACCTACAGGTAGATATCACACCTTTGTGTGACTCACAGGAAGAGTCCCCAGGGGATAATTACAAAAGATCACCTGCTGGGCCAAGAGGCACCCAAAGGTGCTGAAAAGGGCTCTGCCCAAAGAAGACAGACCATGAATGTTGTATCTGGGCCCTGCCTCTGAGTGTGAGAGCAGCGGAGCCCAAGCAGGCTATGTCTCTACCCTGTGGCCTTGGCTCACACTAATGCTACACTCGTTGGTATGCCAGGTCCCCTCGTGCACCAGGTCAGCCCCGCAGCACATGGCCTCATAAGACACACTTCAGTAGGAAGATTTCAGCAGGGCTGCCATTGACATGGTGTCATTAGAAAGGCCCAATCTCCCCCTACCACACACCAGGCCAGACATGGACCTGAGGAAGCACAAAGTAACAATCTAGACCAAACAGCAGTTCACCTAATGGAGAGACTAAGTCTCTCTCCCTTTAGGAAGGGGTAGTCACCCTGAGAACTCCCACCAAGCATTTGACCAACCAGATCTCAACTAGGATGGGATAGCTGGGGCCACACCCTTCCAGAACTCCAGTTGGAATCAACCAGGGAAGGGAAACTGTGTCTCCCACAAATCAGGTGGTAAGCAGCTTTATGGACACAGACCCCATGGAGAAGTACACCTAACTGAGCAGCAAGAGGAGGCAGTGCCCATGCTGTGGGCATCCTGGGGCAGGTGCAGCTTTGAGGGTCCTGGCCCAGGCTATGTCCACTCTAGCATCCATTGCTGTCTAGGTCCAAGGAGGGAGGCCAGGATATCCCGTGAAGGGGAATTAGGTGGAAGGAGATTATAGGGGAGAAGGCAACATCACCAGCACCCTCAGCAGCCTGGGCAGGTCCAGCCAACAGACACTGTGGCCTGTGCTTATAAGAGCTGTTTTCAGAGGGCCAGGACAGCTCGGCCATGTCACTTTCCCTGGCTCCTCCTACATGCCTGTGCTGCAATCCTGGCCTGTTCCCCCAGTGATGTCCACCCCTTGGTATGGCTGCCCTCAGGGCATCCCCAGTCTTGTCCAACACCTTCTGCTTGTTTATCCTCAGCCATGAGAGGACCCAAGGTGGCAGCTCCAGACCATCCTGGAAGTTACCATAGCTAGTCTTGGCCAGAGCCAGGTATGATCAACATATTGCCTGAGCCTCGTGTGGGGTGGTACTCTGGCTTCACACTGGGGCTCATCACCTGCAGGATCCAGGCCTGGCAGGAGGCAATCACCAGGTCAGTGCTAGGATATCAGGAAACAGCAGGGAAGCACTCCTAGAAGAGCACACAGTTAACCTGGGACTCCGCCACCAGCGAAGACTTCAGCAGACACTGGGGCTCTGTATCAGTACTGATGCTGTTACCGAACTCAAATCAGGTTTGCTTGCCCAAGCGCTATAAAACCAAGCCATCACATGGTGTGATGAAGGAAAGTACAACTTTACTGCAAAGCGCAAAGCAAGGAGAGTGGGCAGCTCATGCTGAAAAGACCGGCTCTCCCCAAGACGTTCCCTACATGTGTTTTTAAGGACAAAATTAAGGGCGGAGGTCCTAGGAATGATCAGTTCAGTGACTGGTTCAAGAGGGCGTGATCATCTCCTGGGCACTCTTTTTTTTTTTTTTTTTTTTTTTGTGGAGAGATTTTCGCTATAGGGTGTGTGCATTTGCCAGACAGACAGAGAGAGACATAGAGACAGAAAGCGAGAAATCACCCCCAGGGGGGATGGTCACACTGCA
>NW_006159672.1:6792381-6799989 GCF_000334495.1 Tupaia belangeri chinensis | reverse complement strand
CCAGCGACATAGCCATTACGCTAACTGCTGGTTCCCTTTTTTTTTTTTAAATTTTTTTTTTTTTAAATTTACTCATTCATTTATTTTAATTTGACCAGAGAGAGAGACAGAAAGTGAGAAAGCAAGCCACCAGGTCCAGGACTCAAACCGTGGTCAACCATATGGAAGTATCTAGCACCTTCACCATCACGCCACCTGCTGATCCCTTCCTGGGCACTCTTGATTGGTGAGGTCTTAGATAATCAAATTCCTCTTCAGGTGTCTGGAACCCTTCAGCCTGGAGTCTTTGAGCTCACAACCAGCAGTTTCCAGACTACAAAACATCTTACATATTGAAATGACAACCTTCTTTCCTTTAAGTGAGAGTTTTAGAGGTCAAATGGCCCTCACTTATGGTCCATGTTGGTCATTAATCATAACCAAAATCTGAAGACTTTCTCCTTACTCTGGGCCATTACAATGTAAAATGGACTTTATATTTCAGGAACCCTGGAAAATACCTTAGGGGGTCCTTGCTTGGTTTCAATGCTAAGTGAGAGCATGTGGCAGTGCTAAAAACCTTTGTTAAATAACAAAAAAAAAAAAAAAAAAAAAACCACAAAGGGAATAAGGTAGGAAAGGAATTCAACAGAGACCAGGGATCCAGGGCCCCACGTTGAATGGTGATAGATCTGTCAGCACAGAGAATGAATGAGGGATAAGGAGTGCAGAATTCCAGCTTCCACAGGGCACCTCCCTGGGGGAAGGGGTTAATTGCTCAGAACAGCTATTCAGAAGACAGAAGTTGAGACAAACCAGTGTCACTGAGAGTCAGGAGCCCAGGGGCCACCAGTACTGGTCCATTAGCTTCATGACACACATTTTATGAATCTTTCCCAAGTGAGGATTTCAGAAGTCAACAAGTACCTCCTGGCTCAGAAAATGGAGAGTGAAGCATGTGACTGTGTTTAAGCAGTGCCCTGGGTGGGGCTCAGAGGCCTGCTCTGTAGGGACAGCTTGGCAGAGACCTATTCTGGCTGCTTCTCAGTTACTGCTGCTTCCTTCTGGAGGTGAAACCCAACAAGTGCTCCCCTAAAGGTGATGCCAGGGAAACAAAAGTATGAGCTCCCAGATCCTGCTCTGCCCCAGGGCTCATGGTCACATGCAGTGCCTGAAAGTTCTGGCTATTGGCCCCTATCCTGGAGTACTGGGCCAGAGGCCCAGCATAGCCTGTCGCCTGTGTGCAAGACCATGAGGTCACGGCTGACGTCTGATTTAGTCCCTGACTACAGTGGGTAGAATTGTGACATTTTCTGTCACATCACTGCCTCTTGTCACAGCTGACTGATTTTGCATTTAAACAGCTGCCTACTGTGTCCTGTTGCTCAGAGAATAATAGGAAATGCCTGTTAATGCCCAGACGGTTAGCAAGAGGGGAAGGAGAGAGGCCCTGCAGAACAGGATTCCTAAAAATAGCACCACTGGCTCCATCCAGGAGCAGGCCTGCAGGGTCAGTGGCTTGGAGTTAGGATTCTTCCTGAATGCAAGAAAAAGCAGTCACCACATAGAGTTTGATGCTTAAAGCAAGGAAGAGAGCTACGAGGGCACTCTCCACAGTCCAGAGACTCAGTATCACAAAATCCAAGAGTCAAGCCTGGAGTCACGTGGTCTTCTTAGGGGCTGTTTTCTGAGTGCCCACCACATGCCAGACTCCCTGCTCCCCACTTGGCTGGATTTCGATTCCCTCACCAACCCTACAGCTCCCAGACACAGGTGGTGTCCCAGATTTGTAGATGGAGAAACTTGGTGATTAACTGCCTGTGGTCACACATCAAGGAGGTGACCAAGCAGGACCTGAGCCTGCTGGATCTGCCACCATTCTCACAGTGACCCTCAGGGTCCTGAGCCCATGAAGGAAAATTTCACCTTCCCCCAGCACACTGCATGTTGTAGCTGGGCCCTGTCTGTGGAATGGATGTCAGCAGGCTGGCCTTCTAGAATGGTAGATAGTGACTTGGCCTCTGCCACGGGTAGGAAGAAGGAGGGGCAGTAGCCCCTGAGTGAAGCAGGCATGACTCCATCTTGGAGGAGTGCCTTAAAAGTGGGAAAGGAAGCAAATGTGACTCCATCTTGGAGGAGAGCCTCCATTATGAACTGTTAATTCCTGTGACTGGAAACCTCCCCTCTCCCCCTTTGTTTAAGAGTAAATAGAGTGATTAACATTCCTATAGTCCTTAAAACCCCACTTCTCTTAATCATCTTAAGGATGATTAACCTGCTTACCTGCTTTTTTTTTTTGCTTCTGTAATGTGCTTTTGCTTTTACATTGTAAAGCCCCACCCCCAGCCTTTCAAGCCCACTGCTCTTTGTCCTCATAAATCATCAAGTCATCCCGGACAGGATTGTGCATTTTTGGCCTCTATAAGTTCCTTTCTCCTTTCACTAGGGGCTGTGGGGTTTTGAGAGACTGAGTCCCCCCATATGCAGCTGGTTTAATCAATAAACTCCAATAAATTTGGCTATGTCTGGATGTCCTCTTATTTCTCATTGAGTAGCCTACAACATGAGATGTCTTCCTGGAAGCATCAGGGCCTACTCCTGCCAGCTCCTGCCCCTCTGTCCACAGGTTGAAGGGCCTTCAAGCCAATTCCCAAGCCAGCGGCTGCAGATGCTGACGGGATGCCATCCCAATGCATGTTCTTGGTCTCCCTTGGACCTAGAAAATCAAAAGCCAGGGAGAAGCTCAGGCATTGACCCCAGCCCAGGCATTGACGCCAGCCAGGCCTGCTTTAATGAGGTAAGGTCTTTCCTTTGCTCAGACCAGAAGAACAACAGTGAGGTGGCTGTTCAAGGCATCCAGACTAGCCCTTCCACTGAGAACGGCCAGCAAGTCCTGGATCCAGAGAAGGCATGGCCACTCCATGGGCTGGCTATGCCCCAGTACCCTGACCCTTACCAGCCTGGGTTGGACACTTCTAGAAAAGGTAGCCAAAAGGATGACTATCCCCTACTTCATGATGCTAAATGGTTTCCTCCCTCTGTGGGGTTTCTCACAGGCTCTGCACATAGATTCCCCCAAGCCCATTTCATAAAAAAGTATTAAATGGATGGGGACTTGATATAAGTTAGGGAGATTATTTCATACTTATCAATGACATCAGGAAAATGTAGTCTCTTTTTGTGAGTATTTTTACTCCTCGAGAACCATTCTTGGCCATACATAAATTCTACATGGCTCTCAAAGGGGCCTATAAATGGGCATTAAAGTTGGAACCTGGCCCTGAGGAACATTTGGGGACCTACACTCATGCTGAGGATTGAAGGGTAGAGGCTCAGGTCTCATCATGAATTCCAGAAGCTCAGACTAGAGCATTTGGGTCACACACTGCTTGCCAGCTACTGTAGATCACTTACTCAGGCCACTGAAGGGGCAGTAGCATCAAGTCCCATTGCTAGGGATAGGTGGGGTGAACTAGAAGGAACTTGCCCTGAGGAGGCCCAGAATCAAATGTCCCTACCCAGTGTCCCTATTCCAGGAGGAGCCCCTTGAGATCAAGTTACCCCTGGCCTTTCCAACCACTTCCTGTGTCTTGGGGCTATGGGCCAGCTGTGTGATCAGGGGCTCAGTCTGTAGATAGGCCTGGGCATCTCTCAGGCCCACTCTATGGCTTTTGTCCAAGCGTAGAGCACCCAGTTAAACACAAGGGTTGAGAACGAGGAATTTGATCATATATCAAGAATGGGGATTCTTGGGACCTGCAGATGGCATAATGTCACTGGACTCCCATGTAGTCGACCATAGTTTGAGTTCCCGATCCGGTGCCTTAAACTCATGCCGGGTGTGTGTGCGTGCGTACCCAAGATCCTGAGAGGAGAATGGAGGAGAAGGGATTGTGGCATGGCCATACTCCTGGGGGTGATTTCTTGCTTTCTGTCTCCCTGTCTCTCTTTGTCTTTCTGGTGAGCACACGCACCCCATAGCAAAAACCTCTCCAAAAAAATAAAGAAAAAAGAATGGGGAGTCTTAGGAAGCTGACTTCGCAGAATTCTTATTATTCTTACGTATGCCAAGGACAGGGCCCAAGAATGAGGCCTAGTTTAAAAGAGGATCTTGTCTAAAGTTGTATCAGAGAGAGTCTTTGTCACATTGTCAGGGAGCGCATAGCAGAGTAAGGAGACCTCAGCCAGGAGGAGAGTGGAGAGGCCTGGGCGGGCAGTCTGAGGCTCTCTCACAGCAGGGTTATTTTGGTTTCCACTCCCAGGGAGTCAGCACCCACAGAAGGTCTCCTGTGGAGAAGCACTGTAACTGGATGCTGTGAGGGGAGCAAGCCTCTGCTTGGACGGCAGGATGGCAGAGGCCAGGTAAAAGTCATGAGCAGAAGTTAGGGGAGAGAAGATGGCAGTGCAGGAGGTGGTGAGAAACAGGCAGCTTTAGGCACCTTTGGAGGCAGAGCCATCAGGGTTTGCTGCCACACTGGACATGGGATGTTGGAATCAACATGACTAAGGGGTTTAATCTGAGCTTCTCGGGAGACTGGGAGGGCAGAGTTCAGTCCTGGACATGTGCATATGCAGCACCAGCCACACATTCCAGTGGGAAGACAAGTAAGAACTGGCTGCTTCCAGGGAATTCTGGGTGGCATCTGAGAGGGGGCCCCTCTTAGACATATCTGAGTAATAATTATTCAACCCCTGTTTCTCTGCATCCTTCACTATTCATAGTAGTTTGGGTTTGTTTTTAACTAGGGAGTCGCTTCTGATAACAGAACCAAACGGGTATATATATAATGAATGTTTCAGACACAGGAATGCGTTTTTTCCGCTCTGAGGGAGTGAGACATGAACCATATACTTCCTAATGGAGCCAGGGAGGTCCATCAGAGTCAGCCAGAGAAACCACTGGGAGCAGATGAGAGGCAGGGTGGGACTAGGCTCAGCTGGCACTGCCACATCAACCTACAAAGGCCCAGTTCCCCTCCCAATGCCAAGAACTGCATGCAGCCCAGGCCAAATTTGTCAGACGCCAGCCTGCCCCACTGCTTGGCTTTCAGGCTCTGAGGCAGCAGATGCTAATACCAGCATGGGAGCTGTACTGACAAGGGTCCCCTTCCCTGCCAATCTTTCAGGCTCTTTCTTGACCAGCTAGCCCTGGGCTGACCTTACCTCCCAGCCAGTCTTCTGACATCTCTGGTCGCAGGAGCACCAGACCCAAAGAACCCTCAGCTGCTGCCCTTAGAAACCAACTGGGCAGAGCTACCTATTCACCTCAAGGGCATAGAGCTTGGTTTAAACTCCTGCCTCATCCGTATTTTAACTCTGGCCTTGAGCAAACCTGAAATTTAACTTCCTCCAGGAAAAAGAGAGAAAAGAACAGTTGTTACCTCACACACTGCTGTGAGGATTAAGAAGTGCTTGGCAGGGACCAGCACATAGTCGATGTCCAATAAATGTTTGGCTATGATTCCCAGGCCTGGGAACATGCTGGCCTTTTCCAAAGGAATTATGCTAGAAAATTAAAGATATATATGCAAAATCCAAGGTCTTCTCACGGCTGGTCTCGCATCTGTTGAGTTCAGCCTCAACGTTCCCTCCCTGGGTATGGACACCTGCCCATCTGACCGTGCCCCTTCCCCCTTGAGCACAGTGCTCTACTAATACTCTTCTGACTGTTGTCATATGGGCTTCACAGCTACTGTCTGAACTTTAATTGTTCCTTGCTTTGATCGAAATGATCATCATTTCCTTATCAGTGTGTAGGGATCAGTGAAGAAATTGGCCCTTTATCTGCACTACATGCTACAACTGTCTCTCCAATTATTCGTTTGTCTTTGTACTTGTTTATGGAGATATTTTCATCATTTGGAAGTTTTTATGTAGTTGTATTGATCAATCTTTTATGGTCTCTGAGTTTTGTGTCATACTTAGCCATTTTCCAGACCAAGAATATTTATAATTCTCTTGCTTTCTTCCAGAATGTTTTGGACTCAATTTATTTTTTCTATTTCACTTATTGACTTTCCTAGAATTTATTTGGGGTACAAGTGATGTAATGTCCAAGTCATTCATTCACAAATTTCTAGACAGCTGGCCATCACACGGGGCTAGATGTCACTCTCTGATAAGCAGGGCCTCCTGTTAATACAACACGTTTCTGTGTGCTCGTCAGCTTGGTTCTAGAGATTCCAGCTGGTCTGCTGATTTGTTCATGACCCAGGGAACAGTTCTAATTTACCTGCCTTTGATGAACTGTCTATTATATAGGAGAACTAGTCTACTCTTGCTTCTGCTGCAGAATTCTTTCCAATTCATATATAGTAGTTTCTTAAAATAAAATTGAACATGAACCTGTCCAACACATTCTTAAACACACATGCTTACACGTGTTAGTATTATTGGAATCCCACTAAATGTATAGATTCATTAGGAAGAATTAACATCTTCATAATACTGAACTTTCTATCCAAGAATATGGCAGTTCTTTCTCTTTTTTCCAGTCTTCCTTTCTGATCTTCAGTAACATTTAAAATTTTCTTTGGACTATCTTGCTTATTTATTCTTAGATTTATTGATGGGTATTTAATCTGTGCCATTGTGATTACTGTAAATAAGGTTATTTTCTCAGTTTTCTTTTAACTGATCATTGTTTTTATGGGAAGTCTATGAACTATCACAACTTTGCATCTCGCTTTATGACATTCTCTTGTAATAGTGTTCTCTGGTGTCCAGGTATCTGATCATACCATCCTGAAATATCAATATCATCTCTTTTCTTCTGCTTCTGATTTTTCTTATCATACTGCATTAAGGTGATATGGGACATCCTTACCTCATTTCTGACTTAATGAAAATGACTCTAATATTCTCCCCTAAGTGGGATCTTGAAAAATGCTCATCTATTCCTAATTTACTTAGTGTTTTTAATTAAGAGTCAAAATTGGGTTTTAACAGATACCTTTTAGGAACACATGGAAATAATCACATTTTTTTTTCTCTTTAAGCTCATAACAAGCTTAATTAGAATAATACATTTCTTAGTGTTAAATTATTGACTTCTTGGGATATATCACTCTTTGTTATATGTGGCCAGATTCTATTGTGTAATACTTTATTTAAGATTTTTACATTGATAGTCATGAGCAAGATTTATTTATAAGTTTTTTTGTAATTTATTTCTTTTTGTATATACATTCAATCACATTGTTTAGCTTACAATGTGAGCATTTCAATATGTGAACATTTCTCCCCAGTCCCGTTGATCAAAATATCTTCAACCGATAACACCACACTTCTCCATCCCGTCAATGTTCTACTTCCGTATCCTTTCCAAATGTCCTTGGTTAGGCCCCACTCCTCCACATACACCTCATCTGACATTTATACCCATTTCTTGTGTTTGTACAACCGTTAGTCAATCATTTTCAGTCATAGAGTGCAGACATTCTGTATATGTTAAGTGGGGACATACAATGTCTCTCCTTCGTAGCCTGGCTTGCCTCACTCAGCAGTAAATCTTCCATATTTTTCCACTTTCTGTCAAAAGCCAGGGTTTTGTCGGTTTTTATGGCTGAGTAGTATTCCGTAGAGTATATGTGCCACAGTTTTTCAATCCATTCCTCCATACGGGGGCAT
>NW_006159672.1:6786210-6792216 GCF_000334495.1 Tupaia belangeri chinensis | reverse complement strand
TATTCTCCCCAGTGGCTGGACCAATTTACATTCCCACCAGCAGTGTAAAAGAGTACCCCTTTCACCACACCCACGCCAACACTTATCATTTTTTTTTTTAACCTTAGACATTTTGACTGGGGTTAGGTGGTACCTCATTGTTGTTTTTATCTGCATTTCCCTTACCATGAGGGATAAGATTTATTTATAATTTTCATTTCTGTGCTACCTTTGCCAAAATTGAACATCAATGTCGGGACTACCTGGTGGCATGGTTGTTAAGGTACTGGATTCCCACATGGCCAGCTGTTGTTGAAGTTCCGGACCCGATGGCTTGCTTTCTCACTTTCTCTCTCTCTCTCTCTCTGTGTCTCTGGTCAAATTTAAAAAAAAAAAGAATAAATAAAATTAAAATTAAAAAATTGAATAGCAATGCTATTCTGCCTTCACAAATTAATTTGTAAACTTTCTTTCTTTTCCTGTTCTCTGCTACTATTTAAGTAGTGATGGAGTTACTTTTCCTTAAAGGTTTTTTTTTTTTTTTTTTTTTTTTATGTTTTCCCTGTGAACTTGTCTGGCTTGATTTTTGGGGGGCAGGGCTGGGTGGGAGAGTTTTCATACTTTGCATTTTCTTAGAAAGCATCTATAAAAAGCAAAGCACTTTCTTAGGATTTTTAATTTTAAATGTGTGCAGTGTCTTCTTTATCACTTATTATTCTCTGTGTTTGTACTTCCTCCATGCTTCTTAATTAGTGACTGGTTAATTGGCATTAGATTTATTTATTAGTGCTTTGGTTTTCCATTTTTTAATTATCTTCTATTATTATCTTTTTAATTCCTTCCTTGTGCTTTTCTTAGGTTAATGACATTCTTTTCTACAACTTGAGTTGAATGGTTAAATCTTATGTTTGAGGGCCTGGCAGAGGGTGCAGTGGTTTAAAGCACTGTACTCCTACATGGCCAACTGTGGTATGAGTCCCAGATCTGGCAGCTTGCTTTCTCACTTTCCCTTTCTTTCTCTCTCTGATCAAATTAAAATAATAATAACAAATGGAATTAAATAAATAAATAATTATTTAAAAAAATACTATGTGTGTCTCTTTGAACAGGAAATAACTAGGTTTGCTTTGTGCTTCTGTTTGATAGTCTTTCATTCAACAGGTGAGTTTAGCCCTTTTACATTTATTGGCATTCCAGTCATTTTATATTATATTTTACATATTTAGCTGCACCCTTGGCCCAGCTGATGAACATACACAAAAGGCCCTGGTTTTCGGGAATATCTGATAGACCATGTGTATGTTGTCTACCCAGCCATCCTTGTTCTGTGCCAGAAGAACCCTAAATGTGAAGTCTGGTAAAGAATCTGAGCTCTATAGACAAGCTTAGGAGAGGTCCAGCATCCTCTAACTCCTGAAGTTAGCAGAGCCCTGGGCCAGCTGTCCAAAGAATACCTCTCTTATTGGACATGAGACTCAAGCCTCCACCATGCTGCTGGGGCTTCACCTTCCTGCTCAAATCAGGAGTTCTGTCCTCAGAGGTGGGCACAAGATGAAGGATGTGCTGGGCTTAGATCAGCCGAACACAGAAGCTCCCAAGTCGTCACCTCTGGACATGTAGTGCTGGGTGACCATGCCCACTAAGGGACAGACTGAGAGACCTACAGCAGAGTGTGACTTGGTGTCTCTATCCAGTGGTGTATGGATGTTCATCTTCATCTGAGGTCTTTCCAGGCCTTGTTCCCATCTCAGCTGTATGTTCTCCAGTGAGTGAAGTGCCTGCAGACCACATGGTGTAGATTCCACTGCTTGTTCTGTCTCTGAAGCCTTTGCACTTGCAGTCCCTGTGGTGTTTCACTCTCAGCTCTGTGCACAGCAGCCTCTCAGAAACAGGACACATCCTCTGGAACCCCTTGTCTATCCATATGCCCTGTAGATAGCTTCCCTCCTGACCACTCAAAGAATCGCATTCCTCCCTAGAGTCTCGACAGGGATGCTGGTGACCCTCAAAGAGCAAACACCTTTCTGCTCTCTGCTCTTCTTCTTCTTTTAATTATTTCGTTTCTTTTCTTTTCTTTTTTCTTTTCTTTCTTTCTTATTTATTTATTTTTTTATTTTTGAGAGAGATTTTTGCTGTAGGTCATGTTGTACTTACCAGAGAGACAGAGAGAGATAGAGAAACAGAAAGTGAGAAATCACCCCCCAGTGAAGATGGCCGTGCCACAATCCCTTCTCCTCTGTTCTCCTCCCAGGATTTTGGGGACACGTGTACACATGCCCAGTGTGAGTTTGAAGCCATCAGATCTGGGACTCGAACTGTGGTTTGCTATGAGGGAGTCCAGCGACATAACAGCTACGTCATCTGCTGGTCCCCTTTTCTTTTTTTGCTTCAGAGTGTGTGTGCTCACTGGAGAAAGAGAAAAATACAGGGAAACAGAAATCACTCCCCAGGTGTGATGGTCACATCCTTCTCCTCCATTGTCCTCTCAGGTATTTGGGCATGTATACACATGTATCCTGTGTGTTTTCTAAGCTGCCAGGTATGGGATTTGAACCACACAGTTAGTCATGTGGGATCCAATCACCTTACCTACTATGCTACCACTGGCCCCCAAAGAGACACTTCTATGTCGGCACTCGGTGCCCTCGGTCAACCTATGAGCCTGAGTGAGAATTTGGCAGCTGATCTCCGCAGACTCTGGCCTCATATTCAGCAGTTGCTCAGTATCCTGGCCTAGAATTTAGCCTTCAGCATGATCCTGGTCACATGGCCTCCTTCACTCACTGGCCTCTGTTATGTAAGTGTGCCCAGGTCCAACCCAGCCCCATCCCTGCTCCTGCCCCAACCAAGCCTCCAGTCAATTCCTGGGCAGCGTGAGGGTTGAGAACTACTAAAACAACAGGCACCATCCCAGAACAGTTAGACATGTAAAATGAATGGCAGTCCTTTGGTGCCTATTAAATGAGTCCCTTTGTGACAGAGAAAGTCAGTATCTACAAATCACTGTTCCCCGGGAAGGGCCGAGGAAGGAGTAAGCTTGAATGGTTGTGTTTTTGATCCACCATGTTTACCAGGAATTAGAGTTGGCAGATTTGGCAAAAACCAAAAATGGATCAATGCCCTTTCAGGGGTTTCTACTCAAGTCAGAACAGCTTAGGAAGTCCCAGGAATCAAGGGCAATGGGTTGATGGATAAATGAATGAATGACCTCATTACTCAGCTCATCTGTGGTGAAGAGAAGCTGAGCTGGAGAGTTGTGAGGGAGCACTCAGGACTTGGAGAGTCCATTTGAGCCAGGTGCTGCAACAGGCCACCGGAAGGATGTTTGGGAACATACAAACAGGTGAATGATGCTCCCAGGGAGTGATGAGGGTACGCATGGGCCATCTCAACACCCCACACTGGCTGAGCAGTCCTGGCTGCCATGCTAGTGGGTAAAGGGGCCAAGACCCAATGGCATATAACACAGAGAGGATACAGGAACGTGGACTGGTGACAGGGCCACTGCATGTGAGAGAGGTGGGCAGGTGAAGAGTTCCAGACAACCTAGCAAGTAGAACTAGATGGGATGGAAGATGCTGCAAGGAGAGAAAAGTGTAAACCATGGGAAAATGTACAGTTTCCAAAACTGAATGAAAAAAAAAAAAAAACCAACTAAAGAAACCAGCAAGGAGGGTATTGTGAGAGCTGAACTGGGGTCCCCTTCATCTATCAACTTCCAAAAGTGTCTTCTAATGGTCGGAAGGTTCAGGCAACCTGGAGCTAGCACCTGGTGGATGCAGGGTGAAAACAAGGTACCTTCTCCCCTGTTTCCACCTGAGTCCAGTAACTTCCTCTAGCACTGGCTGGTGTGTCTCCTGCATCTCAACTGTGCTGCAATTTTGTTTTCAGTGGTCAGATACAAACTTAGGGGGACAAGGTCAGATTGGTTCCCTATCCATTCAAAGAAGGGGACCAGGGAGGGACAGGTGAGGAATTTGCACGGCTTGGCCAAAATCAAAGAACGTGTAAGTTTTCTGCCCATGTCCTGAAACACCCAGCCTGGAAGTCAATGGGATTAGACTCCAATGGGGCAGAGAGAACCTTACTAAAGTGTATTTGAAGGAGCCCACAAGGGCTACATGCGATCTAAGGGAAGAAATCTCAAGGAGAGACTCTCAGAATCTGTGAGAACCCGGATAGACCAAATAGACAAAGACCACTCCAAATCAAAGATGTCAATAGACCTCTGACCCACAGCCTCTAGGAACCAGCCCCAGCCAGCCAGGACCTGACCACTGACTGCTGGCTTCCTTAATCTCTGTCCCCCTTTTCAACTTAGAACCAGTCAGAGAAAACCCAGTGGACTCCCTCACCAGCCACATAGGATGCCCCACTTCCAGCCTCCAGCCTCCCCAGGCCAACAGCTTCCACAGCCATACCTGGGGTTCCCTTGTCTCTGCTGTGAAGCATTCCTGATCACCTGCCCCTCTGCTGGCCCTCAAGTCTCTGCCAAAGGCCCTCTTGCCAGCAAGCTCTGAGTAACAGCTTCTGTTTGTTCTCACTTTGAGGTGGGGTTCTTCCTAGGTGTCCAGGACCCTTTAGGGGAGTAGAGGATGGAGGCGCCTGTGCCTGCTCTGCTGGGAGGTGAGGAGAGAAAGCCAGCACCGGTCTCTCTTCACCCCTGCAAGGTTACCCTGACAGGCATGGCCACCCCTGCTGGCCTCCAACGGCAATGATGTAAGCCATAGTTAGAGATGTGGAGGGAAGAAAGGGACAAGCATTCTCCCACACAACCTTTTTCTGAGACTGGGCTTCTGCCCCTCAACCTGACACATTCCCACTCACTCCCCCACCAGGGTCTGTTCCCTCTGCCCGCTCACCGATGTCTGTGGTAGGCCTGGTGTCTGGGGCAGGAGCTGCAGAGCATCTTGTCAGAGATCGTTTTTAAATAAAAAATGAAGAAAAAAATCGGAATGAAATTGCTAAACTGCTTGAAAATTGAATCATGAAAAAAAAATCAAAGAGAAATCAAGGCACAAAATTAAAATTGGGAAAGGGAGACTAACCACAGACATGGAGAAAATTAAAACACTTCCCGGATAATATTTTGCTCAATTTTATGCTAACGATTTGAAAACCAGGAAGCAATGCAGTTTCTGAAGAAAATGAAAATGATCAAAATTGGCTTGAGGATGGGCCAGTAACTGGGAAGGCTCCAGTCAGACCCTGAATGCAGAAATCACTTCCCCAGCACAGCATTCACATCCGTCTCTTGGTGCCCCACCCACTCCTGGTAGAATCCGTTTTCTTCCTCGGCCTCCCTAGACAAGTCGTTCCACATTGGCTAGTTCTCCAGGCCTTGCATTTCGGGGACACCTTCTCCTGTCCCTGCCTCATCCTATAGTGCCTATCGCTCCCTTCTGCACTCCATGCTGTCTGTACACCACAGGGATTGAGGAAAGGGGAACGATTAAGTTAGTAACTGTGGCTTACGGGACATTTCCCTTTGTCCGAAGTAAAGCAATGCTGCTGCTCTGTTATTAATTCTCCTTCCCATCAGCCCTGGGAAGAATTCCTGGAAAGGTCCAGGGCAGGAAGGAGAGTAAGCCAGGAGAATAGACTGTGGGAATGATGACTTGGGCCTGGAAAATCAGAACTAGAAACCAGGGACTGACTCCCGGTGGCCACTCTGAGATGCCCCTGGCTCCCAGCTGTGGGCTGGCAGGTTGCTTCTGCTGGAGTGAGCTGAGCTGGGGCTTCTCACATGCTCCTGGAGGCCATAAAATCCACCCGCGTTGCCATTAACACCGCGCTTTTCATTGCAGGGTTAACCTAACAAACCAAAAGCTGACATGCTGGGGATGATATGGGCTACCATGTCCATTTGGTTTCCCCTTCTGTTCACTCTAGACACACTTAAACTTGCAGGTTATTAAGAAAAGACAGAAGGGACAAAATCATGCCTTCTTGCTTCCCAATGCCAGACAGCATAAGTCTTGTACCAAGACATTGCCTATGGGAACGGAACATGGCGGCGGGGTAGGG
>NW_006159672.1:6771040-6785967 GCF_000334495.1 Tupaia belangeri chinensis | reverse complement strand
GGGGTGGGGGGGGGGTCTCAGGCTGAAAAGTCTCAGCCACTGAGCTCTGAAAAGCTGCCCCAGGCCCATCTTAGCTCTGTGGGCAGCATTGTGATTTCAGCAAAAGTGAATTAATGCTGTTAAATTACAATAGGCAATATTAACCTATGGTGACAGAAATCAGAGCACAGGAGCTTTAGGGAAGGGTGGATTGACTTGGCCAGGGACACAGGAGTGTGTTTGTGGGGTGACAGAATGGTCTATATCCTGAGAGAGGTGTGGGCTCCCACCACGTGTGTCCAAATACATCAAAATGTATTCTTAAACAAAAAGCAACACTTAAGATGTGTAGATCTCACTACATGTAAATGATACACCCCCCCACACACACACACACAATGCTAAAGAAATAAAAGAAAGCAGAAGACATGATCTTATTAGTCAGGGTTGAATTCAAGTCAAAAAGCACTAAACAAGACAGAGATGGGCACTTAGCCCACAGTGAAGCTCTCATAGCTATGAATACCTTTGCACCCAGTCATATGGACCCAGCATTCACTGAAAGCAATCAAGCCTGCACAAGGAGAACTAGGCAGAAACACATTAGTGGGTGAAAAAATAAGGGGATGCTACAGAAGCCTGAGACCAAAATCAATAAAGTGGTTCTAATTGCTATATATCAAACACTTTTCAAGTGCCCATGGGACAATTACAAAAATTGATTGTATAACCAGGCCTAAAGAAAACCTCAATACCTTCTGAAGAGTAGATGTAACACAAGCAATAGTCTCAGATTGCAATTCAATAGGACTAGAAGCTACAGTCAATACTTTAAAGCAAAACTTGCCATCTGAACGTTTTTTTAACTTTCTTAAATAACTATTGGGTAAAGAAGAAATAAAATTCCTCTTTACAGAATATCTAGAAAACAGCAATGAGGAAAGCACCACTGTTCACGAAAACATATCCAAAATTTGAACATAAGGTGAATTCATTTTGTGATATTTTAGGGTTTTGCTGTGTTTTGCTTTTTGTTTTGTTATAGAATACATGAGAGTGACAGAGGCAGAGAGAGAGAGAGAGAGGAAAAGTGAGAAATCACCCCCTTGGGGGGATGGCCATGCTGCAATCCCCTTTTTTCCATTATCCTCTTGGGATTTGGGGTATGCATGCACATGCGCCCAGCATGATTTTCAAGCCATGAGGTCTAGGACTCAAACCCCAAAGTCTGTCATGCGGGATCCATCCGTCTTAACTTTTGCCACCTGCTGGTCACCTGTTGTAATTTTAAAAAATAATAATTATTTAATTTAATTTAATTAATTAATTAATTTTAATTTGACCAGAGAGGGACAGAACGAGAGAGAGAAAGAGAGAGAGAGAGGGAAAGTGAGAAAGCAACCCTCCAGGTCCAGGACTTGAACCACGGTCAGCCATGTGGGAGTCCAGCACCCTAACACCATGCCATCTGCTGGCCCCCATGATTTTTAATATTCTAGAACATTTGTCTGCCTCTCTTGGAAGATATGGCTCATTGACTTACTGTTCATAGCCCTAAAGGTCACCATTGTACAACCTTGTGAAGTTAGAAGTCACCTTGTAGAAAAAAAATGTGCAGGACCTTTTATTTTTAGCCTGGTAGAGAAGATAACCCCAAAGATTTTGCTTTTATCATCCTGTAGTACATGGATCAGGTGTGGATCTAACTTATCTTATTTCATTATCTCTTTCCCATTAACTTCTAATTTCTCAAATCCTCTTTGAAGTCATACCTGTTTTTCTATCAGTTACCTCGTTAATGAGTTACAGGGATCTTGGCCACAAGCTCTCTAGCTATTCTTACTTTAAAAATTTAAATAATTTAAGAATTGTGCTTTTATACTATAAGTCAGAAATTACGTGCTATGGTTAACAGAGTGTTAAGAGAAAACTTCATATCCTTACATACTTACTAGTGAACAAGAAAAAGTAGAAATTTTTAAATTAAACATCCAACTCAAGAACTACAAAATATAGCTAAGTTAAGCAGACCCAAGGACTTTATAAGGATTAAAGAAAAAAAAAGATCTAAAAAATAGAAATGATAGGGTTGATAAATGAATTAAAAAGTTGATTCTTTAAAATAAAAAGGAAAACAATGAAATAGAGAAACCTTTAGCAAATCTAATCAAGGAAAAGAAAAAAAAAAAAAAAGACGTACATGAAATAAGAAATAATAATGAGAAAATAGTCCAGATACAGAGGACATGAAAAACTACTTTGCCAACTCTGTTAGAATAAAGATGAAATGAATATTCTTCTAGGAAAATATTGCCAAGTTGACTCAGGAGAAGCCCTCTACCACAGGAGAATTAGAGACGGTCATAAAAGAGCTACAACAACCACACACCTGCCCATGTCAGTACTTTTTCTCTACCTTCTTATCTTTAGTATTGTGTGAATTAAACTGATCAAAGACAGGTCAGCGAGAAAAAAAAGACAAAGTTTATTTATGTGCTTACTCAGGAGCTCACAGGAAAGTGGATCAAAGAGGCGGTCAAAATTTGGGGCTTATATACCATTTTAACAAGGGAACGAGTTAAAATCTCAAGGGACCAAGAAAAAAAAGGTAAAAAATGATTGAGAAATATATGGGGAAAATTAGTGAAAAGTAAGGCCTGCTTTAGTAAGATCTGTTTAGGCACTTTTTCATCCGTGTGCCAACCTCTCATCTCTGGTTACAAAAGTTGGTTGCTCTTTCCCCATTACAGGAAATCTCCCTTGAAGGGGAGTTCATAACAGTTGAATCATTCTGGAAGACTCTGCTTTCAGGCAGATAAGGCTAGTATAGAGAAAGCTTCTTCCTGTACTGTTGATTCTCAAGTGTTATCAGCTCAGAATAATCCTTATGCCATGATAGTATATTCTAGAGACCCTTTTTGTTTGTTTGTTTTTGGAGAGGTTTTTGCTATAGGGTGTGTGTGCTCACTAGACAGACAGAGAGAGACCGACAGAAAGCGAGAAATCATCCCCCAGCAGGGATGGCCATGCCACAATCCCTTCTCCTCCGTTCTCCTCTTAGGATCTTGGGCAGGCACGCGCACACGCCCGACGTGAATTTTAAGCCACCGGGTCCGGGACACGAACCACAGTCGACTACATGGGAGTCCAGCGACAGCCATTACGCTAACTGCTGGTCCCTAGAGACCCTTTCATAAACCTGCACATGTACACACATGCATACACAACCACACAAATGTAATATATATGTATATATATTATATACATATATATACACACATATATATATAAAGAAAGCAGTTAAGAGCAATCTATGGAATACAAGGTTCATTAATCCTAAGAGAGGCACTGGGCATGAGATCTTGGTTACACTCCACACCCATAGGGATTTTATCACCCAAAAGGTATGTGTGTCTTAGTTGGAGTTTACAGTGAATTCACACCTATGTCTAAGGTAATTACTTAAAGGCCTATTTTAGTTTACAGTAAGCAAATTGATGTAGCAATAGGTTACATCAGTTACAAGATGACTGCCATTCTTGCTTCATCTCAACGTTCTCAATTCATGATGTAGAGATGAATATATAGCAAATCAGTTGCCTGCACTATTTTAAACAAACCAGTGTAAATTCTTGTAATCTCCCTTCTTCTTGATGTTCTTTTGTTATATAAACTGGGCCTATTGGCAGCGGTTTCTAGGCAATTATAATCTGTGACACTGGGAAAAATCATCCCAAGACTTTGACTCAAATAAAATTTCACTTTACCTACGGGGACTCAGTCTTCGTTTTTAAGTTGATGATATGTATTACACGCATGTGCGTGCGCACACACACACGTCTGCTCTAAACAAGAAAGAAGTGCCATTTCACAAATTCTAGAAAACTTTCAAGGATCATCTAACTACAATGTTATGAAAACAATTCTAGAGTATAGAAAAAAGGATAAACTTCGAATTCTTCGAAAAGAAATCGTAAAACGAACCTTACTTATCAATATTGAGGCACTCATTCTAAGTAAAATATTAGCAAACAGAGGCACTTGGAAAGAAAGCAAATGAAAAAGCACATCCTACTCTCAATCATAAGCTACACCATCTTAAAGATGTCAATTCTCTCTAAATTAATCTGTACCTTGAGTACGAGCCCAGTGAAAATGTCAACAGTATGTTTTTGGTTTTGTATTTTGTGTTGTTGAGGGGTATTTTTTTAAAACTAGACCAGATGATTCAGCAGTTACATAAAAATAAACATGAAAATACAGTCTTGAAAGATGTTAAAAAGAGAGACATCATGAGAGTAGGGCCTTGTGTAGCAGACGTTAAAACATATTGTAAGCTGGAGCAACCAAAACAGCAAGTGTGGGTCCACGCGTAGACAGAGACGGGGGCCAAAACACAGATCTAAATATGCGTAGGAGTGAGTGTCCATGTGGGAAAGGAGCTATCACTCTAGGCTCACCCCTCACCCCTAATTAAACTCCTTTACCAAAGACTTAAGCACTAGAATGAAGTCGTAAAGGTAGTAGGAGAGAACGTGAAGAATGATTTTTGCTGTAGGGTGTGTGTGCTCACCAGAGAGACAGAGACAGAAAACAAGAAATCACTCCCCAGGGTGGAGTGGACATGCCACAATCCTTTCTCCTCCACTCTCCTCTTAGGAGTTTGGGCACCCAGCATGAGTTGCAGGCCACTGGGACTGGGACTTGAACTTCGTTTGGCCATGGGGGAGTTCAGTGATGTAACTATTACGTCATCTGCTGGTCCCAATAATTTGTTTATAATCCTGGAGTCAGGTATTTCTAAGGGGACATAGAGACAGCCTGATAAATTCAAATACACTTAATTTATAAAATTCTGGCTAACAAAAATCAAAAGAAATGACATCAAAAGAAATAACAATGAAGTGTGAAGTGTGGGAAATATTTTAAATTTGTATCAGAAAGAAGTAATTTACTTAACATAGAAAGTACCTGCCAAATCAGTTTAAACTATCCAAGAATGCAATAGAAAAAAAATTGTAAAGAACATGATGGTCAGCAGACAACAAAGGAAATAAAGTTGAGACATATGATAACATATTTAAATAAACTTATAATAAAGCAAGCACAAATTAAAACTACAATAAGACATCATATTCTCTTATCAGTGGCAACATTTAATGAGCTAGAGAACAACTTGTGTAGACAGGATGTGAAGAAATAACCGTGTTGTTCCTTGACAGTGAAAGTATAGATTGGACAGATATTCAGTAATATTTATAAAATCTTAGCTGCATGGAGTCTTTGAATAAACAATACCATGTATAGATCCTTTGGCAGACATACATAGATAACAAAGGGGACCAGAATATGTTATCCCAAAACACACCACTTGGCATATTTTGAACTGAAGACAATGGAAAGACAGTATACATAGGAAACATTCTTCAATTTGTCCAAAAGCAGGGCCTAAATCCCCCTTTGCGAAGTGTCCCTCCTCACGTCCTGAACAATGACTCATCACTAGAGATAGCACCAACTTGAATCTGTATAAATAAATCTTATTAAAATAACTCTTATCTTATACTAGTTTTCCCCCACACTTACCTTCCCACAACTTACTGCCCTTAGAAACCCAGATCCTTTTCCTTTGTCTTGTTAGATTTTCACAAATGTATCATTCTGTTTAAATGGTATATAAGCTCTCAGGCCTACCTGGCTGCTTCTTTAGGTTTTAATTAAAATATTAACATCAAATAAAATGTGTATGCCATTTAATCTTGTTAATCTGTCTTTTTTCAGGTTAATTTGCAGAGCCCCAGACAATGATCTCAAGAGGGTAGAGCAGAAAGTGTTTTTACTCTGCTATGATACAGAGGGAGAAAGAGATATCTCTGTGGAGACAGATGGAATGGAGTGGCCTTATGAAGTCCCCTTGGGTTTTTTGAAAATCTTCCTTGAGAGAGAGTATTAATACATTTGGGGATCCAAGGAACCAGGCTAATAGGGGAAGATAGAGCCCTTCGGAAAAGTGCAGGAGAAGGCAGAAGCCGGCAGGATTGCTTCCTTGTGATGCTCTGGAAGCTCAGGACACTCAGGATGCTGGGGACCCTGGGGATGCTTGAGATACTGGGATGCTCCAGGTGCTCAGAATGCTTTTATGCTTGGGGTGCTCCAGTTGCTAGGGCTGTGGGGCTGTTGGGAATGCTGGGATGTTGGGATACTTGGGATGCGAGGGGTGCTGAGATGCTGCAGTGCTGCAATAGCCTGCAATAGTCTTCACACGCTCATCCTGGGAACAGCAGGAACCCACTTGCGCAGGGAACCAATTGTCTCTGTTCCAGGGTTGTTTCTTGGGAAAGGTAGAGAGGGAGGATGGGTGGGCACATCTTATGATCCTCCTCTGGCCCTGGGGGTTAAAATGCCCTTCTTGACAACTCCTACCCCCACTTCCAGCCACTGGACCCCATAATGCAGTCTTGGTCTCCACGACATAGGAATCTCTGCCCCTTTGTTCTCTGCTGTTCCCCAGAGCCTGACCCTGAAAGGGTGTTCAGTGATGTCCATGGAAGAGAGGACCGTTCCCCTGTGCTTTCCTAACTACACAGAGAGCCATACATGTGCACACACATGCACACCTACATGCTCATGGTCACACTCATGGTCAAGCATGCTCTCATGTTCACACTCATACAATTCAAACTCACACTCATACATACACACACTAATGTTCATACACACATCCCACAACATAGACACTCATTCCATGTACATCTCCACCCCAACCAACACACATAGGGTGTTCTGAGTACTCCTCTGACCAGGACCAAAGCACAGCTTTCCCGGCTTTTCACTCACGTATTCTGATCAGCCTGGGCCCAGGCTGATCAAACATGGTCATTCCAGCCTGGCTCCTTTCCCAGATTCCACATCTGATCATTCGCATCATCAGCAAAATCGGCATGCCAGTATTGACGGCCTCAAAGTGAATCTGGAGCTAGGGACAGGGAATAGACACCTGCACTGAGTAAGAGCACAGCCCCCCTCCCTGACACCTGTGAGCCAGGGGCTAGGCACCATCTATGAGTGAGGGCACAGTCCCCCCAGATACCTGTGCCCACCACACCTGGCACGAGGATTATAGGTCAGCTGCCAGCAGGCTTTAGTGATGTGTACGCTGGCTTCCTGGGACCCTATGGGAGCCTGCCTTCCTTCAGCAGTCACCAAGTCAGAGGTGGGCTTCATCCCACCAATTCTTAAGTGTGTAGGGGTTTTGTGAGCTTAGGTAATTTAAAATGGGCTATGGTGGAAGGATATACACAAAGAAAGCTGGCAAATGCTCCAAACCATGCATTTCATTTTTGTTTTTCCCCTGGAGAACCTACACTTGCCAGTGTACCACCACCAAGCACCCTCCTCCAGCTTCCTTATGGAAGGGCAACACCCTGCTCTTCTGATAGTGGGTCTGGGGAGAGCCTGAACTACCACAGCCCGGCCCCCAGCTCCTACTCTTTTCTTTGCCTATAATCAGGAGGTAAGATTCCAGGTAAACTTAAATAAATTCTCTTTTAGGTGTATTCATCCCCAATGGGGTTTAATTACTAGCCTCATGGGGGTTGGGAGAAGCTCTACTTTTGATCCGCCCATTAAAATATATCTTGTTATAATAACCAGTCTAACAGAAGTCAGGTGATATCTCATTGTGGTTTTCATTTGTATTTCTCTGATGATCAGCGATGTTGAGCATCTTTCTTACATATCAAGATGTAAGGATAAAAGTATATAAAGATAAAGACATATAAAGTGAAAAATAAATGTTGATTAGAATGTGGAGAAAAGAAAAGCCTTGTATACTGTAGGTAAGAATGTAAATTTGTACAATTACTATAGAAAATGGTAGGAAGATTCTTCAGAAAGCTAAAAATAGAACTACCATCTGATCCAGCAATCCCATTAATAGCTATCCAAAGGAACTGAAATGAGTATGTCAAAGACCTATCTGTTCTCCCATGTTTATTGTAGCACTATTCACAACAGCTAAGATGTGGAATCAACCCAAGTGTCAACAGATGAAAACATAAAGAAATGTGGTCTCTATGCACAATAGAATACTATTCAGTTGTTAAAAATCCCAGCAAATTCTGTTATTTGTGACACATGGATGGATCTGGAGGACATTATGAAGTCCATTATGAAGTAGCCAAATACTATAGGATTCCACTTATATGAGGTATTTGAAAAAGTCAAACTCGTGGAAATAGAGAATGGGGTGATGTTTATCGGGCTTGCAGTACGAGGAGAGGGATGAGTAAGGAAAGGGAGACGCTGGTCACTGGCTGCAGAGTTCCAGTTAGATAGGAAGAATAAGTTCTGAGGAATCTATGGAATGGCACAGTGACAACAGTTAATTATAATGTACTGAATATTTCAAAATAGCTAAAAGAGGATTTTAAATGTTCTTATCACAAAGAAACAACAAATATTTGAGGTGATAGATATGCTAATCACTCTGATTTAATCATTTCACATTGCATACATATGTCAAAATACTTCATACTTATAAGTATGTATGATGATTATTTGTAAATTAAGAATAAGATAATATAGACATATATTGTTTAACCTACCTTCCTGGTTTTCACTTGGTGAAGTTTTAAATGTTCTAAGTTCTCATCACTTTCTGCATGTGGTAGGGGTTTAATTGATTCCTCTTAAATTTTTTTTTCCTCAGAAGTTTATTTATTGGGAACCAACAGCGTAACGGCTATATCGCTGGACTCCCACGTAGTTGACCGTGGTTCGTGTCCCAGACCTGGTGGCTTAAAACTCACGCCGGGCGTGTGTGCGTGCATGCCCAAGATCCCGAGAGGAGAATGGAGGAGAAGGGATTGCGGCGTGACCATCCCCCCTGGGGGATGATTTCTCGCTTTCTGTCTCTATGTCTCTCTCTGTCTGTCTGGCGAGTGCAGGCGCCCTATAGCGAAAACCTCTCCAAAAAAAAAAGAAAAGAAAAGAAAAGAAAAGAAGTTTATTTATTTCATGAGAGAGAGAAAGTGAGATGGAGACCCCCAGCAGGGTCGTAATGTACCATAGTCCTATACCTAACCCTCTAGTCAGCCAGGTTCACAGGTGCGCCCAAGAGCATCCTGATATGCTCAGGTTGACCCAGGATCTGAATCTGGGCCTTCCCATATGGCTCCAGCATTACATAGGCATGTCCTATCTCCTGCACCACCCTAAAACGTTGGTGGTGGCCTACCCTAAAGTGTTTATGTTGGAGTTCTTCTCAGAATGTGACTATTTGAAGATAGCATCTTTACAGAGGTAATCAATTCAAAATGAGGCCATTAGGGTGGACCCTAAATCCAGTGACTAGTGTCCCTATGAGAAAGGGAAATTTGGACAGAGACATGTGTACAAGGAGAAGACTATCTAGAAGCCAAGGAGAGTGGCCTCAGGAAGACTCATATCTACCTACACCTCAATCTTGGACCTTTTGCTGTCTAAGCCCCCAGTTTGTGGTACGCTGTTGTGGGAACCCAAGCAAACTGACACCGCAAGCCTCTGGGGTCTAGCCTGGAAACCCAGTCACAGAATGCTGCCTCTGTGGCAAGACAGGATGGCAAATGAGAAATAAACAGATTAGGGCTCTGCCTCCATTTCTAGCACAGAACTCCTACAACTCTAGTAATTTTCCAAGTAACAGGGGTGTCAGGAGCATCTTTTGTCCTAATGAGGCAACTTTTGTTGGGCTCCAGGGTGGGGGCAATTGCAGGATTAGAAGCCTGGAACCTTCAGTCCCACCTCCCACTCTCCAGGGAAAAGAGAAGGACAGGAATATGATTAATAATCAACCAAGCCTATGTGATGAAGCCTCCATGAAAATCCCTGAACTATGAGCTTCAGAGAGCTTCTGGACTGGTGAGTATATCCATGTATTGGGAAGGGACAGCACCCTAGACTCCGTGGGGACGAGAGTTCCTGTCCCTTCCCAGACCTCATTCTGTGTACCTCTGCTTTTACAGACAGATGTTCATCTGTATCCTCTATCATATTCACAATAAACCTGTAATTATAAGTAATTGTTTCCCTGAGTTCTGCAAAACATTATAGTGAGTTACTGAAGCAGTGGAAACTCCCAATTTGCAATCACGTTGGACAGATGTGTGGGTAACCTGGGAATCCAGTAATCATGATTAGCATTGGAAGTGGGGAGTAGCCCCTGGGACTGAGCTGGAAGTTCGGATGGTAACTCCAGATAGTACTAAAACTGAATTGACTTGTAGAACACACAATTGGTGTACAGAGAGAGTAAGAGAACTGCTTGTTTGGTATAGGGGAAAAACCTCACACGTTTTCTGTTAAATATGTTGGGTAAATTTTTTTTTTTTTTTTTTTTTTTAAATAGGGCCCACAAATCCTGTTTTGGGGGATAGGAGATGTGTGGGTAACCTGGGAATCCAGTAATCATGATTAGCATTGGAAGTGGGGAGTAGCCCCTGGGACTGAGCTGGAAGTTCGGATGGTAACTCCAGATAGTACTAAAACTGAATTGACTTGTAGAACACACAATTGGTGTACAGAGAGAGTAAGAGAACTGCTTGTTTGGTATAGGGGAAAAACCTCACACGTTTTCTGTTAAATATGTTGGGTAAATTTTTTTTTTTTTTTTTTTTTTTTTAGATAGTGACCACAAATGCTGCTTTGAGGGATAGGTAGGTTTAAGGACTTCCTGCTACAAATAGGTATCAGGTGCCATCTGGAAGGCAGAGGAACAGTCAAGATTAAGGCCAAGGGGCAGAGATTTCACTAGCCCAGCTCCTGTGAGGTCCCAGTGTCCTGTAATGAGAACACACAGGCTACTCCGCGGAGGCTCTGCCTTTGCCTTGAGGCATTTCTTGGTGCAGCATAGAGCATTTGGAGGGAGGAGGAGAAAAATTTCAGGGAGAAGGCATCTCACCCCACAACTTCCAAATGTGACTTTCAGGCAAGCAAAAAAGCAAACTGGGCCTGACCCAAATTGACTTTGCAAAATGAAATACCAACAAACAAAACCACTGAAACAAAAAAAACAAACTTTGTGTTGCACTCTTGATATTTAAGGCAACTGTATAACCAGAAAAATGAGTTTTAATATTTAATGCTCTCAGATTCAGAAAAATCTCTTACTACATAATGTCTGGGAGATACTTTCTTGGTGGGAATAAATATTTTATCACTGCTCTATACAAGGTGCCTAGTGTCTTTATGAATAAACAAAGACATATTTGAGAACTGTGTTTGAGAAGGAGTAGATGGCTCATTTAAACGGGATTTGGGGCTTCTGCCTTGACGGTGGTACAACATGCTACTCTAGGAGAAAAATTTGACATTTAGGTTCCAAATTACACTAAGGAAGAACTTATTTTTCATCTATATGTATATATGTATATTTATCACATTATACATATATGTATGGGTGTATATTACCCAATACTTTGGATTTTAGAATTGATCAAGGAAACTTAGACACAATACTTGTCAGTGATCTGCCCACCCTCACTGCCTGTGGTCTGTATTTGCATCTTAATCCTTTCACAACAGTCAGTCACCTTATTCCGCTGGGAATGAACACATCCTATTGAAGTCCTGGTTTAAGAGTGTCCCCCAAACATATAGCAACCATCGATTTAACAAGAGGGATGCTTCTTTCTCATAAAGGGCTGCCCAGGACGAAGCAGCTGCCCCAAAGACTAGGGACTCGGGCTTGTTCACTCTCAGCATGAGGAGTTCGCTCCTCCTAGCACTAAATGGCCCCTGAAGCTCCAGGCTTTATAGCCACATTGCTACCATCAAACAAAAGGAAGGACCAAAGATGGGGCTGCCATGCCTTTAAAAACACTGCCCTAAAACTACTTTCTCCCATTCTATTGGTCCCCAAGGCTGGTCTCCAGCGCTAGCGCCCCCCCCCCCCCCCCCCCCCCCCCCCCCCCCCCCCCCCCCCCCCCCCCCCCCCCCCCCCCCCCCCCCCCCCCCCCCCCCCCCCCCCCCCCCCCCCCCCCCCGCCTGGGCATGCTCTCCCTCAGCACTCTCCCTGTGCCATCACTTCCACACCCATGCCCAACCTGTACCTCCAGCTCAAAGCACTCCCCTCACATGATTGTCAGCTCAATATACCATAGGATTCCGCATGTCCAAGAGAGAATGCCTGGTCTTTCCCCAGAGGTCTTTTCCCTCCTCCAGTGAAGTCTCAGAGTGCCACACACAGTCCGCTCGCCATTCCAGTGTGCAGGTGCTGCTGCCAGCCTCTCCCCCCTCCTTACCCCACACCCACTCCATCAGCAGGGCGTGTGGCCCCAGATCCTCCGCTATCTGCAAAGTTTTTCGCTGCCCTTGCCCTCACCCTCACCTCGCTCAGCCTGTGGCTGTACCGTCCACTTGCGCTGCCCAGCCATATCACCCTCACCCTGTCCAAGCCAGTCCCTTCTCCATTTCACACCACAGAAACCACTCAGATCCCCGCACACCAGGTAAAGCAGGTCATAGACTTGGGCCGGGAGCCCACCCTGATGGTGGGGGCTACCTTCTCCCATCTGTCCACCTGTCCTGCCTGTGCCCTGCCTAGCTGGCCTCACTCCCTGCTCCTGGCCTTGACTGATGCCATTGATTTGGCATCCTCTTCCCTCATTCTTTGGCTACTTCCTTTCCTTGTTCAGATCTAAGCTCAGCTGCCCTATGCTGGGGAACATTCTCCCCAGATGCGTGCATACACTCCTTGGGTCAGAACTCCACCCCCCAAACCCACTGCCAAACCTTACTGGCTCTCCTAGGTTCACCTTTAGTCTGTCTGTCCATCTCCCCACAGGGGTGTCCTGTAGGTTTTGTGCCTGCCACCTTTGCCAGCCCAGAGCAGGGTGCAAGTACCTATTTCTGCAGCGAACGTACGAATGAATAGGGAATGCACGAAGGAAGGCAGGAATGTGTTCTGGGAGAACTTCCAGGTATTCTGGCTCCAGCAGGTGCCTGCACCCAGGACAGTGCAGGTCTGCAGTGTGCTCCAGAAGTGGGTGCAAGTCAGCTAAGAGCCTACATCTGCCTGCAGCGCTGCTACCTCTGGGCAGAACCCAACAGCGGCAGACAGGCAAGCGAAAGCACTGATCTCCGGGCACCTGGACACCCACACCGCCCCCGCCCTTTCCTCTCCCTGCCCGCCTGCCTTTCCCTCGCCCCCAGCCCGGACTTTCGGCTTTCTCAGGAGCCTTCTGTGCTGTCCGCCACGCCCTGTCCCGCTCCGCAGCCGACTCCGCTTGCAAATAAGTATGGACCCGCCGACCACCCGTAGGCCGCCTGTCCCGCGTCCCTGTCGGTCGCTAGGTAACCGTCACCGGTCTGCTGGTGTGAAGCTAAGAGACTTACGTGGGTTGCGGGGCCCGCTGGGGACCTGGAGAGGGTGATCAACCTCGGGCGCTGGTGCCATGGACCTGGTTATCACACAGGAGCTTGCTCGCGCCAAGATCCAGCAAGGTGGGCCCGGGACCCGCCGAATCCCAAGCGGGCTGACCCGGGTCCGCAGCGCCCCCTCTCGTCCTAGAGGCCGGAGACCCGTCTAACTCCAGCATCTAGGCCTGGGACCTGTCTGGTTTCTGCCGGTGGCCAGGTCCCCAGGATCTGGGGAAACCCACCTCAAGGTGGCCCCCTGAGGTCTGCAATTCGAATCCTCGCACTTCCGGATTCATTTGATCAGAGCAAAAGTGAACATTTTCAAGGCCTCTAAGCTATTGCTCTCTTGTTACTGACCTTCTGACCCTGGCTGCTATTATGGGTGGGGTAGGCGCTTGAGTTGGCCTGTCTGGGAATTCAGGGAGCACCTTGCCCTGGCTCACTTCTCCCTGGAATGGGGCAGGCCAGTATAGGCCACAGGGGCCCAGCCATGGGGGTGCCAGGCCTGACAAGAGAGCCTGGTCACTCAGTGAATCACCATGTGCCTCTTCCTGACCAAATCAAGAACACTTTCAGCCAACCATTTGTCTTGATAGATGCTGCCTCCCTGAAGAGAGCTTATGAGTTGATTAAATCGGCCAATCTAGGGAAATCGGAGTTTGACCCCTCAGAAAGCTTCAGCCCGGACCTGTTTGTTCTGTGTGCAGAACAGGCACTGAAGGTAATTAATTCCTGGAATCTTCCCACTAGGAGGGCAGCAGAGCATCAGAGACGGGGAGAGGGCGGTCCCAATTTCTCACACAGAGATAGGGCTGGGGAGAGTGCCAGCTCCTGGTGAAGTGACCCATGAGAGAGGGACACTAGGCTAGAGGTGTTCTCAAAGCCACTCCATCATGCATTTTTGGGAAGGGAGACACACCATCCACAGAGCATCTTCCTGCAATCTTTCATGATGGTGTTCTTTTGCAGATGGGACAACTGGAAGTGAGCGAAGACTGTATCCAGATGTACTTCAAGGTGAAGGGACCGGTCACCCAGTTTCTGGGCCGAGCGCACCTATGCAGGGCCCAGCTGTGTGCCCCCCAGTCGGCTGAAAACCTGGTGAGAAGCATCCAGTACCCCTCCTCCATAACAGTTCTGCTTTCACCCCACGCCTCCAAAACCGTGCCAGGCTAGACCAGTCTTAAACTAGGTTTTAGCAAAATAGAGTTAAGTAACTAATTTCAGTGACATGAAACGTGCACTGTTTCCTATCTATGCTTTTTTCTTTTTCTTTTTTCTTTTTTTTGAGAGGTTTTTTTTTTTTTCACTATAGGGCACGTGCGCTCGCCAGACAGACAGAGAGAGACAAAGAGACAGAAAGCGAGAAATCACCCCCCAGGGGGGATGGTCACGCCGCAATCCCTTCTCCTCCATTCTCCTCTCAGGATCTTGGGTACGCACGCACACGCGCCCGGCGTGAGTTTTAAGCCACCGGGTCCGGGACGCGAACCGCGGTCGACTACGTGGGAGTCCAGCGACATAGCCATTACGCTAACTGCTGGTTCCCA
>NW_006159672.1:6758845-6770137 GCF_000334495.1 Tupaia belangeri chinensis | reverse complement strand
GCGGTCGACTACGTGGGAGTCCAGCGACATAGCCATTACGCTAACTGCTGGTTCCCTCTATGCTTTTTTCTGAAGTAGTGGTATGTGACAAATGTCCTGTCTGACCAATCGATCCTTACGTCATAGCGTCCTGGTCTTCCTGCCTTTTGTGCCTACAGCTCCCTGTGCTGGGCAGAGGGGTACTCGGGAAGAGGCTGGGCATGCCAGAGAGAACAGGCAGCTGCAGTTTCTGGTCCTTACTCAGCCTGTCTCCATGGTGCCATGAACTGTTTATAAACCGAGGGTGCCAAGCCAGTGTTTAGTCAGGTTTAGTATTCACGGAGCGACTATGAGCATGGATAGATGTTCCAATGGCAAATTTGATTTAATTGTGCATTGTTAATGTTCTTTTTAGGAGGCATTTGAAAACTGCGTGACTCAGTATATGAAGGCTATAAATTTTGCCAAAGGAGAACCACGGTAGGCATAAGCGATTGACCATTTCTAATTAATTATGTTGAAGACTTTAGGACCAAAAATTGCCGAGCGATCCTATTTATTTGGACTATTGGGTTTCTGCCTTGTTTTTACTTTGTGTCTTAAATGCATTTATAATTGTACAGTCATCTTGTTAGCATGTAGAACTGGGTCACATACAACGTTCTTAGAGCTGTATTCAGCAGTTTTCATGATTCGTTGCTTGGCTTTTAAGTCTCCTTGGTTTTCTCCTTGGGCCTAACTTTTGTCCCACATCCAGCAGCCCCTCATTTCTGGCCTCAGTTTTGGAGAGAGCCCATGTCTTGGTTTCTTTCCATTGTGCTGCCCCATTCCCCCCTTGCCTATACTGCCCCCTGGTGGACTTTCTGGATCAAGACCTCTTCTCTGTAAAGGTGAATCCCCTAAAACTCTAGCCCAGTTTTCTACTCAATTAATGTTTTCTTCATCAAAAATAAATTTCATGGGACCCAGCAGTTAGCATAATGGCTATGTCGCTGGACTCTCACGTAGTCAACCATGGTTCGCATCCCGGACCCAGTGGCTTAAAACTCACGCCGGGTGCGTGTGCGTGCGTGCCCAAGATCCCGAGAGGAGCATGGAGGAGAAGGGATTGCGGCGTGGCCATCCCCCTAGGGGATGATTTCTAGCTTTCTGTCTCTCTGTCTCTCTCTGTCTGGCTGGCAAGTGCACGTGCCCTGTGGCAAAAACCTCTCCAAAAATAAATAAATAAATAAATAAATTTCATTACTGAAACTGTTAAACTTGAATAAAAACTGGGCACAACATTTTAAGGATATCTAAAAATAAATTATACATTTATTTCTTTATTCTATACCACTGTCTCTGGCCACACCTAGTTGTAGGGTCTGGGGATATAGGGTTCAACCCTACAGATCCTCCCTCCATGAGGACAAACAGATGGGGAGGCCTGACCTCAAACTAAAGTTTTAAGGACTTTTGGTTTAAATGAATATTTCCAGTGAGAACTACATTCTGGAGCCAGCCACGAAGCAGGAGTGACTAGCACCCTTGGGGAGGGGGCTGGTCAGTGCTCTACTCCAGGAGTATTTGGGGCACCTGCATATGTGAAGGAGCCTTGGAAGGTTGTCAGAACCACGTTGGGAAGAGGCCTGATGTCCTGATGTTATGAGGAGTCCCCTGGCAGAAGAGGAGAAAGGAGAGGGGGTGGCCCTGGGTCGTCCAGGTTGGTAGTGTGGGAAAGGAGGGGAGCCCAATTTGAGGGCATGTAGGAGTTAGCATAGGAACTAGGAAAGAGACATTTATGGGAGAAGATATGTTCCTTCCTGGCATGATGCAACATCTGGAGTCATGGTATGCCTCGTAATAAACTCCTCAAAGGAGTAGACTTATTTAGCTGTTAGTGTCTTCCTCTTTTCTGGGTAATTGGCAGCACTGGTCCATCTACTAACCAGCAGTTGGACACTGTCAGGCAGCCCTGGAGTAAGAGAGAGAGATTGGCCCTTACCTTCCTTACTTAAGTCCCTGAGGCTGGGCCTTGTGGGAGGCCCAGGTTCATATCCTGTGCCAACCTGAACAGGCCAGACAAGGTAACGCACACCTGTAATCCTAGCTAATTGGGAGGCTGGCCAAGGATTGCAAAGGTGAGATTTAGTCAAAAATACAAGTGGACTTCAAAAAGTTTAGGGAGAGGGCAGCGAACTCCCAGCCTGAGAGCCCCACACCGCGTCTTGTGGGAGCCTGAGCCACTCGTGCAGCTTCCTCCCTTCGTCTCATAACCATGTCCACCAATGAGAATGCAAATTCACCAGCTGCCCATCTTAACAGATTCAAGAAGAAGGGAAAAGACAGTACAGAAATGAGGCGGCGAAGAATAGAAGGGAATGTGGAGCTGAGGAAAGCTAAGAAGGATGACCAGACGCTGAAAAGGAGAAATGTAAGCTCATTTCCCGATGATGCTACTTCTCCACTGCAGGAAAACCGCAACAACCAGGGCACTGTAAATTGGCCCGTTGATGACATTGTCAAAGGCATTAATGGCAACAATTTGGAAAGCCAGCTCCAGGCTACTCAAGCTGCTAGGAAGCTGCTTTCTTGGGAAAACCAGCCCCCCATAGACAACATTATCTGGGCTGGGTTGATTTAAAAATTGTGTCCTTCTTGGGCAGAAATGATTGTAGTCCCGTCCAGTTTGAATCTGCACGGGCACTCACTAACATTGCTTCTGAGAGGTCAGAGCAGACGAAGGCTGTGCTGGACGGAGGCGCTATTCCAGGGTTCATTTCTCTGTTGGCATCTCCATGAACAAGCTGTGTGGGCTCTAGGAAACATCGCAGGGGATAGTTCAGTTTTCCAGGACCTGGTTATCAAGTATGGAGCAGCTGACCCGCTGTTGGCTCTCCTTGCAGTTCCTGATATGTCATCGTTAGCATGTGGTCACTTACGTAATCTTACCTGGACACTTTCAAACCTCTGCCACAGCAAGAATCCCGCACCCCCACTAGATGCTGTTGAGCAGATTCTTCCTACTTTAGTTCGTCTTCTGCGTCACGATGACCCCGAAGTATTAGCAGATACCTGCTGGGCCATTTCCTACCTTACTGATGGTCCAAATGAATGGATTGAAATGATTGTGTAAACAGGAGTTGTTCCCCAACTTGTGAAGCTTCTAGGAGCTACTGAATTGCCCATTGTGACCCCTGCCCTAAGAGCCATAGGTAATATTGTCACTGGGACAGATGAACAGACCAGGTTGTGATAGATGCTGGAGCACTCGCTGTCTTCCCCAGCCTTCTAACCAACTCCAAAACAAATATTCAGAAGGAAGCTACGTGTACCATGTCCAACATCACCGCCGGTCGGCAGGACCAGATCCAGCAGGTTGTGAATCACGGGCTAGTCCTCCTCGTCGGCGTGCTCTCCAAGGCTGACTTTAAGACACAGAAGGAGGCTGTGTGGGCCGTGACCACCTACATGAGCAGCAGAATAGTGGAGTAGACTAGAACTCGTCCACTGTGGCAGAACTGCTGATGAACTTCTTACCTGCGAAAGATACCAAAATTATTCCGGTGATCTTGGATGCCATTTCAAATATTTTTCAGGCTGCTGAGAAGCTGGGAGAAATTGAGAAACTTAGTATAATGATTGAAGAATGTGGAGGCCTGGATAAAATTGAAGCCCTACAAAACCATGAAAACGAGTCTGTGTACAAGGCTTCATTAAACTTGATTGAGAAGTATTTCTCTGTAGAGGAAGAGGAAGATCAGAATGTTTTGCCTGAAACTACCTCTGATGGCTGCACCTTCCAAGTGCAGGATGGGACTCCTGGGGCCTTTAACTTCTGGACTGTACAGCTGAGACACAGAGGGGTTTGTTGTGTGCTGTGTTTGGCATCAGTTTGTCTTACTGTTTCTCTACCAAGAATTCTTTTTAAATGTGGTTGTTATTGTAGCACTTTTTACAACGAAACCATACTTGAACAGTTCCAAACTGTACATACTGCAGGAAGCTTGTCCTCCAAACAGGTTTCTTATTTCTATGTGGAATTTCATACCTTGCAAGGTCCTATAAATAAAATTAAATTCCACCTTTTACTTCAAAAAAAAAATGTTTAGGGAGAAATGGGATTAAAATATGAGTTAATTTTGGTGCAAAACATTTTTGAAATTCACGCATAGTTTTTATAATACATTCTGGGTCGTTGGGAAAATCATGACGTATTTTTCTATGCAAAATGTGTTACGACTTATTATTTTCCATAAACTTTTGGAAGATCCCCTTATTATAGCCCCACCCCATTTCTTAACAAAGAAAAGAAAAAAATCCCTCCAATGGCCCCTGCTGCCCATGAAGGAAGCCCAGATTCATGAGATGTCTCTGCTCTCTTCTCTAGCCCACCCTCCTCCTTCTCCTTCATATTTTACGTTCTCTACCCTCCTTCATTTGCCTGGCCCTTTCTCTCTCCACTCAGTTCCTGCTGCCTACTGGTTTTCTTTCAAGTCACAGGAGGGATGTCACCTTCTCCAGGAAGCCTTCTTTCATTTCCTCTATCCTTGCCTGTTCTTGTCGGTTTCTTGAGAGCCAAAGATCTATTTTCATGGGGTCAGAGAGACACTGATTAATTTGTGGAATTACTGACTGATGAAGGGAGCACTGGTTCAAACTTGGGAGCCTATGGCTGGGTCATCCCATCTGGGGCTGAAGTGGAGCCACTGGTACACATTCAGAGAGGCTGCCTGTGGCTACCCTCAGGAAATGGCTCAGCATCCGGTTGCTCACGCAGTTTGGGCCACCGTTTCTCAGACAGCAGTACTGCCACCTGCTGGACACAGAGAGGAACCTGAGCTTCTGTTCTGGAAGGAGGCTCTGAAGAAAGTAGTATTTTGATTTTGCAGCTCTGACAGGCTGAGCTGTTGACCATGTTTTCAGAGTTCCTCTCCTTGTGTCGTAGGTATTACTTTTTAGTATACAATGCATCGGTTCTCTACTGGCAAATGGTGAGACCATTTCTGAAGCCTGGATATCGTCACCATCTGATCTCCAGCCTCTCCCAAATTGTAACTGTGTTAAACCAAACTGAGGAAGAAGACAAGGAGTGGCGTGCTGAGTTGATGCTGTGAGTTAAGCTTGTTCTGCCTTCCTGGTCCCTAGTGAGCCAGCACGCCCAGTTCCAGGAGTCCACGACCTGTTTTGTACCAATTGGATCTTTACTTTGCATTGCCAGGGTGTATATCATTTGCAATGTCTTCCAAAGTTAGGATTAAGCATTTTGTGAGTCTTGTACTCAGGCTGTTTCTAAAATTATAGGTGATATTTACTGTGTATTGATTATGTAGATATTATAACAGAAACAAGTGGTGTGTTTAGACTTAGAGCAAAGGAAATGTGATCCTATACCACTAGTTCTGGAGCTTGGCTTTACAGTCCTAGATTTGGGGACCATCAGGTGGCATAGTGGTTATGTCACTGGACTCCCACATGGCTGACTGCTGTTTGAGTCCCGGACCCAGTGGCTTGAAAATCACACCAGGCACGTGTGTATGCATGACCAAGAGCCCAGGAAGAGAATGGAGGAAAAGGGATTGCAGTGTAACCATACCTCTGGGGGGTGATTTCTCACTTTCCCTCTCACTGTCTTGTCTCTATCTCTCTGGAGAGTGCATACAACCCATGGCAGAAACCTCTAAAAATTCCTAGATCTATAAAATTATTAAGGTAGTAAATGTTTCAGCAATATAAAACTAAACCAGAATGAGCACTCACCTCCAGGTGCCCCAGCACCTCCACTGTAAGATGTCACGGGGGCAGCACTGGGCAGTGTGGGGGATACCAGGATTTCGGGCTTGAAAATCTGCAGAATGGTCATTGTGCTGGGAGGACTGACAGGGACCTTTACAGCTTTTCTGTATTAGGGGAGCTGTCTCTGCAGGTCAGTGACTGAATCAATTTGACAGCAAGGTTCCTAATTGTGTCAACACCAGAGAACCTACACAGAAGTCTGAATCCAGAGTCTATGGGCTTTGGTTACCTGCTTTATAGCCCTCTGGGAAGCCCTTAAAGGAAAGTAAATATAAATGAGATCTTTCATTAAAATGCCTGACTTAAATGTCCTGGGTAATTCGTTTCCTGTTGCTAGCAGTAGCCTAGCTTTCCCAGCTCCTACTAGCCCCTCCTAGTGAGTCACAAACCTTGGTTATGGCTTAAGGAGCTGATCCCAGGGTGTCTTTCTGAAGTTTGTGGGGTATATTATGAAAGTATAATAACCTGGTTGTTGGACATTTGCAGCAGAAAACAATTTCAACAAGGTTTAATATCTACTGTTTTCATATTATCTAGAGAACTTCTTGAATGTTATCTGCAAGCTGGAAAGAAGGAGGAGGCTGCCAAGTTTTGTTCTACTGCAGCACCATTCATAAAAACTAACGTGCCACAGAAATATCGACAAATATTCTCTGTCATGGTAAATTGACATATTAGCTAGAAGTATATAAAATATAAAAAATAGCCAAAAGTAATTTTCTTAAAAGTTATTTTTTGGAAAACTACACATAAAAATCACAAACAAGGAGGCCAGCTGGTAGTGTAGTAGTTAAAGCACTGGATCCCACATGGCCGACTGTGAGGTTCAAGTACCAAACTCAGTGGCTTGAAAAACACACCAGGCACATGTTCATGTGTGACCAAAATCCCAAGAGGAGAATGGAGGAAAAGGGATTGTGGTGTGGCCATCTCCCTAGAAAGTGATTTCTTTTTCTCTCTCTCTATTTCACTGGAAAACACTTGCATCCTATAGCAAAATCACAACAACTAAAAAAAATACAGGGCCAGCAGGTGGCAGGGTGTTTAGAGTGCTGGATGCTCATGTGACCAACTATAGTTGGAATCCTGGACCTGGCAGCTTGCTTTTTCACTTTCCCTCTCTCTGGTGAGCTTATGTGCCCTGTAGTGAATAAAATAATAATTACATTAAATTAAATAAACAATTCTTAACAAGTTAATTAATTAGAGATATAAAAGCATGAATATAGGCCAGGTAGTAGCCTAGTGGTAACACACCCAGACTCACATGGGAAAGGTCTGGGGTTCATATCCAGGGACCTCTCTGACAGTACACCTTCTACGATTCTGACTGACTGAGACTGGGGGTGGATTGTGGTGTGCTGTGAAGACCCTATTAAAAGTCTCACTCTTGGGGACCAGCAGTTAGTGTAATGGCTATGTTGCTGGACTCCCATGTAGTCAACCGTGGTTCGAGCCTCGGACCCGGCGGCTTAAATTCACGCTGGGAGTGTGTGCGTGCGTGCCCAAGATCCAGAGAGGAGAGAAGGCATGGCGGTGTGGCCATCCCCCCTGGGGGGTGATTTATCGCTTTCTGTCTCTCTCTCTCTCTCTGTCTTTCTGGTGAGCACATGCACCCTATAGCAAACATCTCTACAAAAAAAAAGTCTCACTCTCTCTTTGTGTCTCTTGAAATAAATAAGTAAATAAATACACAAAAAATACACATACATAAACAACAAAAGATACACATACATAAACAAAGCAAATATGAGCAAATTAAAGAGAAATCGGTTCTCTCTATGTGATGACATACGTAGTCATGACTTTTTTAAAACAAAAGCAGTATCTTTTGCTTTCACTGTTGCTCTTTGAATATTTCTTTTTTTTTTTTTTGGAGAGGTTTTTGCTATAGGGCATGTGTGCTCACCAGACAGACAGAGAGAGACAGAGAGATAGAAAGCGAGAAATCACCCCCCAGAGGGGATGGCCATGCTGCAATCCTTTCTCCTCCATTCTCCTCTCGGGATCTTGGGCACGCACGCACATGCGCCCGGCGTGAGTTTAAGCCACCGGTTCCAGGACTTGAACCGCGATCGACCACGTGGGAGTCCAGCGACATAGCCATTATGCTAACTGCTGGTCTCACTCTTCGAATATTTCTTTTTTAACAGCATTGAATTTTTTTAAGTTAATAGAAAAGTTGGAAAGGTACAAGAATCTGCTACAAGAATGCCTAAGTAAAGCATTCATCAGCTATTAATTTTATGTATAGAGAATCAGCTTAAGTTATATCTGAAAAACTAAATAAAAAACTTAATAGGAAGACACATATTAATTACAAATATTAATTTTATAGGACATATATTTGTAAAATAATATTTAGACCAAACCTGGGTCTCTACCCAATTATTTGTTTGAATTCAAATGAATATTCTGTTCCATTTCAATACAGGTTCGTTATGAACTATTGGATGAACTTCAGTTAAATGAAGAAAAGAAAAGCTCCATTAGCCTGTTGGTCACTTTCCACATTAATATGCTAAAAGTGTAAGTAGCTATGGGTGGGAGAGCAAACGTTTTCCAAGTACTGAGCCCAGGAAGATATCCCCTCAGCTGGGGATGATGCCCTGTGGCAGTGCGTGGGTGAGTTTGGAGTTGCAGGAAGCTATCTAGAGGAAGTGGGAAAACTTGGGAGTCATAGGGTATGGATGGTCTGAAAGCCATCTCCAACTCCTTGCCCTCCCTATTTTCCCACTGTGAGAAGGAGAGGCCAGGGAAGCCACCAGGAGGAAGAGTGAAGCTTCAAAGCCAAGTGAAGAAAGCGGTTTTAAGAGAAAAATGTCACCAGCTGTGTCCATTGCCTCTGATAGGTCAGGCTGGATAAGGCTTGAGACTTGACCATGAGTCTGAATGAAACGAGAGCAATTTGGGGGTTAAACGCTGATAGGAGTAGGTTAGAGTGAATAAAGAAGAGGAATTATACCCAGGGAGTGGAGAGGGTTCTTTTGATAAATTTGCTATAAAAATAGGCAGCAGAGACCTGCTATGGTAGTAGAGGGAATTAAGATGATGGAGGTCACGGTGTGTTTGGGTGCTGAGCGGAGTAAGGAAATCGCACTGTGTTCGGGTGTTGAAGGGGATTAAGGAGATTAGAGTGTGTTTGGGTGCTTAGGGGAGTAAGGAGATTAGAGTGTATTTGGGTTCTGAGGGGAGTGAGGAGATTAAGGAGATCATAGTGTGTTTGGGTGCTGAGGGGAGTGAGGAGATCACAGTGTATTTGAGTGCTGAGTGGAGTGAGGAGATTGCAGAGTATTTGAGTGCTGAGTGGAGTGAGGAGATTGCTGAGTATTTGTGTGCTGAGGGGAGTGAGGAGATCACAGTGTATTTGAGTGCTGAGTGGAGTGAGGAGATTGCAGAGTATTTGAGTGCTGAGTGGAGTGAGGAGATTGCCGAGTATTTGTGTGCTGAGGGGAGTGAGGAGATCACAGTGTATTTGAGTGCTGAGTGGAGTGAGGAGATTGCCGAGTATTTGTGTGCTGAGGGGAGTGAGGAGATTACAATGTATTTGCCTGCTGAGGGGAGTGAGGAAATCACAGTGTATTTGAGTGCTGAGGGGAGTGAGGAGATTACAGTGTATTTGGGCGTTTAGGGGAGTGAAGAGATTTACAGGTGTCTGTGTGTCTAACATTCCAGTGCAAGAGGAATGCTGCCCCCAAGGTCCTGAAATAAGTGAGAGGAGAGAGGACCAAGCATTCCTAGCAAGGGGGGGCCTAAGTGTAGTATGGTTCTGACAGAGGGGCTTGTGCATTTTTTTGGAGTGTTTCTATTTTCAGTGATGTAGGAAGAAAAAAGAGCAACTAGGAGTGAGGGAAAATCAGAAGGTATGAAAACTTGTTTGGGAAATTTGAGGAGAGAAAAGACTTGGGATTATTTTAGACCTTTTGCTCAGTGAAAAAAACAGGCTCTTAGAGTTTCTCTTAGCATAATTTGAATAAATCTTTTAGGATTTTTTGGTTACTTGGTGTTTGAATTCTAGAAAATTGGATAAAAGTGATTTATCTTCAGAAGATGTCAACACAATTCTGAAGAAGACTTACAGGCATTTAAATTTATATAATCACCAACGCTTTCCTTTGATCAGAGAAGAAAAGTAAGTATTTATGTTTTTCTAATTTTAATTCTACATAATTATTGTACACAATTTAGTAAGTACAGGAAAATATGGGGAAAATATATAAATACAATTAACCAGAACCACTCTAGCAAAAGTTAGCCATTGTGGTGGTTTTAGTATAATTCCTTCTAGTCTTTTTTGTCCTAAGGCTTTTACTGTTTTGGGGACACTTGGGATATATAACTTCATATCCTGCTTCTTAAAATCAAATTTAACTCTTAAGCATAAGCATGTATAAGTTATGACAGCATCTTCTTACACATTTCTGAATAACTACATAACATTTCATCACATGGAAGAGCACACGCTTTTCCCGAGTATCTCCCAGGCTAGTGTGTGAGACTTTTGTGCTTTCTTGAATTCTCTGAGCATTTTGAGGTCTTGGGTAAGTCCAGGGTTAGATTCCTGATGGCAGGTAACTGAGCCAACTCCGTCACACATTCTGTAGTGAGCGGGATGGGTCCCCCCAACCCAACAACAAGATATCTGGTCCAAAATATAAAGCCAAGAAGCCATAATCAGCTCCAGGACCACTCTCATTCCTCCAGTTAAATCGTAAGTGTAAAAATAAGGTCTGTAGTCCACCAACTTTGTTTTTCAGAGTTATTTTTGACTATTGTAGCTCTTTTGCATTTTGATATAAATTTTAGCATTGCCCCGTCAGTTTCTACAAAGGCCTTGATTAGCGACTGAATACTATTGATGATACCTCTATGTGCTCTTCACGTAGTAAAAAGAGTTCAGTTCTGTGTTAAGAAATGTGTGTCTATTCTCTGCCTGGCCTCTTTCCTCAGCAAACCTGCAAACGGAGATAATGACACCTCCTCACTGAGCCACTGTGCTGTGTGGTATTTGTGACAATCTACAGAGTTTTCTTCACCTCCCTCTAGGTCCTGCACTTGAGCCGAAGACGTAGAGGGAGGAATGATGCATTTGTCAGGGACACAGTGCTGTGACTGCCACCGTGTCTGTGCCCAGCCCAGGAGAGGCTGCTGGGCTCTGATCATGAGCACATGTTGGGCTGGGGCAAGCACAGCACAATTTCTATTTTATTAATTAATTTAATTATTTTTATTTTCATTAACTTATTTTATTTATCCTACTTGATTGCCTGCCTCCTGTTGAACAATGAGTGAATATTCTACCATGTAGATATATTTTCCTTATCACCCTCCTGTTTAACCATTGCTGATTTGTTTGTTTCCAGAATGCTTTTGCTTTTTGAATTAGCTCGTCTCTCTTTGTCCTTGAAATGTGAGGAGATCTCCTCTAACTGCCTCTCAGACCTGAAGAAAATGGAAAGCAAAGTAAGTGGCTTAAATGACAAACTGTTGACTAAGGACGGGGGGGGGGGGGGGGGGGGCGCTAACTGGGGTCATGGA
>NW_006159672.1:6744675-6758718 GCF_000334495.1 Tupaia belangeri chinensis | reverse complement strand
GGGGGGGGGCACATCTAGATGGGAAAACAGAAAGAGTAAGCAGTTCCGAAACTATCCTGAAGAGCTTCAATATGTATAGTTGGAAAATTGCCATCTCATCTTTTTTTTTTTAAAGACTGAGTCTCACTGTTGTCATCCTCCTGCCTTAGTATCCTAGTTGGGACTATAAATGGCACCACTATCCCTGGCTATTTCTTAGACAGGGCCTCACGATGTTGCCCAGGCCAGCCTTGAGCTCCCAATCCTGCTGCCTCAGCCTCTTACGTTACTGGGATTACAGGTGCACACTACCATGCCCAGCCTTTATGTTGAACGCTCTAGAATCGATCTGGAAACAAACTTGGATCTTCCCTGTGGTCCCAGCCTACGGAGCACAGTGTTTTAGCAATGCATGCCACCATGGCTTGGTTTTCCATGTTTTCTCTCTTTTTTTTAAGCTTTTTAAAAATTCATTTATATTTTAAGAGTGACAGACAGAAAAAAGAGAGAGAAAGAGATAAAGTCAAATACCTTTGACAGGGTCTTAAACCATGATTCAGTCCAGCATTCTTAGCTAGCCAGGATTATGAGCGTGCACCCCATCTGTGTACAGATCAACTGCGGAACCAAACCTGAGATCTTCCATATGGGATCTGGCACCACTTGAGCAGCATGTTACAGCTGTACCATCAAGACCCTGTCTTTCAATTATGCACTTTGTATAGTTGTGATTATGTCATTTCTACAATTTTGCATTTTCCCTATTCTCTTTATTTTTATCAACGGCACTGGTCTGTATTACCCCAATTGTTTCTATAATTCACTTGAAAAGTCATGTAATGTTTCATAATATTTATTATCCCTTACTCATTTCTTAATGCCCTAGTATTAGGCATTTAACTCATATATAATTTTTTCATTTATTCCATAAAGATCTGCAATGAACATATTGAACTTAAAGCTTTGTTATGCATTTAAAGACATTTTAAAAATCATATTGACATGAAATTACTAGGGAATTCTCATTTTTAAGATTTTTTTTCCCCCATAGTGCATGTGTGAGAGAGAGACAGAAAGAGTAAAAGTGCAAAATCACCCCTAGTGGGGATAGCCATACCTCAGACCCTTCTCCTTCATTCTCCTCTTGGGATTTTGGGCATGCATAAACACGCACTGGTATGATTTTGAAGCTGCTGGGTTCGGGGCTCAAACCACAGTCAGCCATATGAGATCTAATGCCTTAACCACCTGCTGGCCCTATTATTAGGATTTTTAAACACATATATCAATATTGTCCTTCAAGTAAAGTTTTACACTCAGCCAAAAGTATGTTGCTTATAAAAGAGCTCTTCCACAGAGTAAAGGTTACCACATACAGCTTTGAGTATAGTACAATAGTATTTAGCAAATTAAGTGTTACTCCATACAAGAATATATGTTAGTGAAGGATTATCTCCAATGGTGCAGCCATTTGCTGAAGTGTTTATTCCATGCTGTTTTCATTAGGCACCTGCTGTGTGTTCAGCCCCAAGTTATCTATGAGTATAGACACTGGCTGATCCTTAGAAGATTATTACTAAATAAAGCTAAAGACATGGTATACACAATAAAAAAAAAATAGTTTAGCAAAGGGGAAATCAGTAAGTGAGAGTTATGCTGATCTGGAAATGTTTTTTGACAAGGAAAATAAAACTTTATTTGGACCTTAGCAATCATGTAGCCTGGAGTTTGCATACTACAGTAGATGGAGGGAGGTGCAAGTGGAGCCTTGTGGTCTGCCTGAGTTGAGAAGATGAAGCTCATGTAGTCATGGGAGGAGAAGGCAGCTAGAGTTAACAGGGCAGAGGACCACAGAGAAGTAAGCATCACAAGGTAAGAACTCTGCAGGTCTGCAGAAATTCCCCTTGAATCTTCAGTTGAGGACTAATTAGTACATACACATGAGGAGACCATCCAAGCTAGGAAAAGAACTACCTTTTGCAGAAATGAGACAAAAGGAAAGTCTGTAGAAGTTATTTAGGCTTATAATAGTACCTGTTCCCATTGGCAAGTGTAAAAAGCTTGAAATTTTGGAGCATCAAGTAGAATATTCAGAAAGTGTTTGTCTCAGCAATGGAGAATGGTTATCCCTAAGCTGGACCTTGTTCTGGTCCTATATAACAAAGCTTAAAAACAACAATGAAAAAGAAAAAAAACCCAAACTTTTCCTAAGTAATATGATTGAATACCAAAACAAATCTCAAAATTATAAGAATACAAAATTCTATAGCACTGGGACAACAGGTAGTACAATGGTTAAGGCAACTAGATCCTACCTGGTCAACTGCACAGTTCAAGTCCCAGACACTGTGGCTTGGAAAACATGCTAGGGGTGTGTGTGTGTGTGTGTGTGCGTGCGCGCACGCCGAAAATCCTCAGAGGGAAACGAAGGAGAAGGGATTATGTTGTGGCCATCACCACCACCCCCGGGGTCGGGGGGAGGGGAAGGGGTTGTGCCTTTTTTCTCTCTGGCTAATACACATGCCCTATAGTAAATTAAAAATAAATAAACAAATAAGTAAAATTTAATAAATAAATAAAATTCCACAACATCTGAAAAGTAAAATTCACAATGTCTCCTTCCAACAAAAAATAGACCCACAAAGAGGCAAGAAAATATGACTCATCATGAGGAGAAAAACTAATCAATCAAAATTAACCAAGAGATGATACAGATAATACAATTAGTTGACACATACATTAAAACAGCTATTGTAATTGTATTCTATATGTTCAAGAAAGAAGAAAAAATATTGAGCATTTATTTACGTAGAAATAAGGAAGAGATATAAAAATACCCAAACTGAACTTCTAGAGATGGGAACTACACTGTCTCAGATGAAAAACACACTGTATAAACTTTAAAGTAGATTAGACAGTTTAGAAGAAAAGATTATCGAACTTGAAGACACAGCAATGGAATCTGTCCAAAATAGAACATAGGGAATAGAAACACAGACAAGAAAGCACAGAGCATTGGTGAGCCATGGGACAGTATCTAGCATACTGATGTCTATGTTTTTGAAATCCCTAGTGGAGAGATGAGAAAGAAAGAGACAGAAAAAAATATATGTTTGAAGAAACGTGGCCAAATATTCCAAATCTGATTATCTTCCAAAAGGGAGACATCACGTACTGACAAACAAAAGTAATAATGACAGCAAACTTCTTATAGAAAATAATATAATGCCAAGAAAATATTTTTCAAAATCAAAAGCAGATATTTTAAAGATTTATTAACATATACAAAAATGAGTTTGACCTAAACTATAAGAAATTTTTAAGTTCTTTAAGCAAAAAGAAGATGACATCAGATGGTGAAGGGCATAAGGAATGATAACCATGGAATAAATACAAAAGACTTTTAAAATATGTAATCCTTTCAAAAGATAATTGACTGTCTAAAGCAAATATATTAATATATTTGGGGGGTTTTGACATCTGTAGAAATAAAATATGGCATAAAAGGCAGGAGGTGGGAAATGAAAGTATACATTGTAAAGTTCTTTTACTGTACTTAGTCTCTAAGTGATATCCTGTAAGTGGTTTAATATCACTTTAGGGAAAACTGATAAAGAAATGATATATACCACATGCCCTAAGGCAACCACTAAAATAACACTAAACAGAGATGTAACTAATGAACAAACAAAGGAAATGAAATGGAATCATAAAAGGCAACCAGTTAGTTCAAAAAAAGAAAGAAAGGGAGACAAAATAGAATAAGAAAAGATGAGACAAATTGAAAATAAATAGAATAGTATTAATATGCCACAGTGAATTTGGATCCAATCATAATATAATCACATTAAATATAAGTGGCCCCAATGTCCCAGTTCAAAGATAAATATTACATTGTAGACAAAAACAAAGGCAAGTCTCAAATCTATACTGCCTATAAGAAACTCACTTTAAATATAAAGCACATGTAGATTAAAAGCAGAGGAATGAAAAAAGGTATACCATATTAACAAATAAAACCAAACTGGAGTGGCTACATTAAAATTACATAAAGGGTCAGAGAAAAAAAATTACTAGTGATAAAGAGTTATATCATAGGGTAAAAGTGACCAATGAATAAAGACGTAACAATCCTCAAAGTTTATGCACCTAATACAATATTTTAAAATAAATGAAACAAAGATTGATAGAACTATGATGACAACTAGGCAAAATTCAAAATTAAAGCCCGAGATTTCAAATCTTCTCTCAATAATTGATAGGACAGTAAATGGACAGAGAATTAGCAAGGCCGTAAAAGACTTAGACAACCAGTTTGACCCATTTGGCATATATTGGGTTGTCACAATTTTAGTATAGAAAACCAGAAAAAATATGTTATGACTTATCTGACAACCCAATATAAAACACTGCACCCAAAGCAGCAGAACAGCAGGATACAAAGTCTTCTCAAGTATACTGAGAACATTTACCAAGGGTAAGACTATATTATAGACAAAAACAAAACAAAACAAAGCACAAATTTAAAGATGCTCAAATCATACAAAGTATTCACTGACCATAATGAAATTAAATTTGAAATCAACAACAACAGTATTGAAAAATCTCAAATATCTGGAAACTACACAACACATTTCTAAATAACACATGAGTCAAAGAAAACTTCAAAATGTAAATCAGAAGGTATTTTGAGCCAATCACATCGAAGTCCTCTCCTCAGGTCTCCTAGCCAATCAAGCTCGTGGCTTGTGCTCACGCAGTTGACTTGGAAATCAGACCCCGATAGATCTTCCACATGCATTTTGCAAGTGGCCCAACCAGTGTGAAGTTTAATGTATATACTTACCCCATCCTATATTTGTGTCATAACCTGTCCCTTCCTGTAGACACTCAGAATCTTATACGATTTGGTGTGAATTAAAAACTCATTAACTAGGACCAGCAGTTAGCATAATGGCTATGTCGCTGAACTCCCACGTAGTCGACTGCGGTTCAAGTCCCAGACCTGGGGGCTTAAACTCACGCCAAGTGCGTGCCCAAGATCCTGAGAGGAGAATAGACGAGAAGGGATTGCAGCGTGCCCATCCCCCCTGGGGAGTTATTTCTTGCTTTCTATCTCTCTGTCTCTCTCTGTCTTTCTGGCAAGCACATGCGCCCTATAGCAAAAATCTCTCCAAAAAAAAAAAAAGCAACTCATTAACTTTAAGGATATAAGTGGTTTTTAATTTTGAAATCTTTAGATGCTTTTCTGAAGAGTAGCTACTGTAAATCTTATATCAAAGTTCCCTGAGTGATTGATGGAAATAAGTTAACCTGGCTAGACATTTCAATTTGTGGGGACTATGTAAAGAATGTAAGATTGATGAAAATATGAGATGCATGTTTCTATTTCTCATGCCTGCATGAAGCTCAGCATCAGCTTCTTCAGTGGCATAGAGGAGTATCAGGAGTTTTGCATCGAAGTAGGCAGATACTGCCTCAGGCTGCGGCCTTCTGCTCCCTGGAGTACTGGTCAACGCTGATGGTCCCAGATGCACAGAACAGTAGCACCACTGTCCACAGAGCTGGCTTGTTTAAGCACAACCTGTCCTCACATGCCACAGGCACTTTCCAGTCCTCATGGACTTGTCATACTGCAGATGTGTTCCATGGAGCAGAGGCCTATTAGTCATGAAGAGCCAGGATCAACAACCAGTGCACTCACAGACTAGACAACTTGAGTCTTTTGTGTCCGGGAGACCTGGATCCCTCAGGGCAGAGTAGTTTAGATGATGGCCTATGTGTTCCCAGCCTTCTTGGGTGCCAGTGTCTGGGGGACTCTTTCTCCGAGACCATCATGCCCTAGATAAAGAATCAAAGAGTGGACTTCTTTTCCATCAGGTGTATGGCATTGCAGACTTCTGGACTTTAATGTGAATCTAGGCCACTAAGCACCCTTGCTGACAATGATGAGGCTGTGAATCCCAGCAATCAGAGGCTGAGATGAGGTCCCTACAGGGAGTAAACTCAGGAAGGATCCTTGCCTGGTTGTTCTGAGGGGGATTGTGGTGGTGGGATGGGCAGGCTGGTGAGAAGTCCGGAGAAGGTTGAGGCTTGAGAATGCAAGCCTCTTGGCTGAGGCTAGCTTGGGCACCAGTAGGGACTCAAGGGCAAGGAACCGTATACCAGTAACAAATTCCTGAGTTCCTGCAGTTCTCTGCCTTGGCCTTTAAACAGCGCTTTTGTATCCTAACCCCAAACAGAGACTAAGTAAAAGAAAATATATGCTACATTTCATAGTTTTCTTTTCTTTTCTTTATTTTTGTGGGGGGAGGGGGACAGGTTTTCGCTATAGGGCGTGTATGCTCGCCAGACAGACAGAGAGAGACATAGAGACAGAAAGCGAGAAATCACCCCCCAGGGGGGATGGTCACGCTGCAATCCCTTCTCCTCCATTCTTCTCTTGGGATCTTGGGCACGCACACACATGCGCCCGGCGTGAGTTTTAAGCCACCGGGTCCGGGACGCGAACCGCAGTCAAATACGTGGGAGTCCAACGACATAGCCATTATGCTAACTGCTGGTTCCCTATTTCATAGTTTTCTGAAGTTGGTTTAATTCTTTAAAAATTTGATGTCCGCTAAATTTGAGCTTTTAAAAAAACTCTATTAAAAAGGTAAAAGAAAATTATAGCCCCCTCACACCTTGGCACCTTTTAGAAACATTTTAAATTTTTCTAACATATCTTTGTATTATCTCATGATTTTATTTGTTGAATTTCTACTTAGTAAATTAATGACATTTTTAAATGGTCTTTGATTAAAAATCTTCATATGTACAAAAACTGTATCTACAGGATCCTGGGAAGCTGATTGAAATTGAATGTCTGGAACATGAGTTAGAAGCTTTAGGTCTTGAAAATAAAATTAAAGTCTACATCCGATCAGCTGTTGAGGTAAATCACAAAAAGGAGTCATGGTAAATGTTGCATTATTTTTCAGATTTCCAGGAACTTGCTGAGAATTGAGTTTGTGCCAGGCTTGAGGGTGCTGGGGATGCAGCCTGACCCCCACTGCTGGACTTACCCTGGCTCTGCTGCTTCCCCTCATCCAGCCTCCTGGGTCTCATTGTCTCACTAATGCACAGGGTGATGATGTTGCGTTACTTGGGGCAATGCGAAGGGCCTAGATGACACCTTAGGCATCTGGACCACCTCTCCTCCTCTGCAGTGTTGAGGCCCTGAGTCATGGGACCCTTAGCTTGGTCCCTAGGGCCACAGGTCTCACTGATAGACTGGACTCATATACCCCTTGTGCTGGGCTGGGAGCTGGGCTGGGAGCTGGGCTGGCTATCCTTGAACCATACCTTTTCTCCTGTGTATAGCTGCCCGCCTCCTCTCCCCACCCCAACACATATACTCCTCATGCACTGTTAACACATTGCCTTTGAGTGATGGCCACCTGTGTCCCCATGAGGCTCTTTTACAATTTAACTTATATCCAGGAAACCATCTTAATAGTGAGTAGCAAAAGTCACCTTCTGCCTTAGTTGTCAGCCTTGCTGGGCCTGGAGACCTGAAGGACAATGCTGAAAGCATCATAAGGGACCTTGGTGGTGGGGAGAGAGGTAGGGTTTCAAGTGCAGGTGGCGTGTCCAGCAGTCTCTCAGAAGTGGCTATTCCTCAGTTGTCCTATTTGGAAACCTTATCATTGTTTGGACTGTTTTAGTCTGTGGTTACTGAAGGGGCAGCTTATTCCTGAAAGATGGGCAGCAACAGCTGCCATCTCAGCATCATGGCAATGAATTATGGACAAGGTGAGTTCGACTCACTCTTTGTCTATTTGTTTAAGACGGGAACTGGAATAGTAACCACTGCCAGAAAACGGGTCCAGGGATCATTTTAGAAAAATCTTCTGTGAGAATTTAAGAATTTTGCAGCTTAAAAAACAAAAATCTGACCAGCAGATGGCTTAATGGTTACATCGCTGGACTCCCATGAAATCGACCATGGTTCTAATTCCAGACCCAGCAGCTTAAAACTCACGTCAGGCACGTGTGTGTGTGTGTGTGTGTGTGTGTGTGCCCCAAATTCCAAGAGGTGACTGGAGGAGAAGGGATTGCAGTGTGGCCATACCCCCAAGGAGTGATTTTATTCTATCTCTCTGATTCTCTGTGTCTCTCTGGTGAGCGTATGTGCCCTATAGCAAAAATCTCTCAAAAAAAAAAAAAAAAAAAAAGAAAGAAAGAAAGAAGGAAAGAAAGAAAGAAAAAGCATTGAAACAGAATAATGAGTAGCATTGATGTGAGGCTGAGGCTCACACCAGTCCGGCCAGCAGACTGTCCATGCCCCTCTCTCCCCACATGGTGAGGCCACCTGTGCAAGGCCACACAGCTGGCTTTGGAGGAGCTTGGGTCTCGCAGTCTGTGCTGTATGTGCTCCACCAAGAGGTAAGTAGAAGGGGCCTCCCCAGTGCCCGCACTCCGTACACTCCATCTTCAGCCAGGCTCTGCCTAGTGTGTACTCGAAAGCATTCTTGTTCCTTCAGTATTTGCTCCTGTATGTCTGCCTCCCCTGCACTCAACTTCTCGAGCAAGATCTTTGACTGTTGACTGCCTTGTGCTGGTGCCTGGGGTTGGCTCTCCCACATCATGACATGACTAGCTGGCCTGGTAACTGGTACTAATCTCACAACCTTCACAGAGGTGTTCAATGTCCCCTCTGCAGACCCTGCTGAATTTGCACTCCAGCGAGCCATTCGCCTGGGTGACGCTCGGGTCATCCATGTGGTGTGCACCACCCAGTGGAACACCTGTCTCCCCCTGCTGCAGCACAACCTGAGGCACCACCTGCGGAAGCCTCTCACCAACATCGCAGAGGTCCTGGAGAAGGTGGACAGGTAGGGTGCATATTTGTCTGGTGTTTTTCCCTGGAGAGGAATGATACTTGGAAAAACGAGAGTTAAGATAGACATCTTTAATATTATGGATAAGGATAGAATTAAACTTATTTGCCATAAAACAGATGTAAGCAGAAACATCCACCTATATTCATTAAGGGCTTGAATGGATGTTCACATGATACAACCATCACTCCATCCACCTGCTCACATAAAGTTAGCCAAGCCTAGGTTCTCTGTACCAGGGAGAACCCCCGGGAACAGATAAATGAGGATGTTCAGCTCAGACCTCTGAAAGTGAGAACGAGCACAGGGCATCTATGCTCCCCAAGATCTGATGGAGGGGACCTTTCATGGCTACAGAGGATGGGATGGGTCAAGGCCCTATGGGGACCTGGATGGGAATCATTAGAGAGCCTGAGTCAGAGAAAAAGTGTGTCCAGGTGAGCCAGGATGGCTAGCAGATGGCGGCTCTGAGAGTGACCATCAAGCAGCTGCAGGGCTTTTGGCCTAAGCTGCAGGGACAGAGTTGCAAGAACTAAGCTGAGGAAGGCAGGGAAGGTGCAGTGGCCAGGACCATCTGGAAAACCAACATCCAATTTCAGACATTACTGGTTTGAGAGGGTTTGAGATATCTGGTGAGTGGAAGGATGCCAGAGAAGGGACAGGCGAGGTCACAGAGTAAGCACAGGTTGTTCCAGAAAGGAAAGAAGCCTCAGGCTGGACACCCTCCATTCAAGGTTGGGAGGGGCTGGAATGGGCAGAGGAGGCAGAGGAAGTGGGGACAGGACCCTTTCAGTGCAGGTAGAGGAGAAGGGACAGAGGTGCTCATCTTCCAGCAGAATTGCTGGGAGGGGTAAGTACAGCCTGGCACTGTGTGTTCAAGAGCTGGGTTTTTGTTTTTGAGTCTGGTTTCCTAATTTTCTTCTGTTTTGTTTCCAACAGGGGGAATCACAGGTGCAGAATGATTCATAGACAAGGGGAAATTAATCATGCAGGAGGCAGCAGATGTGTGGGAATTGGTTTTCTGTTTCCTGAGATAGATAAGAAAAAAGAGAGGGAGGGGAAGGGAGAGGGGGGAGGAGAAGAGGGAGGGAGGAGGAGGTAGAGGAAAGGAAGAAGTGGGGCTGGCTGGCAACACAGGGATTTGGGGACTGAGCAGAAGAGAGAAGGTGTGAAGGGAGGAGTTTCCCAGAACAGTGGAGGTGCTCACCATGGGAAGAGGCTGTGGGGTGCTTCCTCAGCCCCTTCAGCTCCTCCTGATTAATCCAGAGAGCCAGGAAGGCACTGGATCTCAGTCCTTTTCAGTATGTGGATGGGGAGAGAGGAGAGGCAGGCCACGTGGAGATGGCGGGCTTCAGAGCTCTTTGCTTTCCTGCTCAGTAATTGGGGATTCTATTTTGTCCAAAGATACATTTCTCTTCAAATCTGGAGATTTTTACCCATTTAAAAAATACTCCTTTTCTCCTGTCTATATCAATTTCTCCTTCTGGAATTCCACTCGGAAGGAGTAGGCTCCTTGGTCTGTGCTCCTTAGCTCTCTACTCCTTTCCCTCCCCCCCATTGTCTGCCACCCCCTCTTCTCGTTCTCTCTCTCCTCTCCTCTCCTCCATCTCTGAGAACAGGAGTGAGTTAACTCATGTGACGTTTGGACAGATCTCTTTCATTATATAGTTTCTCTTATTCACAAAATCCCTATTTGTTTCTTCTCTTCTTTACCCCCTCTATTTTTGATTATAATACCTTTATTTTTTAATTTACAAAAATGTTCTGTAATTTTATTTTTAAATTAGCCTGATTTTGAAAAATAACATATTGTAGGTTTTGTTTTTGTTTTTAATTTACTGGAAAGAAACAGAACGAGAGAGGGGGAGAGAGAGAGAAAGTGAGAAAGCACCCCCCCACAGGGTATGGCTACAGTGCAATCCCATCTCCTACTTTCTCCTCTCAGGATTTTGTGTACCCATGCTGATACACGTAGTATGTTTTTCCAAGACACCAGGTTTGGGACTTGAACTGCACTGTCGGTCACTTGACTACCTTGCCTTCTGGTTAGCTAAAAATAATGTATTTTAGTTGCCCCTTTTTTTTTCCTGATAATTATTTTCATAATTAATTTTTTTGAGAGGTTTTTGCTATAGGGTGCGTGCGCTCACCAGACAGACAGAGACAGAGAGACAGAAAGCGAGAAATCACCCCCCAGGGGGGATGGCCACGCCACATTTCCTTCTCCATTCTCCTCTCGGGATCTTGGGCACACACGCACACATGCCTGGCGTGAGTTTTAAGCCACCGGGTCCGGGACTCAAACCACAATCGACTACATGGGAGTCCAGCAACATAGCCATTAGGCTAACTGCTGGTCCCATACGAGAGTGCCGCGGTGAATTTTTCTAGGTCAGAGGTTCTATCTTCTACATCTGAGATTTGATCTTCTGCATGATCTAATCTGCTTTTAATACTTTCGAGGGAGGTTTTCCTGTGTTATAACCTTCATCTCTAACAATTCCATTTGAATCTTTTTTTATGGCGTGTATTTCCTCTTTCAACTCATGCCAGAACTTCCTCACTTCCTGGAACTCGGTGTCGCTTTTCTCCTGCATCTTCTGGAATTCATTGTCTCTCTTCTCTTGCATCTTTGCTAGCTTTGTCACTATGAATATTTTAAAATCATTATCTGACATTTTCATGGGTTCCCTTGCATTGTCTTTGGAGGATGAGGAGTTATTCTTTTCCCTTAGGGGAGAGATGTTTCCTTGAATTCTCATATTTCTTGAGCCTTTGTGGTGGTTTCTAGTCATCTGATGGATTATACATTTTTTCCTAGTTTTTGGAGTTAAATCCAAGTATTCAGAGGCATGCAGGGTGAGGTAATCTGCAATCTCTAAGCAATACTGTTTTGTGTGTGTGTGTGTGTGTATGTGTGTGTGCTGTAGAAATTGAGGATTACTCTGACCCTAAAAATATTCAGATATTTGGCTACTGTGTACCTAGACCTGTCTAGAAACTCAGTGTGCAGAGACTAAGCAGAAAGGTAAAACAAAAAAGAAAATGAAGAGAATAAAAGAGGCAAAAAGGGCAAAAACAATAAAATTTTAAAAAGAAAAGAGAGAAAAATTTTAAAGCAAAAAATGAAAACCGCATGCTGCTCAGAACTCAAATATAGATGGCTGGTGATTGACTTGTCCTATGTGGGAGGAGGGCAGAAGATAAGAATTAGCAAGATAAAAGAGTTTCAGCAAGGTAAGAAGTTTAAAAATTAAAAAAAATAAAGAATAAATAAAAAATAAAAACAGAGACAGATGGTAAGAGAGAGAATAAAGAGGGTGCTCTGGCCTGGCTAGATCTGGGTGTCAGGAGGTTGAAGTCTGAGCAGAAAGTCGTCCTAGTCTACAGTGTATACTCTTGAGACTGGCTTCGTTGACACGATTAATGCCTTGTAATTGATTTGTACTACCTGTATGAAGAGTTCATTCCTTTTTATTGCTGAATAGTATTCTATGATATGAATGTTCAACATTTTCTTTATTCACTTCTCAATGCACTTTTGGTTAGGATTAGCTAGAAAGGGACACTTGTAAATGCTTTTTTATGGCAGCTATAGACTTATAATAAGTGTATTACCATTATAAGTAACTCTTCCAAACTGTTGTAAACCTCTGTTCACATCAGCACTGTAGGAATCCCATTTGCTCCTATTAAACCTAAATAACAAACAGCAAGCTACTCTATAAAAGAAAATATTTATTCAGAATTGGGTATTGCAATGGGAATAGGTAAGAGTGTATTCAGAGAGATAAAGGAAGAGCATGACTTTTTTTTTTTTTAAGAGAGAATTTTGTTATAGGACACATGCCACATGTTCTCCGAAGACACAGAGAGAGACAGAGAAAAAGCGGCGTGGGGGTATAGGGATGGCCATGACACAATCCCTTCTCCATTCTCCTCTTGGGATTTTGGCCTCATGTGCACACACTCTTGGCGTGAGTTTCAGGTCACCAGATCTGGGTTCAAATGGTGGTCAATCATGTGTGTGTGTGTGGGGGGGAGGGTGTCCAGCGCCTTAACCACTATGCCACCTGGTATTCTCAAGACTAAGATTTTTACGGACAAATGAGGAGGGTTATTGTAAGTTCTGGAAAAATTATCCTTAGTTATAAGGATCATTTAAAAGAGTGACATCAGTCCAAGGTTGAGCAGGGGCCCTTACAGAGTATTTTTCTGTGTAAGGTTGCAGTGACTTTGGTGCACGGTGTGGTTTTGCAGGGTCTCTTATGAAAGTACATGTTAACAGGCATGTGTACATGATGTCTTCTCCCTTAGGGCCTTATCCAGCTCCATCTAGTCAGAGTTGACTCCATTTTGATTCTGACAACTTTAGCACTCCACATTCTTGCATACATTTAGTATTATCAATCATTTTAATGTTAGCGTTCTCATGGGTATATAGTGGTATTTCATGCTAATTTTTAAAAATTTCCCTGTGACTAGATATAAGCATCTTTTCATATGCTTATTGTCTATTCACCTGTCTTCTTTTGTGAAGTGTCAGTTCAAAACTTCTGCTCATGGGACCAGCAGTTAGCATAATGGCTATGTCGCTGGACTCCCATGTGGTCGACCATGGTTCGAGTCCCGGACCCGGTGGCTTAAACTCACGCTGGGCGCGTGTGCGTGCGTGCCTAAAATCCTGAGAGGAGAATGGAGGAGAAGGGATTGCAGCGTGGTCATCCCCTCTGGGGGGGTGATTTCTCGCTTTCTGTCTCTCTGTCTCTCTCTGTCTGTCTGGTGAGCGCACGTGCCCTATAGCAAAAACCTCTCCAAAAAAAAAAAAACTTCTGCTCATTTAAAAAGTTGTGTAGTTAAAACAAACAAACAAAAAGTTGTGAGGGCCAGCAGGTGGTGTGGTGGTTAAGAAGGTGCTGGAGGGAACCAGCAGTTAGCGTAATGGCTATGTTGCTGGACTCCCACGTAGTCGACCGCGGTTCGTGTCCCGGACCTGGTGGCTTAAAACTCACACCGGGCGCGTGTGCGTGCGTGCCCAAGATCCCGAGAGGAGAATGGAGGAGAAGGGATTGCGGCGTGACCATCCCCCCTGGGGGGTGATTTCTCGCTTTCTGTCTCTATGTCTCTCTCTGTCTGTCTGGCGAGCGCACGCGCCCTACAGTGAAAATCTCTCCAAAAAAAA
>NW_006159672.1:6712825-6743437 GCF_000334495.1 Tupaia belangeri chinensis | reverse complement strand
AAAAAAAAAACTTCTGCTCATTTAAAAAGTTGTGTAGTTAAAACAAACAAACAAAAAGTTGTGAGGGCCAGCAGGTGGTGTGGTGGTTAAGAAGGTGCTGGACTCCCACATGGCCAACTACAGTTTGAGCCCTAGACCTGGCAGCTTGCTTTCTCGGTTTCCCTCTTTCTTTGTCTCTCTATCAAATTTAAACCATAGTAATAACACATAAAGTTAAATAAATAATTTTTTAAGTTACATAGTTTGTCTTTTTATAACTGAGTTTTAAGAGTTTTTCATGTATATTGGATATAAATGCTTGTCAGATATGTACAAAGGTATTTCAAAAAGTTTGTGGGAAAATGGAATTAAAGTATGAGTTTATTTTGGTGCAAAAATTTAGAAATCCATGCATAGTTTTAATAACACATGTTTTCCATGAACTTTTGGAAGACCCCTCTTGTGTTGCATTTATTTTATCCCTGGCTGTAGTCTGCATTCTCTTTTTCTTAACAGTATCTTTCAAAGACTAAAAGGTTTTAACTTGGATGAAGCTACATTTATGAATTCCTTACTAATTTGGTTATTGTATTTTGTATTCTGTCTAAGAATTACTTGCTTCTCCTAAAAGATACATTTTCTATTTTCCTATGGATAGCAATGTTTAAACTTTTGGTTTTGGGACTCAAAAATTATTGAAGACCTCAAAGAACTTTTACTTAATAGGCTATATTTATTGTGTTAGGAGTTAAAATAGAAGGATATTAAATACAAGAACACACAAGCATACATTCCATTAGACGTCAGAGCAGTAATGTCATCGTATGTCCTGAAACCTCTGGAACATTGCTTCATATGTATTTATGAGAAAAGGGGAGGGAACACAGAAAACGATGTCTTAGGATTTTTTATGAAAATAGCTTGACTTTGTGGACCCACTGAAAGGGTCTTGGAAACCCTCAGAGTCTCTGGATCACACTTTGAGAAACATTGAAAATTCCTTGTATTTGTTTTTACATTTAGTTCAGTTATCTGTTAAGGCTTGACTATGATGGTAGGAGTTGAGCTGTATGCTTTCCATATGAATATTACAGCTGTTATTCCAGAACCATTTATTGAAAAAAATATCTTTTCCCTAATGAATAAATAATGTTGGCACCTTTGTTAAATTAAGTATCAGTTGAGCTGTTGGTCTATTTCTAGAGTTTCTAACACATTTCATTAGCTGACATGTTTATAAGTATGCCTGTACCACATTGTCTCAATTATTGTAGATTTATAGTAAGTCGTGAAGTCAGTAGCACAGGCTTCCACCTGTTCTTTTTGCAAGATTGCCTTGGCTATTCTAGGACTTTTGTATTTCCATAAAACTTTTTGAAAACTTGTTCATTTGGGGTGGGAGGAGTGCTGGTATTTTGATTGGAGTTGCATTGAATCTATACATGGATTTTGGGGGGAATGACATTGTAACAATATTGAATTTGCTAATCCCAGCATGTACTGTGTCTCTCCACTGTTGTAGGTCTTTAATTCCCCTCAGCAGTTTTGTCATTTTCAGTATAGAAGTCATGCTTATTTTTCCTCAAGCTTATTCCTTAGGGTTTTCTGGTATTTGATGTAATTGCTAAAAGTATTGGTTTTCTAAGTTTAAATTTCTTATTGCTTATAGAAATACAATTAATGTTTGTGTATTGACCTTGTATGCTACAACCTTGCCAAATTTACTTACTAATTTTACTGCTTTGCCGATCCCAGAGGATTTTCTATGTAGACAATTGTGTTGTCTGCCTAAGTTTTTCTTTTCTTGCCTTCTTGCATTCAATAGGACTTCCAATATAAAAACGGAAAGTGGCAAGAACAGAAGCTATATGCTCTTTTTGTTCTTGATGTTGGAGAGGGATCAGGGAAGAGAAATTCAATCTTGTACCATCATGTAAGACAATGGCTATGAAATTTTCACTGGTTCTCTTTACAGGGTGATGAAGTCCCCTTCTTTTACTAGTTGGTCTAATTTTTTTAAAGATTATGAGTGGATATTGAATATTGTCCAATATCTTTTTTGCATCTATTAAAATCATCATGTGACTTTTCCTTTCTGTTCTTTAATATGGCGGATTACATTGATTGAATTTTAAATGTTGACCCAACCTTGCATTCCCCACATGGTCCTGATCCATTATCTGTTTTATATATCATCAAGTTTGATTTCTTAGTGTTTTGTTAAAAATTTTTACAAGTATATTCATGAGAATATCAGGCTGCAATTTGCTTCTCTTGTAATGTCTTCAGCAAGTTTTGATATCGAGGTTATGCTTATTTTTTGAAATAATTGGGAGATGTCTTTCTAAACACATGTTTTCTGAAGGAGTTTGTATAGTATTTTCTTTCTTTAAATATTTGACATAATTCAACAATGAAAACATCTGGGACTGAGAAGCTATTAGGTTGTCAGAAAAGTCATGACTCACTTTTGCATAGAAAAAAGAGAAAAATAAGTTAGGACTTTTCTGATAATCCCAATAGTTTTGTTTAGTTTTGTTCCCGTGGGATGGTTTTTTGCTACTGAAACATTCCCTGAGACTTAGGTCAAAAGCGAAGGAATTCCTGGCAGCAGCTAGACGGGCAAGTCCTTCATTCTTGAAGAGGATTTTGGTGGCTTATCCTAGCATTACTCATGGTCATTTTTCATGTGGTTCAGATCTATATGCCGATTTTTTTTGTCTGATTATTCTAACAGTTACTGAAAAGGGATGTTAAAAATTCCAGTTATGATTGTGGGTTCATCTCTCCTTCCCTTTAGTTCTTCCAGTTTTGCTTTGTGTGTTTTGAAGCATCGTATCATATTCATTTGGGGTTATCTTGTCTTCTTGTTTAATTCACTTTTTATATTGGAAATATTCTTCTTCATCTCCAATGATATTCTTTGGCTTGAAGTCTATGTTATTTGATATCACACAGTCACACTAGCCTCCTTATGCTACTGTTGTGTGGCTTGTCCCTTTCTATTGTACTCTCTTCCTACTTGTATCTTTAAGGTGCAAAACCATTTTATTTTTTATAGATTTTTTTTCTAAAGGGCACATGTGTTCATTGGAGAAGACAGAGAGAAATAGAGAGATAGAAAGTGAGAAATCACCCCTCTGGGGGGATGGTCATGCCGCAGTCCCTTCTTCCCCATACTCCTCTTGGGATTTTGTACACACACACACACACACACACACACACACACACACTCACCTTGTGTGAGTTTCAAGCCGTGGGGTCAAGGACTCAAACCATGGTCAACCACGTGGGAGTCCAGCCTCTTAACCACTACACCACCTGCTGTATACACACATACACACACACACACACACACACACACACACACATCACTAGTTTTTAGGTACATATCTTTTAGACAATATATAATTGAGTTTTGCTTTTTTTTTTTATTAAATCTAATATAATAAGTGAATTTGGGGATAAATGACATCATAATGATACCATAATGATTTCTGTCTTTTCAATGGAATCTTTAACCTCTGCATTTAGCATAATTTTGAATTTAAGTCTACCATCTTATTATTTGTTTACATTTGACCCTTCTCTGTTTTTGTCCTACTGATCCTCCTTCTCTGCCTTTTAAGGGGGTTAATTGAATTTTTTAAAGTTTATTTATTTATTTCTTCTATGAATGAGAGAGAAAGAAAGAGAGAGAACTCTCAACAGAGTCTTCATGCTGCATTCCACCTCCAGCATCAGCCAGCCCCAGATTACGGGGATGTACAGACACACCGTGCATAGTTAGAGAGCTCTCCAAATGTGAACCCAGGACCTTCCCATATGGGTCAGCCCTGCAGAGCATCACATTTTACTGCTGTGCCACTATCCAGCCCCATAATTTATTTTTTCTTTAGAATTCTATTTTATTTTCACTATTGGTTTCTTGATTTCTCAACTACACCTTTTCAGGAAAAGGGGGATTTCTCTCAGGCTAAAAATATACATCCCTAAGCTACCATAGTCTGTATTAGGTCAGTATGACATTACTTCTTACCTGACGCTTTTACTTCCTAGTTCACAGGTCACAGAGGAAACAATGCAGGATTAATTTCTCTTTTGTCATTGTAACTACAGCCCCCCAGCACACACTCTTTGTGCTGTTGTTGTGTCTTACAGTTCAAGACAAACAGTGGTCTCATTTATTTACCTATGCCTTTGGCAATTTCAATGTCTTTCCTTTCTTTTCCACAGATCAGAGTTCTCCTCTGGTATTATTTCTCTTTTACCTGAAGAACTTATTTTCTTTTTTCTTATAGTGCATGACTGCTGGTGATGAATTCTGTCAGCTTTTGCTGATCTGAAAATGACTCTCACCCTCATTTTTGAAAAATAATTTAAGTAGTTATTAGATGCTGGGTTGACAGATATTTTTCTCCACTAAATATTTTAAAGAGATTGTTTTATTTTCTTCAGACTTCTATGGTGTCTGATGAAAGTCAAATTTTAAACATAGTTGCTCTCTCTCTCTCTCTATATATATATATGTAGAGAGAGAGAGCATTACTTTTTGCTCTTTTTTCTTTACAAATTTGTATCTCCAATTTTTATTTTAGTATTTTGATTATGGTATTTGAAGATTTTTTTTTTTTTAAATTCTGGGGCTAGTAGGTGGCATGGTGGTTAAAGTACTTGGCTCCCACATAGCCAACAATGGTTTGAGTCCCAGATTGGTGGCTTGAAACTTACATTGTGTGTGTGTGCATGCATGCCCAAAATTCTGAAAGGAGAATGGAGAAGTGATTGCAGTGCGACTATCTTCCATGGGAGGTGATTTCTCACTTTCTGCCTCCGTCTCTCTCCGGTGATCACTTGCACCTTATGGCAAAAATCTGAAGGAAAAAAAAAATCTGCTGGGGTTCTCCAAGATACTTAATTATGTAAAATATTTTTTCATCAGATTTTGGAAATTATTAGCTATTATTTCTTCAAATATATTTTAATTTTCCTTTGAGACTCCAGACATATATGCTAGAACACCGAACATTGTCCTACGGGGTCCTTAGGCTCTTTTTATTTTTTAAAAAATATTTTGCTCAATGCTCTTCTGATCAGATCATTTATATTTATCTGTTTTCAGGTTTATTTACTATTTTTTTCTATCCTTTCCAGTTTGCTGATATGCTCAGCCAGGAGCTTTTTTCATTTCAGGTTATTTATTTATTTATTTTTTTCAGAGAGAGATTTTTGCTATAGGGCACATATGCTCGCCAGAGAGACAGAGAGAGACAGAGAGACAGAAAGTGAGAAATCACCCCCTAGGGGGTATGGTCATGCTGCAATCCCTTCTCCATTTTCCTCTCAGGACCTTGGGCATGCTTGTACATGTGCCTGGTATGAGTTTAAGTCTTCAGGTCTGGGACTTGAACCACAGTGTTCTGTGTGGGAGGCGAGCAACATAACCATTATGCCATCTGCTGGTCCCTCAGTTTAGTTTTTAATTTTAGTATTTATTTTTTCAGTTTCTATTTTTTTTACTTGGATTCCCTAGCTATTCATTCACTGATACCATGTTTTTCTTCCATTTTTTAGTGTATTTATGAAACCTATATTGTAATATATACTTTAAGGGATATATCTACTAAGCTCAACATTTGGCTTGTGTCCTGACTTTGGGTTACATTCTTTTTTTTTCCTTATATGTCTAGTGATTCTTTGTTGTATTCTGCACATTGTTGGTTATATACTATTGAGTCTTTGCATTTTGTTATTGTTTTAGAAAAATGGTCATGTTTGCTCTAGTAAGTAGTTCAATTATTGGCTGGTTGCTGTAAAAGGGTTGGTATTATGTTCTATTATGTTCTAGGGCATATCTTTGGAAGTTCAAAGTATCTCTCAAGCTCATCTTACTGGGATTCAAACTCTACACACTGTCTTGCCTGCAAATCTTACGAGGCTTTATTTGTTTGGGCAGGTCTGGTGTAGGTCTTACTCCAGAGTAGTATGGCCCTTTCTCTCAAGGTGAAACTCTTCCCTAGAGTCGCAACTAGATATCTAGGATGTCAGTGAGCTATTAACCAGGTCTCTCTAATCTGGCTAGGCAGATCACCAACATCCCCTAGCATGGTGTGATCTCTAGCATATTTGGTGTCTAGTATCACTTCTCAACCCTAGAGCAGCTGCCTTGTGTCCAGTTTTATGGCTATTGTGACTGGCAAGGTGATTCATTACTAACTGATTTATTGTAGTTTGAAACAGATATAACTGAAAATTACTAATCTAGTCCTTTAAGCTGGTCTTATTCACTCCATTTTTGGAGGGTTTGTTTCCTCATTTGTTGAATCTGCTCTGCTTGTGTATCATTGTGGTCCTGGTTTCCACAAGTGATTCTCATGCCTGTTCTCTTGTATGTTCCTCTCTGTGGTGTGGCTCTTGGTTGTCTCGGCCCGTTCTTCTGACTGTCCAGCTCTAGACAAGTCCTCATATTGTGGGATTCAGGGCTCACCTTGTCCAGAGCAAACACAATTCTGGACTCTGCTCCTGCTTTTGTTGACTTCTGCATTCTTTCCCAGGCTGTAAAAAGTGGCTCCATCTGGCTATAGTGTGGACCAGTAGGCAGGGTTTATACACCCTTGTTCCTTGGCTTTTTCCAGCATCTCTTCTGCCTCCTGCTCCTTGGGCATTGGGATGCCCTTTCTTACATTTATGAGTGTGCATCACTGCTCCTGGCTCCCATGGATTGCAGAGCATGATTTCCCTGGCACCATGGGCCCTCTCTGTTTCTCCACACAGCCTCACAATGTTCTTCCTTTCCTCTGTTCCATCTCTTGTTTACACAGGTGTCATGTGTATTAATGTGATGTTTATTTCTCTGTCTTAACTGAAAGTCAATCAGTTCATGCGTCCTATGGAATCTTTATTCAACAGAATTTGTTGGGTTTGTTAAAGCTTATGTCTAAGAGCAATGGTTGTGATGTGGGGCCTCTCCCCTGCTATCGGTGGAAAAGGCTTCAAGGGACACTTTACTTGCTTATGCACAGGGCTTCTGTAGCCTCTTCCTAGTTCCACATGATCCCAGCAGAAGCATCAGCAGCACAGGCTGGGTAAGAATGACTGTCCCATAGTATGTGGCAGGTTGTTCTGAGCAGGTGTCATGTGTGTCCAGGAAGAACCTTAGCAGATCAGATCAGAGTGAGAAATAGAAGTGGAGCAGTGAGGGCCTTATCCTCCGAGGCAAAGACCACACTTTCAGTAATGCCACAAGCTTCCAGGAGTGATAGGACAAGATGGCACAGGAGGTGAGCAGCAGGGTTCATTGCGATCCTGGATCTACCGTCCACTCCCCACAAGTCCTTGCTTTCATTTCATAGCAGGTCTCATTGCTTCTCAGCCCAGTTGGGCTCCAAGATCTCTGATGGTCTGTAAGGACCTTCTCCCCTATCTCCCTTTATGAGTCCTCAAAGCAAGGCAGGGGTATGACTAGAAGGGTATTGGAAAGCCAAGGGCACCGACCATTCCATTCTTCCTTCTGGAGAGTTTGACACAAGCCCAGCATACCTGCTGAGAAACCCAGCCCTGGGCCCCTCCTAATGCCATGCTGTCACCTTCCAGTCTCATGACCCTGCTCCGCTGCCAAGTGCACATGGAGATGGCGTGCATTGAGGAGGACGAGGACCGACTAGAGCCTGCCATGGAGCACCTGCAGAAGGCCATGAGCCTTGACAGCCTGGGCCTCTACCAGGACAAGCTCAAGATGGCCTTCAACCGGCTGCGCCTGTGCACCATGCTATACCAGGACCCCGAGCGTGCGGAGGACAAGGCCATCATGGCCATTGAGCAGGTGCAGACATGGCCTGTGTGGGGAGCTCATCACCCTGAGGAGACCAAGAGAGAGACATGGGCAATGCAGACCCAGCATGGGGTCTGGGCTGGGGTAAAGTGAAGAGCACAGGGAGGAGGGAGCCTGCCCAAGGCCCACCCACAGTGAGAAGGCCCAGAACGGTCATGTGAGGAGCCACACTGTACTTTTCCCAGAGGCCAGGCATTCTCAGAAAGACTGGCAAATGTGTGGGTTTAGATTGCTAACTTACTCATCATACCATTTTTCTTCTTTCCATAGGCAAAAAAAGCTATCCCCAAAGACAGCGTCCGGAAGAAGAGGGCTCTTCTAGTGAATGCTGGCCTGGCCTTAGCCCCCGACACCTTTCAGATTGTGTTGGACAGTGAGAATGAGGCCAAAGGTAAGAGGTATTCTCCACTTCAAGAGTCCTGAATGCTTCTGCCTTAAAGTGGTTTTAAGGCTGCCCAAGAGCCATCCTGAGCTCTATGTTATCTTAAGGCAGACTCCAGACCTTTGGGTACTGCACTGTGCCTCCCCTGAAGGTTTGAAACCACTGGACACCCACTGACCTTCGCCCGGAACATTTTGTCTCAGGTTTCTCGAAGCGTCCAGCAGGGAGTGTCCTTGCCACATAAAGGCTGAATTAGTCTCTTGAGCTATTGTGACAGCTTACAGACTAGGTGGCTTAAGCAACAGAAGTTTATTTCTCACAGTCTTGGAGGATGAAAGTCCGAGATCAAGGTGTCAGCAGGATTGCTTCTCATGAGTCCTCTCTTCTTGGCTTTGCAGATGACCAGCTGGCCAGACTGTGTGTCCTCACATGGTCTTTTCTCTGTGTGTCTGTATCCCAATCTCCTTTTCTTATAAGGACACCAGTCAGATTGGATTAAGTAAGGCCCACTCTAATGACTTCTTCTGAACTTGATTTCTACTTTAAAGACCCCCATCTTCAAATAAGATAACATTCTAAGGCAAGAGGGGCCAGGACTTCAACAGGGTGGACATAAGTCAGCCCACGGCACTGTCTAGAGCACAGCGATGATGGGTCATAAGGCTGATTTTTCATATTTGTATATTGTAAGGCTCAAACCTAAACTCCATTCACATCAGCCTTTGTCTTTTATCCCTGAGTAGTTTCTAAACCAATTTTGGGTAATGGCGTGTAAGGTCGCACTGTCCTCCAAGTGCAGTTGGTAAGCCTGCATTAAAGAGGTGTGTATCACATAATCTCAGTCCCCAGCATCTCTGGGGACAGTAGCTCTGGTTGGATGGGATAGCCTGCTCTCTTTCCAGCAGATCTGGGCCAGGCTCGGAGCCTTCCCCACGTCCATCTTTCTCAGAGTCCTGTCCACCTGAGGCTGCAGTGTGTGTCCTTGCAGCTCGGCTCCCATGGGCCTGTGACTTTCACCCAACCCAACGTTTTTGTTGTATCACCAACTGAAACCTGTGGGAGGTAGAGATGATAGAGTTTAACATGGTTGATGTTGTGGATCTGACATGAGAGCAAACAGAAAACACGGGATGGAGTCACCCTGCAGTGAGGGTGAGCTAGATGGCTAGATGGCTCTCAAAAGTAGCCCCAGGAGGCACTAGATACCCTGTCTGTCATGCTTTGTCATCTCCCTTGGTCACATTCCTGTGGTTTCATTTTCTGTCCTAACAAGTTTGAGGAAAAACTGTAAATCTATCAGTGGGTATGATGGCAATCTAGTGGATCACCTGGACATACTTTGCTTTCTTGATTCATTTTACTCAATATGCATGTATTGCTGCCCACCCAGGGGCCAAGTACAGTTCTACCTGCTAGAGGCAGGGCCGAAATAGCACCTATACCCAGCAGAGGATGCTGGAGGACCCTGCCATGGGTGGTGATGAGGCTTTCAAGAGAAAGGGTGTCCTTGAGTTGACCCCTGAAGATGAATACCTGTGTTGGCTGAGGCCCAGCTCAGGGGAGGCAGTTCCAAGGTCTCCAGCCTCCCTCTATGCCAGGGATAGGGGGCTTAGGGGAAGACCCCTCTGAAGCCCAGTACCTACTGTGTCCCTAGAGTGGCTGTACTGGGCAGACCCTCCCTCAGTGTGAGATTGAGTTCTGAGTATTTGGGCTTTAAGTTCAGAAAAAAAGAGCTGTGGATTTAGTACCTCCAATGTGAAACAATCAACATTTCTGGACCTTGGGATGGACAGTGGGTGCTGCCAGAGGGGCCAAGGTGAGAGAGAGCAGGGAGGCAAAGGGCTGGCACATCTGCTTGGAAGGCAGGCTGGGCAGCACTGCCACAAAGCAGGGCAGGGAGAAGTTGATGGGTTCGATGTTGAAATAGACTGCCCGTGGTGCCTGGAGGCTTCACACACATAAAGATACAGGTAATGCAACCTGCTTTCTGCCAAAAGACACAAGTAATGCCACAGCAAGGCGCTGTTTTATTACCATGCCTGAAATGCAGCTCCTAGGAGTTGTGGGTCCTGGGATTGCCACATGTGAGCAGCTGACCTGGGGCTATTGGCTGCTTATCTCAAATGGTCACCTGAGTAGAGCTCCCAGTTTGAGCTGGGAGTATCAGAAGTTGCATTTTGGAATGGAAGCCCAGGGTGGGCTGTGGCCAGAGTCTTCAAACTAAATGTCCTCAAACTGATGACTGGGTTAAAAAACTATGGCACATTTATACTATGGAATATTACTCCACTATAAGAAACAATGAGATCCTGTCGTTTGACTCAAAGTAGGTGAAAACAGAAGACTAAATGTTGAGTGAAGTGAGACAGATTTAGAAAAATACACATTGTATATCTCCGCTCAATTCGTAGCAAGTATCTGCACTCACGGCAGAGGTTGAGCGGTCTGAAGATGCGATGGTGGAGAGGACGGGTCTGGATGCTGGAGACTGTAAGGGAGGAGAGTGGATAGTAGAGAGTGGGTGGTGGAGGGTGAGGATGAAGTGAAGGAGAAGAAAACATTTGGAAAATTGTCAAGGTCTCTGTTTTAAAAAAAAACACACATATACTGTACACATCATGATGAGAACTTTACGTAAAATGTGAAATTAGTACAAAACAAAAACGAAACTTGCATTTCATGTTTTGTTCTCAGTTTCCACTGGGAAGATCAAGAGCCGGTTCACCCACCTTTGTGCAAAGGCTCGGCATCACATTGTCAGCGTGGACAAGGCTGCCGGGCATTTACGGCGTTTGGGAAATGAAAACGGCACAGAGAGGTGAATGAGAGAAAGGTTTTCTTCTGAGAAAAAAGGAAGGATAAGAAATCAAATAAAGCAAAGCCCCAGCGATGAGGGTCTGTCACCTGGGGACTGTTATCTGTGGTGGCCCAGCTCCTGGCTGCCCTGGGTCCCCACTGGTGGCATTACAGGACATGATGAGACTCCCATTCCCAGATGGTGGGAGGAGGCCTTCAGGCTCCAGTGTCTTGTGACCTGTCCAGGGGAGCCTGAGAAAAGGGACCTTCTGTCCTCACCTAGGAGGAACAAGCCACAGCTTAGGAGGTGTTCAGTCCCTCTGTTGACTGTGGCTCACTCAGGTAGAGGCACAGTGACCAGAACAGGTGAGGTTTTGCTACAGGCTGTAGGGGTCTTTGTTGAGGACCTGTCCCATGTCTCATGCAGGGGAATGAATTATATGGGAGATTTGTCATTGTCACAGAGATGGGAAGGCACCACTGACACTTGGCAGGTGGGAGCTAGAGAACTGTGCCCTGACCCCAAGGGACCACCCCACCCACCAGGGCTGCCCTGCCCACCTTGCGTCCCTAGCTGTGAGCATAAGTCAATTTGTCTCAAGATCACTCTTTGCAACCTGGAAACTATGAAACCACCGGTGGCTTTGTCTCACAAACAATAGTTTCAGGTGTTTCCTAATCCTACCAGCTCTTCATCTGTATTCATTTCTTCCCTTCGTTTATCAGAATACAGATCTGGGCAGAGCTAGCCAAAGTTGCCCGGAAGCAAGGGGTGTGGGATGTATGTCGGGCGGCAAGCCGATTCTGCCTCCTGTATGACAATGTCAAGGTGAAGAAGCCAGCGAAGTTGAAGAAAGGTACGTGCTCATAGCAAGCAATTCTCCATCACGATGTCAGCTGGGACTGAGCTTCCAGGCTTCATGCACACCCTGGAGACTGAGACTCAGAAGGGCCATGTGGCAGCCCTGGCCATGGCATGCTATCCGAACTGGCCATGTACCCTCACTGCCCAGGGTGGACTGTGGCCAGAACCTCCATAAAGAGGCTGCAACTAGTCTCGAAGTAACAGAAAGGGTCACTGTTCAGGTACTTACACCCCGTGGGACCTTCTAATGGAAAATACATTTTCAGCAGACTAGAAGTAATTGTTCATGAGAACAGTAACAATAATAACAGAGGTGCTACTGGTTATTATTGCCACCACTTACCTCTGGGCTACTACTGTTTCTAGCTGTGTGCAGGCTTGCTGCATGTACCATCATCCTGATCACTCAGAGTGACCTTAGGGAGCTCAGACGGGAAGCTGCAGCTGGTTGACTGATGCTGCCCATGCTGGGAGCCTGTGGGCAGAGGGCACGGTCTGACAAAATGGATGGGGCCAGACCTGGTGTGAAGCATCCTCTTGGGCAGGTGTTTATCTGCAAAATAGGCAGGGCCTGCTTCCCACAGTCTTGGGACAGGTTCCTTGTGCAGAGTCCCTGAAGAAGTGCCCATCTTGTGGTGAGTCAGGACATAAGGGGATGTGCAGAGGGACACAGCACAGAAGGCATGTGTGGGCCTGGGAGTCCACAGGAGCAGAGAGCATGGCCCTGCCTCCGAAGGTCGGGATGTGGGATGGAGTGAGCTCTGCAGGCTGGTGCTGCCTCCCGCTGGGCGAAGCACATAAACCAAACCATGAGCATCTTCAGGGAACTAGAAAATGAACCTTGGCCAAGAGCTGGCACTGGGGGCACCTCAGTTACCCCATGATTTGGCCAGCCCATTCCTGGACAAAATGCCTACCTTTCAGAGCCCCCCCCCCCCACTCCCTCCCTACCTGGGTGTACTTTGCACTCTGAGAGGCTCAGGCACTTGTGGGTGGGCTAGAAAGTCTTCTATTTTTATTTGTTTGCTGGAAAAGACATGATCTTTACCTACAGTCATTTCACTTAGGAAAGAAGAGGAGAGGTGGGGACGGCTCAATACAGGATGCCTGGGGCCATTCGGAGGCCGTGCTGCAGAGGCAGATATCCTCTGATCTGCTGAGAAAGTTCGCGGAGGTGGGGTTCATCAACGCCGAGGTGGGTCCCTGTGTCGCAGCATCAGCAAGGGTGGTGTCCTTAAATCTGCAGAGTCTGCTGTGGTCATGGCATCTATACCAATGTGGCTGTGAACACCGAGAAGATATTTCTCATAGCACCCCATCTCTGCTCTTTCAGCAAAACTGTCTGTTAGGGAGGGAAAATTCGCAGGGCTCCTGTGAGATTTTCTAGGAGAAAAATGTAAATCAAAATGTATCACGGTGTGTGATGATATAAATTTTTCCTTAGAAATAATTTCTGAATTGTGAATTCACAGCGACATGGATAGAACAGGCTGATGATTATTCCGTTTTAGCATAGACCTCAGAAGCACTGAGAAGGCAGTATGCTAAGGGGGATACCTGCTGGCTGCCTCTGTGGCCAGGCCCGCAGCCCACTGCCCAGCCCCTGGCAAGCTTGTTCCTCTCCTCATGTTGATGCTGACACACTGGTCCACAGTTGGCCAGTAGAAAGTGGCCACGCCAGATCCAAGCTCGGCCCTGAGATCCATGTTGTGAGCGTTCAGCCAACAGGAACAGTGACATTTTGTAACTTTGGAGTTGTCAGAGCCACTCTAAGTTACATTTCCTTTGGGACCACTCGCTGGGCACATGGCCTTGGAAGCTGGAACACTTACTGACTTATTCCGTAAGAGTCAGCTGAGCATCTCCAAGTGCCCAGTTCTGGCTGTGAGCTGGGGACATGGTGAAGACAGAAGCAGGCCCTTGTGCTCAGGTTCAGGTGACCAGTCCAACCCGCCTCTTCTCAAGTCCCCAGCAGTTGTGGACTACGCAGCCTTTAATGTTGCAAAACATATTTTTGAATGAGTCAGGGAGATGTAAGTGTTAACAATACTAAGAAATTCCTGTTCATATTTATGATAATGGTAGTAGATTGTTTTTGAAAGGCACTCTTGTCTTCCCAAGATGCACACATTTGTGGGTGAAGTGGCAGGTTGTGTGGGGTGTGCTTCACTACAGTGAGCTGTGGTTGCATAACATTCATCACACTAGTTTCTCTACCTTGTGTTTGGCATTTGCCAGATCAAAGCTTAAAGGAAAGGTGTTCGGCAACGTGGTCCTGCTCAGTGCTGGGGCCCGTAGTCTGTTCAGGACTCTCCTACTACACACTTCCCCTGTAGGCCACCGTCCATCTCCTGCGGTCAGAAGGTGTAGAGCTAAATAACCAGGCCATCCCCCCTGAGGACTTGAGCCAGCACCCAGCCGGCTACGTGCCCGAGCCCCCAGAGGTGAACACAGAGTGGATCGCATACAGGTAGGTGGTGGTCCTCTACACTGTCCTGAGGACTGAAGGGCCAAAGGGTCTGCACCTGACATGGGGAGGGCATCCTACTTATTCATGAAGACACAGCCCTTCTCTCTCTCTCTCTCTCTCTCTTTTTTTTTTTTTTGGCATGGAAGTGTCTATTCTCACATAAATAAGAGCTTTAAATATCAAACAAGATTACAGATGACTTTAGTTTGTAGCAGTATATCCTGCAAGACCATAAGTGCAGTTAGTTAAAATAAGTAAAAGTACAAGATTGTTTTTTCCAGTGTTTTAATAAATCAAAATGTTGTTCCATTTGGGGTGCCCCTCAAAAATTCCTCATATATACATAAGAAAGATTAATTTATATAGAACATCTTGAAAGATTTTTGTCCATATGAGATCCCAAGCTTTAAAATAATCCTGAAATTGAGGGGCTTTCGCTTTTTTTTTTTTTCAGTTTTTGTTATAGAGCATGTGTGCTTGCCAGAGAGAGAGAGAGAAAATGAGAAATCATCCCCCAGGGAGATGCCACACCGCAGGCCCTTCTCTTTCAGTCTCCTCTTGGGTTTTGGGCACATTATGCACAGGCCCCCAGTGTGCTTTTCAAGATGCCAGGTCCAGAACTTGAGTTGTGGAGTCAGGCCACACCACAGGCCGTTCTCTTTCAGTCTCCTCTTGGGTTTTGGGCGCATATGCACAGGCACCCAGTGTGCTTTTCAAGACGCCAGGTCCAGAACTTGAGTTGTGGAGTCAGCCATGTGAGAGCTATTGCCTTAACCTCCATGCCACCTGCTGGCCCCACGTTTTAGCTATTTTTTAATCTAAAATTAAATATTTTAAAGATGACTGTGGAAACGGTTGACGGCATGGTAGTTAAGGCATCTGGGTCCTATTTGGCTGACTGTGTGAGCCAAGTCCTGTTGACTGTGCGAGTCAAGTCCTGCAAATGGTAGCATCAAAAACACACTGGGCACATGTGTATACATGTCCAAAATTCCAAAAAGAAATGAAGGAGAAGGGATTGCTGCACGTAAGTCCTCCATGGGGGGTAAGGGTGTGCTTTCTCACTTTCCCTCTCGCTAGTGAGCCAGCTTTCTGTCCAAAACAATAAAGTAAAACAAAGGCGAATATAGTAATGATTGAATATCCTCATTATGTATGTGGTAGAAACAGAGGAAACCGAGCACTGTTTAACTGTGCTCACCAGTTAAATGGGGGAAGAAGAGAAGTATTTTCTGTACTTACTATTTCCTGTACGCATCCCAGCTCTAAGCCCTTCAGAGGAAAGATGCAGGAGGGCAGCAGCAATACTTTTTTGCAAATAATGTTCATCTTGGCATTTTACGATAATCCTTCCATCAGTAGCTGTCAGGGCTTCATAAAAACCCCAGCCAGCCCAGGCTCCACCTCCGGGGTCTCTGCCTTGGGGCCAACTGTCACTTGGGAGGAGGGATGTGGATGCTTTGCCGGGGCCATAGCAGAGCTCTCCATTCCCAGTGGCCCTGCTTAAGGCTAGAAGATAGCCTGCAAACTCGGGCCCAGGCTGTTTCTGTCCAGCCCACAAGCTAAGAGTGACTTTGAAAGTTTATATATATATATAAATAAGCAACTCAAAGCCTAAAGTATTTACTCTCTGGCCCTTTAGAGAACAAGGTTGCCTGGCTAGTCTAGAGGGACAGATGGGTGCTGTGCATATGCGTGGTGCTGAGTGACAGGAAACCGCCCTGCATCAAGTGACCTGGCAGCTTAAGGAAGGGCAGCCCCACAGTGGGGAGGGCCAGGACAGATGGAGAGGAGGCCAGAGGGCGAGGAGTGGCTGTAAAGGTGGACAGGCAGCCTGAGCAGGGCCACAGCCCAGGAGTTCAACCTTAGAGCTGGGGGAGGGATTAAGTGACAGGATCTGATGTCATGTATGAGAGACTGTGGCCGAGGGAGGTCCTGCCTGGAGTAAGCTGTGGGTGTTGAGGTGAAAGATCAGGACAAACCAGAGCCAGTGAGACAGAAAAAGTGGGAAGACCCTGTCAAGGTCCAGAATGTTTCAGGGAGGACCATGGTGGGCTGTGTGGGGTGATGAGGGTAGAATCAAGGGCCTCCCCATGTCTCTACTCTGGGCAGCCCCCAGCAGGAGCTTCAAACAGCCCTCCAGTCTGGAGTGGGAGGGTTTTATGCTCACTTCTGTATTGGCTTGTTTGGGAAAGGCTTTGTTTCTAACTAAATGCTTCACGGTGTGCATTTGTCAGATCCTGGATAGAAAGCCTGTCACAGTACGCCATGAATAACTGGCTGCGCTCTGCGGAAATCGGTCAGGAGATACAGGAAGCCTGGATTGTGCAGAACGCCGTGGTCTATGTCCTGAATCACAACCACCATCTCATCCTGGCCGGGCGGCAGAAGGAGCTCGTGGTCGCCTTGTTCCACCTCCTGAACATCGTCAAAGTCACAGGCCATGGCGGGTGGGTCCAGGAGCTGTGGGGTCAGATGTATGTCCACTCTGGGGTGAGAGAAGCCACAGAAACCAGCAGGGAGTCAGGGGAGGGTTCTGCATGCCATCCCAGGGTTACTACCTACTACCTGTGCAGCTTGAGCCAGATGCTCACCCTGCCTGAGTCACAGGTGGAATGTGGTGGTTGGTGAGGTCCTGGGACCTAGACCAGTGATGATGAGGCCCTGACCATGGTGGAACCTTCTTCACCCTTGTCCCAGGGATCCCAGCCTGCCTCACTATGCTCTAAATGAAACAGTTAGAAGGAAGGTTAGCCTAAGGTTTGATCCCTCAGAAAAATGGTAAAAAAGAGTGACTGACTTCATATATAAGTTTCATTCTGCTTTTTGGAGGGCCAAAAGGGGTGGTAAAAATCTATGTCCAGATGTTTTGTAATCCAGATAAATGTGAACCTGCTTGGGAGAAACTAATCTTTCCCCAAGTGAAATTATAAATTTGAAAAGAAGAAGTTGAGTCAAAGAAGAAATCTTTTTTTTTAGTTTTTTTTGTTTGTTTGTTTGTTTTGTTTTTTTGTTCACCAGAAAAACAGAGAGAGACAGAGAGCTAGAAAGCGAGAAATCACTTCCCAGGGGGATGGCCATGCTACAATCCCTTCTCCTCCATTCTCCTCTCGGGATCTTGGGCATGCATCCGGCATGAGTTTAAGCCACCGAGTTCAGGACTTGAACCGCAGTTGACTACATGGGAGTCCAGTGACATAGCCATAACGTCAATTGCTAGTCCCCAAAGATGAAATTTGAAGACTATGTATTTATTTTGTTGGCTTAGTTTTTAGTCTAAACAACAGGATTTTGATTTTTTCTGATCATTACTAAAGTAAGAATATGAGACTGGGTCAGAATATAACATGTTGCATGTGTATTATGATTTTTTAAAATTATGATGATTAAAGAAAATGGGCCTTGAGGGGACCAACAGTTGGAGTACTGGCTATATTGCTGGACTCCCATATAGTCGACCACAGTTCGAGTCCTGGGCCCGGTGGCTTAAACTCACGCTGGGCACGTGTGCTTATGTGCCCACGATCCTGAGAGGAGAATGGAAGAGAAGGGATTGTGGCATGGCCATTTCCCCTGGGGGGTGATTTCTCATTTTCTATCTCTCTGTCTCTCTCTGTCTTTCTGGTGAGTGCATGTGCCCAATGGCAAAAACCTCTCCATGGAAAAAAGAAAGAAAGAAAGAAAAGAAAATGGGCCTTGAAATAAGTAATTGCTCAGTGTGCTCTCCCTTCCCCTAGGCATGAGGCGCTAGCAAGGTCCTGTCCAGGACTGGGCCTAAGTACCCCACTGGCTGGTGGAAGATGCTCACTCAGCCTCTGATGTTGGCACCCTGAAGAGGATCAGGGGAGACAGCGGCCCTGGATCTCAACCTGTTCCATCTGATACTGCTATAAGGGCTCAGACCAGACCATTACTGGTGACTTCTTGGGTGTCCCAGTAGGAGACAGTTGGCAAGATGGCCCTTCTGCCCTTGACCAGTCCCTTCCAGGACACTGTGAGGAGTCCAGCTAGGGGTACAGCTATCAATGCGAAGCTCTGTTAGGAGGAGGAGCAGGCTGTCACTTGAGCAGCAGGGACTCTAACACACTCTCCCCATAGCTGGCTTCTTCCCTTAGAAAGCCTGAGAACAGCTTGTGAATTAGCACTGAGAGCGGGAGGCAGCTGATTTCCTGCTCAATTCCAGCAGATAAAAGTCATGTGTATATACTTGGTCATCCCAGACTTCAACCACTCTCAAGGCTCCCGGTGACATGATTGAGCTGGAGTCCCCGTGTGTGACCGCAGGGCCTACAGCAGGCTGTGCTCTGACTGCTACGTGCTTCTTTCCCAGGGACTCCGTGATGTTAGTGATGCTCTGCAATGCCTTGGCTCGAGGCTTGATCATCAACTGTATTCCAACCCAGACGCCTGAAAAATCAAAAAAACTGGGGCGACCAACTGTATTTCATTCCCCAGTGGACTCCGGGGCCACCTCTGAAATCAGAAATGCAGTGGAGGTACAGTATCGACAATACCTGCAAGAGGAGGAGAGGAGGAAGGTGACTGGGGAGGGGGGAAGACTCAGAGTTAGCATCTTGAGGCTTCTCAAGGCTCCTGGCAAGACAGAAAGTCCCAACCCTTCATTCAGTGGAGATGAGAGGTGTGAGAGCGATCAGGAAGCAAAACTGGCAGGACTGTAAGTGCTGGGAAGCAGAGCGAAGGTAGGGGGGCAAGGGAAGAGACATGGTGAGAGTGTATGCGTGTGTTGTGGAGGTCTTCCCTCCCAGGCTCAGGTCATACCTCTGTGGTTATTCTGAGGCAGAGAAAAATGTGCAGATAAAACTAAAAATGGACTGCAGTAAAATAATGAAAAACACAGACCTAGGCCACCTAGGAATACAAATGCAACAATCCCAATAAAAGATCAACAAGCCGAGTTTATGGAAAGATGGCCTAAGAGGATCATTTATCCCATGAAATTTACTTCCCAATAAATGCAATTTTTATTGTGCTGATCCATAATACAGGAGAAAAACCAGTGGTCTTATTGATGGATTGTTTGATAATTCATCACCTATTTTCAACTCAGATGACTCATAAAATTTGAAAGAAAAGCAGCTTTCTTTATGAGTTTAAGGGAATCTGTCAAGAATCTTTGCAAAGCCCCCAAGCGTGGACCCGTGAAAAGTGCTTGCAGTGAGTAGAGGAGCAGGGAAGGCTTCACAGCCTCCTGCCGCTGGGCGGGCACAGTGAGTTGTCCCTGCCCCATGGTAAGGCTGGAGGAGACAGGGACCAGCAGTTGGTGTAATGGCTATGTCGCTGGACCCCCATGTAGTTGACCGTGGTTCAAGTCCCGGACCTAGTGGCTTAAACTCACGCTGGGCATGTGTGCGTGTGTGCTCAAGATCCCGAGGGGAGAATGGAGGACAAGGGATTGTGGCGTGGCCATCCTCCCTGGGGAGTGATTTCTCGCTTTCTGTCTCTCTGCTTTTCTGGTGAGAGAACATGCCCTATAGCAAAAATCTCAAAAAAAAAAAAAAAAAAAAAAAAAGACTGGAGGAGACAGAGCCATCCTTGTGTTAAAACATGCAGAATTAGCTTATCCATCCTGCGAGATCATTTCTGGGCCTTGGGTAAAGCGAGGTGCCGAGCAATTGCAGAGCCTTCTCCGCTGAGCTACAGTGGGCAAATAGTGCTTGCCATCCACCTGTATGAGACCAGAGCCAGGGCAGAGAGGCCCTGATACCACAGGCCCCATGCCTGGTCCAGGAGGGGCTTCGTATGGGCCAAAGGGAAGAGCAGGAAGTGCGTGGATTGTCAGGGGACCACAGGGAGGTTGGTATGGGCCAGCCTGGGAGGCAGGTGTGGGGCAGGCTGTGTGGTCACAGTGCCACATTAGGGTCTAGGTCTTCGTTCTCACCAGGAGCCTGCAGAGAATGAACAGGACTGTGGGCTGGAAGAAGGAGGGGGCTAAAGGAGGGAAATGGCTTGTGAGCCGGTCAGTGGCCTAGGAGGGAGCCATCGGACACAGCTGGCGGGGAGAGTGGGGGGGAGGAGCAGCGCTCATGGATTTAATGGCTGGACCCAGACACTACAACGAAGAGCCTGAACTGAAAATCCAGGAGAACGTGGACTACAGCTGTCAGAGCGATCAGGAAGCTCCGCCAAGGCTGATATCCGTCAGGAGAAGGTCCTGGCAGACCATGTTCTTCATAGCAGGTGACAGAACTTGGTCACCTGCTAACGTCTATCGTGGGACGTCTGCACATTCCCTGCCTAGGAGCCAGTGTGGGAAAGGGGGAATCACCTCCGGAATCATCTGTGGAGTCGGTGCGGCCCAAGTGCACTCCAGTGGGATATTTTTGTGGAATCCGATGAGAACGAAAGTTGATCTGAAAGAAGGGAGGGAGAGGAAAGGGAAGGATATTTTGCTCTACAGATTTCTGTGCTACCTAAATGTTTTGCAAGGAGCAGATTTTAGGTATTCCTGGAACCCTTTCCTGTGGGGAGAAAAGGCAACAAGAACAAGAGATTCAATGTCCCTGGGTTCGTGAGGACATTACTGCATGGGGCTAGGCTCTAAGCAGGGCCTTGCAAATTCTCATGATAACCTGAATACTGGGTTTCCTCACCACTTAGGGCTGAGGAAACCGAGGCACAGAATTGGGAAAGTTGTCCTTGTCACACAGCAGCAGGGCTGGAGTAGGGATACAGCCCAGGTTGTCAGGGTACCGGCTCCCACCCCCGTTACTGTGCAGAACATGTGGTGGTTCCAGACTCTCGGGGCCTCCTCTGCTGCTGTTCATGCCACCCTGTCCCCCGAACCACCACCAGCCATGGGGGAAGGGCACTGGCTCCGCAGGTGAGGTGGCTGCCCGGCTCCTTCCTCGCTGGCAGCTGTGGTCCTGTACCTTGGGAGTAACAGGCCAAGTGCATGGGGCAGTGACGATTCAGGGACGGAGAGGACCGAGGCGCCCGTGGGGCTGGCAGGAGCTTGCTGTTGCTGCGGTGAGGGCTGCCTCCCTCAGGTATGAGGCAGCAGCCTCTGTGCCCAGGGGCTTCTCCTACCCTAGGCTGCCCTGAGGGGTATCCACTGAGCTGTCTTGCAGCTCTCAGGCAGCCCTGAGGACTAGCGTGTGTTTCAGTCACCTTCACGGTCCTGACTAAGTCCATTTTCTTTTGTAATGATTTGGGTCTTGGCTCAAGTTCCCCTACTTAGAATTCAGGTTTCATGAACAAAGGCGCATCCATTGTAGGTCTGTGAGTTTGCCCTGAACCTGACCAACGGGAATGTGCCTGAGGAGGTGGTCCCCACCCGCATCCGGCAGCAGCTCATCGCCACCTGGGTGAAGGCCAAGCAGCTGATTCAGCAGCAGATCGGACAGCGGCTGGGCACAGACGAGCAGGTGTGCAGTGGCCCACCCACCCCTCCTCCAGGGACCCTGACCAGCGCAGTGCTGTGGCCACGTCTAGTTCAGAGCTTGGTGGGGCATGGTCCCCACATGCCAGGACCTGTGGGGCATTGCCATTCGCTTAAGTTCTGCCTTTTGTCTCCCCACAGAGGGCTACATAGCTTCAGTTCTTCATCATGGCTCTGGAGACATGGGCTGTAGGGGGGGGGGTGTATTTCTGTCAGGGAAGATCTGGGGTTTTCCATGGAGATTGTTGCCCTCGAGAGAGCATGAGGCCTCCTCTGCCTGCCCAGTTCCAAGGGTCTGGGAGCCCCAGGGCCTCTGCGGATGCTGCCTACCCTCGGCGCTGCTCGCTGGAGTCTTATGCAGTGGCTCCCCCAGACCAGAGGGTCACCCTGGTGTCAAGCTGCCCCCTGCCATCTGTGAACAAAAAGGGCTGTGGGAGTGTGAAGTCGCAGGGGAAGTGGGGACTGGGAGAGGAGAGGACTCGGAGCTGGCTGCACAAGCTCCTCTGTTCCTACACATGCAAAGTTGAGGGGCCAGGGCTTGCTGGGAGAACCGTGCGGAACATGGCAGAATGTGCTAGCATGGGCCAGACAGAGACAGACCCTGTTCGATGGCCAAGAAGGAACTCGGGGTGGGAGCTAATGCTCCCAGCCTACCTGGCCTGATGGAGCAGAGGCACTGAAGCCGGCTGGGAGTAAGGGGATGGATTGGAGCCCAGCAGGAGACCCTGCAGGCAGAGACGGGAAGAGCTCCAGGTGTTGACAGAGGGCTCACCCAGGCCTTTGCTGTGCACCTGCCCTGGGTAGCCGCTATGCCAGGCCTTCCACCTCGGCCCAGGGTCACTCCAGATGTCGCTGTCATTCACAGCCTCACGACCTTTTTACTATATGAAAAGATAACTTGGAGGTAAACATTTACCAAAATAGCCCCAGGTGTAAACCCTCCGAATTTTCTGGTGTGATTATTGCCATAAAAGCAATTTCAGAGTTAAACTCATGGATGCTTTAGCTTCTCCTGCAGCCTCTTCTTCCTGGCACCCTCTCTCGGGCTGACAAACTCTCCATGCTCCCTTCTCACCAGAGCACCAACGAGGACATCAGCTCAGTGACCAGAGTGCTTGTCGCTTTGGAAATGTACTCCTGCAATGGGCTGGGCCTCATGGACTTTACCGTCCCCTCGCTGCCCCAGGTGGGTGCCACCAGCTGTCCTGGGAAGCATGCCAGAGAAAGACCCCCAGCCCGAGAGACACAAGGAAGCTGAGGCCCAGAGGGTCTTGGCTGAGGTGGCCAGAATTCAAAGGCAGACCCGCATCCTCACCATCGTCCTCTCCCGCCTCCCCCTGGGCCATGCATCAGTCCTGCAAAGCACAGCTTCGGCCGCGTACTGGAGCACCCCTTGACCCTGGTGTGTGGAAAGATGCTTTCTCTAAGCACGGCCTCCATGTCTCGGCCCACCCTGAGTGGCAACAGGGCAGGGGTGTCCCCGGGGGCTTCACCCGTCTTGTCCCGTGTCTGCAGATGGCCCACCCATGGTGGGATGCTGGGGACATGCACGACTCCCAGGTGCAGCACTCAGCTTCCAGCATTGCATGGTGCAGGTGGTCCCCTGCAGATCACGGACATGTTTGAAATAACAAATGCCAAACAGCCTACGTTGAGATGAGTATTACCCCAAGTTTAAGGTTTTACACAAATAAATGAGCATGCCACGCTCCTGGCACAGGCACAGCCGTGGGCTGCGGGTTCTAGGAAGTCCTTGTCACTAACATGACACCCTTTCTCCTGCCGTCTGACCTGGAAGTTGGTAAAAATGGCCTCTGAGTGCAACTGGTCAGACCCTCTGGTGGAGCTGCAGACCCTGACACGACTGACCCACTTCGCCTACGCGGCACGGGACCATGAGATCACCATGGCGTGTGCTCACAATGCCGCTCAGATGGGCGTTAAGTACATGAAGACGTTTGATCCGTAAGTAACCACCGTGATGATGTCCTATGAGGCAGACTAGTTCCCCCAAAATACGCTGGGGTGCATGAGCATGTCCCGTAATCACAGAGAAGGAGAGTAGGGGGCAGGACACATTAAAGCTCTCAATTAAGGAATGACAGCTGTAAAAGTGACAACCAGCACAGTCCCCCTCCAGGCTGTGCAGGCCTTTTCCATGTGCAGAGGAGACTTGTCGCTGCCAGTAGTAGGTCTACACAATCTGCAGTGGCCCCGGGGAGAGTGTGTTGAGAAGAATTCTGAGGTTACACAGGCCTCAGCAGGGAAATATGTTCAGAACAGACTCAGAGTGGGGTGTCTTTGTTCAGGCAGCCACAAAAGAAAGTCATAGGCGGGGGAGGCTTAAACACCAGAAGCATATTGCTCACAGTTCCAGAAGCTGAAGTCCAAGTCCGAGGTCAAAGCACTGACACATCCCATGTCTGTCTGATGAAGGCCCCTTTTCTGTCACAGACGCCACCTTCTCGACATGGCACAAGGGGCAAGGCCTCTCTCTGGGCTTTCTCTTGCAAGGACGCTAATCCCATTGGTCATGTCTCTACTCTCATGACCTAATCACTTCCAGAAGGCCCCACTTACTAATCCCATCGCCCTGGGGGTGTGAGTGGGGGGCGTGAGGATTCTAACACGTGAATTAGGAGGAGCGTGAACGTTCAGTACCTCACAGTAGAAAGTAGCTCCTGGACTGACCCACTGCCATTCCCAGCAGATGCATAACTTAGTCTAAAGTAATTTTCCATAGACAAATTTACACTAAATAAATGTGAAAATAACTAAGGATAATTTCAATAGCGGAAACTATCCTCTGATTCCAGTCACCTAATTTTTCTCCTGGGGCAACTGGTCTGTAAGGTCTGCCAGGGAAACTACCTCAATTCCTCAGTCGCCAATGTAGCTATAGACCATCTCCATTTTCACTCCTTTTTAAAAAAAATTTACTTATATGATTTTATTTATTACTATCATTCTTTAAATTTTGCTCTAGGGCACATGTGTTCACCAGAGAGGAGAGGGAGAGAGAGTGTGTGAAAACAAGCCTCCAGGTTTGGGACTAGAACCGTGGTCAGCCACATGGGAGTCCAGCGCCTTAACCACCATGCCGCCTGCTGGTCTTCCATTTTCTTTATAGTTTTTATAGTTCTCCTTTTAACAGCTTGCAGAGTTTTATTAATTTGGTCAATAATTAACAGTACTTAGTCTTTTCCCCCATTTCCCCTCTTTTTCATAATTTCCCTCCTTTTTTCCCCATTTAAAATTTGTTACTATTATAAATATTTATGGAGAAATGACTGTTCTCCTTGAGTTTCTTCTTTTCATTTTGGCTTATTTCCTGGGTCTGACTAGCCTGAAAGATGAAGTCACTGACCCAAAGGCTCTAAGGTGTTTGCTGTGGCCAGATGGTTGGCTGTTGCCATGTCCAAGGAACACCTCCCAGCTGCCACCCCCGACCCGGGGCCTGTATCCCCTGGCCTTGTCTTCCCAGGACCTCATGGTTCTCAGCATGTGATGACACCAACTTCATGTTAGCATGATTGGGGGGCAGGGAGGTGTCATATGCCTCCCACTTGGTCAGAGTCCCTGCAAGGGCAGGGAAAGGCAGCACTCACAGTGGTAGCCTGAGGCCTGTGTAACACATCGAAGAGGATTTGGGAATCCACAAGGAATGTGACTGAGGTGTCTTTATTGTCATCAGCCTCAATGTGTCCACATGATTAGGGGAATGGATGGGGACAGCGTACAGTGCCAGGCCCACCGTATGCCAGGCACCTGTCTAAGGGCGTGGCCTACATTCCCTCATTTCCTCCTCTCAGTCGGTAAGTGCTACTGTTCCCAGGTTCCAGAGGAGGAAGCAGAGACAGGCAGAGGCCAAGTCACTCATCTGAGGCTGCCCACCGATAAGTGGCAGAGCTGGGATGGAAACCCAAGTGTGTGGCTTTAAGAACCCCTCAGCAAGGATGCTGCACCCAGGAGAGCTGGTGAGCTGTGGAAATGGCCCGAGGGTCTCTCTTAGAAACAAAGAACATAGCCCGGGTGGAGCTCCAATCCTGTCGTTCTTTGCTGCTCACACTGAGGGGCTTTTCATCATTAAAATAGTATAGACAGGGGGGCCAGCAGGTAGCATGATGGTTAAGGTGCTGAACTCCCACATAGTCAACCACAGTTTGAATACCGGACCCGGTGGCTTGAAACTCATGCCAGGCACTTATGTGTGTGTGCCTAAAATATCAAAGGGAGAATGGAGGAAAAGGGATTGCAGCATGGCCATTCCCCCCTAGGGGTTGCTTTCTTGCTTTCTATCTCTCTGTCTCCATAGCAAGCACATGTGCCCTATAGCAAAAATCTCTCTCTCAAAGAAAAAAAAAAGAAGAAACAGTGTAGACAGGAATAATTTTGGGGTTTTTTTTGGTGGTATTTTTTATTTGATATCCCTCTGTTAAAGGCTAGAAGTTATTATTATCATGTTTTTGTACCATCCGCAGTTAAAATAAGTTTGCTTTCAAAAAGAAAATGCACAGGCTGATGACTCCCCAGCCCTCTTTTTTTTTTCTTTTTTTTTTATCATCATAATCTTCTTTATATTACATTGGATTACATATAACTTTACAGCGTATTACATTGCTTTTTCAAAAGGGAATGCCATGCATGTCAGTCAGTACAAAGACATTAATCTCCCCGCTTCAACATTCAATATCTTTTCTATGTTTTCCCCAATCATTATTATTATTATTATTATTATTATTATTTAAAACAGTCAATTGTTATTTCTCGTTTTGCTTGTAAAAATACTTTGCCCATCATGAAATACTTCTCAGACCAATCCAGTTGAGAATACTATACATGTCCTCATCAACAGGTAATAAGCCCTCTGTTTCTCACTAACGTCCTGCCTCTCTATTGTTCACTTGCTATCTTTCTCTATCCTCTTCTCTTCACTTCCCCCATTCCACACTGTCCTATTCTCATTAAGTACCTTCACTGCTTTTATGTCCTCCGATTTTTTGCTCTCTATTATAGAGTGCGGGTAGTCGGTATATATTGAGTGGATACATACAATATCTTTCTTTCCTAGCCTGGCTTACTTCACTCAGCAATAGATCCTCCATATCTGACCACTTTCTATCAAATTCCAGGGTCTTGTTATTTTTTATGGCTGAGTAGTATTTCCCCCAGCCCTCTTGTGCAACAGGAGGTCAAGGGGCTCTGCACATGCAGTGCAGGTGTGTGCAGCAGACACGTGGCTAGCCTCAGCGTCCCAGTCAGAAATGTGCTGAGACTGAGAAGGTGGGGAAGAGCATTCTCACCTGGCAGTGGGATGTCTGATGCCAGACCAGGAGCAACGGGTTCTTTCTGGAAGTCTCTGATGTCTGGCATTTGAAGTCATCCCCCACATGAGTCCAGCTACCAATTACTTCTGTCAGCATCCGAGCCAGCCCCCTACAGAGAGCTCCCAGCAGCATGGTAGCCACACTCAAGATAGGAAGCAAGACTTCTCAGACTTCTGAGAAAGTCCTTCCCCTTTAAAGAGAAAACCAAGTTAATGAAATGGACAAAGTACTCTGGGTAAAATAGGTTAGGTAAGGATCAGAAGAGAACATTTAAAAAACAGAAACAAGGGACCAGCAGGTGCTATTGTGGTTAAAGTGTTGGACTCCAACATGGTCAACCATAGCTCAAGTCCTGGACCCAGTGATTTGAAACTCATGCCAGGCATGTGTACGTGTGTGCATGTACCCAAAATTCCAAGAGGACAGTGGTGTAGAAGGGATTCTGGCATGGCTATTCTCCCTGGTGGGTGATTTCTTGCGTTCTGTCTCTGTCTCTTTGGGTGAGCACCACCCTATGGCAAAAATCTCTCAAACAAACAAACAAACAAAGCAGAAACAAAACCTTGAAGATATTTGAGAAGCTATAGCATTTGTAAAGGTAGAGTATAGTGTTGGTAAAAAATGAACAATCAGGGGGACCAGCAGTTGGCGTAATGGCTATGTCGCTGGACTCCCACGTAGTCAACTACGGTTCGAGTCCCGGACCTGGTGACTTAAAACTCACGCCAGGTGCGTGTGCGTGCGTGCCCAAGATCCCAAGAGGAGAATGGAGGAGAAGGGATTGCGGCGTGGCCATCCCCCTTAGGGGGTGATTTCTCGCTTTCTGTTTCTCTGTCTGGCGAGTGCATGCGCCCTATAGCAAAAACCTCTCAAAAAAAAAAAAAAAGAAAAAGAAAAAGAAAAGAACAATCAGGGGCTAAAAGATTTCTTGAAAATTAGAAAGATAATTTTGAGTTGAAAATAAATTCTATGAAGGGTTAGAGGATAAAGTTGAGGAAATTGCATCTCTCTCTCTAGAAATAGATGAAAAAGGACAGAGAGAAAAACTGAGGGAAAGGTGAAGTACGGGATCAATACAGGAGGTTCCATATCCAAATACTGGAAATTCAGAGAGAAGAAATAAAGAAATACAATGGAGGAAAGGAACTTAAGAAAGAAGTCATACAGGAGCATATCCCAGAGTCAAGGACACCTTCAGGATTGACACCCCAGCCCCATGCCCCCCCCCAAATTTTAACAAGAAAAATGTAGAGATGCTCACACACAGGTACATTGTCAGATATGTCAGATCACCACTGATAAAGAGAGGATTCTAGGAGTGTTTAAAAGAAAACCACCTACAAAGAAGCAGAGACAAGAAGTGCAACACCCTCCTAAGTAACTGTCGCTGAAAGCTAAAAGAACATGGAATGTTCTAGGTGAAAATAGTTTCAACCCACCCAAGCTATAAGTCAAGTGTAAGCTTGAAATAAAGTCATTTTTAGATAGGGACCCAGAAAATGTATATCTCATGTGCTGCTTTTAGAAAGTCACTTGAGGATATGGTTCAAAAAAACAAAGTAAACGAAAAAAGAGAACGATAATGGGATTCTTGAAATAATAGATCGAGTCCAGAAAAGTTTTCCAAAGATGTCCCAAGACGGGAGGGCTGTGCAGTTTGCTGACAGAGCCACCTGTCTAAATTGGGATAGGACAGAGGAGGACCCCAGAGAGAGGGGGAAGCGACCCACTATTATGAAGAGTTTAAAAGGTGTTGTTACAGGGAACCAGCAGTTAGCGTAATGACTATGTTGCGGACTCCCACGTAGTCGACCTCAGTTCGCGTCCCGGACCCGGTGGCTTAAAACCCACGCCAGGTGTGTGTGCGTGCGTACCCAAGATCCCAAGAGGAGAATGGAGGAGAAGGGGTTGCGGCGTGGCCATCCCCCCGGGGGGTGATTTCCTGTTTCTGTCTCTCTGTCTCTCTCTGTCTGTCTGGCGTGTGCACGTGCCCTATAGCAAAAACCTCTTAAAAAAAAAAAGAAAGAAAGAAATGGTCAATTTCAACAATACAGAAATCAAGTAAAAGCATAGATAATATTCATTAGTCTGGAGGCAAAGAGTGCAAAAAGGAAGAAGAGTACAGGTCCACGTGGTGGTACTCTTGTCTAAGGTGAGCGGTCACGTGTCACTTGCTGAGGGTCTAAAACATAAGAGGCTAGTATAAATAAAGAAAATAAGGAAATTAAAACTTCTATAAGACAGGCTCTGTGGCTTAGTGGTTAAGGGAAGTTGGATGCCAGATGGCCAATTACAGTTTAAATCCAGCCCCAGCAGCTTGAAAAACACACCGGAGGGACCAGCAGATGGCATAATGGTTACATTGCTGGACTCCTACGCAGGCAACTGTGGTTGGAGCCCCAGACCTGGTGCCTTAAAACTCATACTGGGATGTGTGCATGTGTGTCCCAAATCTCGAGAGGACGGAGGAAAGAATGGGAGATGATTTCTTGCTTTCTGTCTCTCAAGAAAGAATGGGAGATGATTTCTCACTTTCTGTCTCTCTCTGGTGAGTGCTCACGCCCATAGCGAAAATCTCTCTTAAAGAAAAAAGAAAAGAAAGAAAAGAAAAGAAAAGCACACCAGATGCCCATTTGTGCCCCAAATCCTGACAGGATGGAGAAATGTAAAAGAAGGAATTCAATATGACTATGCTCCATTGAGGAGTGCTTTCTCACTCTCTCTCTCTCTCTCTCTCTCTCGTCTCTCTCTACTGAATGCATGTGTCCTCTGGCAATTCAAAAAAGAAAAGAAAAAAGAAAATAATGCTGTAAGTGGCTACTTTAATGAGTTGGAAAATGAAAACAGAATGGTTTGAGTAAGCTAACTTCTCATTTATCATGGCAAGACTCCTGCAGGTGATGTTTAAAATTAGTAAATAGGGAAACCAAGGTAGAAGCGAGTTTTTAATAGGGGTGAACTTACACCTGCTGAAGACAGAGCTGAAACACAGCAGTCCTTCCCTCCAGGGCACAGAACTAAGCAGGGCAGGGGGGCGTTATGTGCAGTTGTGTCCAGGTACCACTTTGACTATTCAAAAAGTGTTTTTCAAGAAAGAAACAAACTACAAAGACATCTTTGTAGGAACAGTTGATGCACAAATGCTGCTGCGTAGAGCCTTCTTGCGATTGAGTCAAAACTTATTTACCACGTGTTAAGGGTAAAAGCACATCTTGCCCTGGGTGGCAGGGCATGGCTGGCATGTGTGCCCTGGCTTTGCTGTGCTTTCATCAGTGGTTTTCTTTTCTTTTTTTTTTTTAAATTAATTTTTCTTTTTTTTTAACATTAATATGCTATACATCATTACAGTATACAAAATGAATTTTCCATCCAAAATACACTGTCTGTTGGCTCAATCAAGCACATCAACATACATGTTATCAACAATTTTCCATTTCTTATATCTTGTATATTTTGCTTTTTTTTTTTTTTTTTGCCATCCCTGATTCCCTATCCCTAACCCTCTGCCATGTCCCACCCTCCTCCCATTGTCTCTGGTATCCATTATTGCTTTCTTTGCCTTT
>NW_006159672.1:6705366-6711484 GCF_000334495.1 Tupaia belangeri chinensis | reverse complement strand
TCTGTTAGCTTTGCCATTATGAATGTTCTGAATTCTTTATCAGACATTTCCATGATTTCCATTGAACTGTATGTGGATGAAGAGGAGTTATCTTTTTCCCTTGTGGGAGAGGTATTTTCCTGATTTCCCATATTTCTTGTGGTCCTGCAGCGATTTCTAGTCATCTGGTGGATGGTCGGTTTCTTCCCAAACTTGGTAGTTCAATCACGTGAGTTTTGTATGCTGGAGGCCCAGTTATCAGTGGGACATCTTCCTTTCTCCCAAAATGGCTAGATCGCAGGAGCCATGGAGCTGTCTGTCTCTTAAACTCATCAGTGATTTTCACGTTCAGGTTTTGTTTTTATTTTTTTGTGGTGGTGATATGTGTGTGATGTTTTTCAGACAGGGTCTTAGGATGGGCTAGGAGTTGAACTTAAACCTCCCACGTGATCTGAGCCTGCCAACCAGCAGCATCCAGCACCTGCTGCTGTGACTGGGCTGTTTAGCTTTCTAAAACAAATTCTTATAATAAATAGGCTAAAAACGAAAATGTACTTGTAGTCATAGAGAAAGGGAGCAATCATAAGAGACTAAAAATTTGATTTCCACTTCAACTTTTGAAAAATCATTTGTAGACTATTGTCTCCCTCTAGTGGTAATTCCTGTCATTGCAACCAGTGGCGTGCGCCCGGCCCCCACAACCTGTTGGCTGAGTCCAGGTTTGGTACTGGGTGAGAGAAGGCTGGGAGGACACATTGTATTTTGTTCAATGAGAAATGTGACGCTTTATGGCCATCTTGCCGGTCATTGTTACAACCCTGGACTTTGTCCCAGGTCAAGCAAGAGATAGACTGTCAGCCACATAGATGTACTGCCGATGATTAACCATTGTAAAAGATACTTTCAAAAAATTACACAGATTTCCAATTTTCATACCAACTTGTTTTCATTTTGAAAATTATATGTAGAAGCATGCAATTTGTCACACAGTAATTTTTATAATAGCATTTCACAATAGCAAAATAGTTTTCAGTTTTTGGTGAAAAACAGTGACATTACTGGGGCCAGCATGGGGTGTGGTGGTTGGCGGTGGCTGGGACTCCCACATGGCTGACTGCGGTTCAAGTCCCAGACCCAGCAGCTTGAAATGGGTTGGGTGTGTGCGAATGCCCGAAATCCCAATAGGAAAACAGAGAAGGGACAGTGATCCTCCCTGGGGGATGATTTCTCACTTTCTCTCTTTCTCTGTGTCTTTCCAGCAAGTACATGTACTTGATAGCAAAAATCTCTCAAAAATTAGTGACATTACTAATCAATTACGATTTTCAAATGTGAGTATGTAATTACCAAGATCAGTTTCACTTTCATACTATTAATTTAATAGAACTACAGAGTAATAAATTTTATATGGATCCTTAAAATACATCCAAAACTGGTTAAGAGAAAATAATCTAGAATGTTATTTGAATCATCCTACTTCATTCACCATAATCATCAAAAGTGTTGGGTCTTTATATAAATTTAAAAGTCACTTTTTGTACCAGTTCTGGCCATGAAAGAATAATAGGTATGGTACTCTTGTAGTATAAAAATTTTTTTTGTTAAAATCGAAAACTTTGGGGACCAGCAGGTGGCATGGTGGTTAAGGAGCTGTACACTCCCACATGGCTGACCACAGTTCAAGTCCCAGACCTGGTGGCTTGCTTTCTCTCTCTTTCTCTCTCTCTCTCTCTAGTCAAATGTGAATAAATGAATGAATGAATGAATGAATGAATGAATAAATTAACTTTTAAAAAATTCTTTAAAAAAATTGAAAACCTTGAAGAAATACATGAGTTGGTTGTGTTCAGGCATTGGACAAGAGAGGGTATGAGGCAGGGATGCCCACAGGAAGGAAACTTCAGAAGTGAGCTCTGCGTTCTTTGACATTACTTTTTAAAGAGACATTTCCTAGTGATAAAAGGATTAAATTTATCAAGAAAACATAAAAATGCTAAGTATGTGTTCATGTAGTAGCAGAGCTTTAAAATACAAAAAGCAAAAAAAAAAAAAAAATGCAGTCACCTTTCCCACTGTAGACTGTAACATTCCTCTGTCAGTAACTGACAGAACAAAGCAGGGGGCAGGGGGATCAGGAAGGACATGGAAGACCTGAGTCACACTGTCTGTAGATCCCACCGAGTTGACATTTATAGAGCACCCTAACCAACTGCATGAAAATGATACAAGTGTCTAAGGCGTCAGCATCCAGGCAAGGCCATGACTCTCCTTCACCTGGCTAGGTTGCCTCACCCTAGAATGCTGAAGGGTGGTTCCAGCCTCCCTGCGGTGATCACACAGCCTCAGTTTTACCTGCAGACTGCAGATGGGCACTGAGTGTAGTAGGGCTTTGCGGTCCAAGGAACCGCACCTTTCTCCTTTGACTCCTTCAGGGCAGAGTGGCAGAAATGGCTGGCTTTGGGATCCCAGATCCATGAAGGGAGTCTACCCAGGAACCTACGTATTTCTGACAGATTTGATGCCCATTCTGAGCTGAGTTGCAGAGACGAGCTTGCCCCAGTGTTGGACAAGGGAATCATGCCTTAGTGTGTGGTAGTGCATGCATCCAGGCTCAGTTGCACTTGACTGGCAGATGTTCAGGGGAGAGAAATCAGGTAGGGATCGGGCAGTGGTGCCGGTATTGCTCTGAATCTACTCTAGGAGCAGGTCCTCAGACTGCGTTCTGGGTACAGGGCGGAGACCTGAGAAAGGACTTCCACTCGGCCCAGGAGACAGAGCCGAACTGAAGGGGGAGGCCTGCAGAGAGGGCTTGTTCTGCTGGTCTAGTGCTACACAACAAGCCACCTAAAAGTTACTCGCTGAGCACAGCAGTTTGTGCATCTGTCTCATGGTCCTGTGTATTGATGGCCTCAGGCTGTGCCTTTTGTTTGGGGGTTCTGCCAAGCTTACTCTCGGCTCGGACCACAGTCCCTGAGTGCCCATCATAGCTGACTCCCACATCCCCAGGGCTTACTGTCACAATCTGGCATCCCCAGGGCTGTTCTCCATCTGGGGTCAATACATACTCACCACGTGGTTCTCTCAGCATCCTGGCTCTGAGAGCATCCCCAGAGTGAGTGTTCAAGACCCCCAGGCCACACATAGGCGAGGCCTTGGATGGCCAGCATAACACGTGCCCTGCATTCATTCAGTTGGGCAAGTCCCTAAGGCCGGCCCAGATTCGGGGAGGTGGAGACGATGGATGGGACTGGACAGGAATGCACCTCCACCTTTGGATGCTGCCTGTGCAGGACTCCAGTAGAAGACAGTGTCCCAGTGAGGGAGGCCCCAGTGTGTGCACTCAGTAGTGCCTCTCTGTCGCACTCTGTCCTCCAGGGTCGAGACCCGGCTGGTGGCGGAGATGCTGTGCACAGCTGCATGCATCCAGGGCAGGAGCATCATGGAGAATCTGAAGGGGAGAAAGCAGCTGCGGCTGGCGGCAGCCAAGGCCTTCGTAGAGAGCGCCAGGTGTGCTGCGTGTGTCGGGCTCAGGGACAGGTGGCTTAGCTCGGGGATAAGTGGCAACTGCTGTGCCATGCAGTGAAAGATATTCTCAGTGGGGACACTGCTGAAGCCACGGGAAGAACTGGGTGGTGCTGGGCATCTTCTGTTCCTCATCCTACCCCCTGTGAGGACTCCTCACGGAGACCAGTGGAGACAGGGGGCAGTGAGGCTAAGGGCAATCCTGTGAGAAGCTTAGTGGGGCTGGGAGCTGAGATAGGTGAGCCCGAGAGAGGGTCTCTAACCAGCCAAGTGCCTGAGCAGACACTGCTCCTGGTGCACTGAATGGAGAAGTGGATGGCAGTAGGTCCAGCCACAGGCTCAGTCCTGAGGAGATGGAGGCCAGTGAGCCACAGGAAGGCAGTGGGAGGGGCTGCCTTTGCCCATTTATCTGCCTGGGTGCCCTCTAGCTGGAAGCTGGGCAGGGGCTGGCCCTGTGCTGCTGCGAGACTTCAGTGAAGAGTGGGCACAATCAGGGACATGCCCCCCACAAGTGCCCTGTCCTGCAGAGCCAGGGGCAGGCCACAAGGCCTCAGGGAGGGAGCGAGCACATTGGGGAGCACCCTGAGGCACCCCACCCTGAGGCACCCCATCCCTCTGGCAGTCCCGAAGCTTCAGGGGGCGCCAAGATGGTGCCATTGCCCATGGGAGAGGTATGGTCACTGTGCGTCATAGATCAGGAATGTTCTCTTTCAGATTTGGGGGCATGGCAGGCAGCAGCACCCTGGTGATGCTGGCCGCTCGGCACTACTGGAACAGCTGGCTCCCGCTGCTGTCCTCTGCAGTCAACCGGAAGAAAGCCAAGGGGGCCACACAGAAGATCATCAGCATCATCAACAAGACGGAAGCCATGAAGCAGGTGTGGCTGGGGGCCCCCAGGGAGGTGGGGCTTCCTGGATCCCGGGACTGCTTCCAACAGTTCTCCAAGTAGGACTGGAGAGGATCCTTAGGAAAGATAGACCCCATGGGACTGTGCCAGTAAGGTGCACCACTGCCGCTGAGTAGAGGGAGCAGGGATGAAGACGATACCTCCGAAGGCCCAGCAGGGCAGGTGGCGAGCTCTTGTTGAGCTCAGGGCTCAGCTCTTACCTCCCTCCCCCTCACTCCTTCCTTCTTCCCCCTTCCCTCTGCCTCCCACATCACACTGAGCATTTGGGCTCCAAACCCTGGAGATGCACAAGGGACAGGGAATGAGGCCAATGCAATTCCTGCCTGGAGGGACTCAGACTCTAAAGAGGGGAGTCAGGCAGGGCCTTGGCAAACCCCTAGCTTGCAGATGGGAGCAGGTGCTGGTGAGGAAGAAATGAAACAGGGAAGTGGAGCCGGGGATGGGTGGAGCCCGAGCCCCCAGGCACATCTGGTATCTGAGGAGGTGAGCAGGCAGTGGGAACCAGACCCCACCCAAGGACCTGGAGGGCTGGCCAGCAGAGGAGGGCGTGTTAGAGGAGAGGCCCTGTGGGCCACAGAGCACAGCTCCTTCCTGCCACAGTTGTTGGAGTAAAGCTGGGCACGGGGTCTCCTCCACTATCAGGCAGACACCGCCAAGAGCACCGAGTCTCAGAGCCCAGCTCGGCTCCTCCCTGAGCACAGACCACTTCGACACACCTTTGCTTTGTATGCTGTTTCCTTAGCAGCAGTTTCTCCTTGGAGGGAAACCCATTTGAGTTGGTAAATGCTCTGAGCTCCTGGGCTTGCTGGGGGGAGCTGGCCAGGTTCCTGTGGGTGCAGCTCCTGGCAAGGCCTTTCCTGCTGTGTGGGACATGAGGGCATGGATCTCTCCTCCTGAGACTTGCTGTGGACAGGAACAAGGGGCTGAAAGACACAAGTAGGCAGACAGAAGTACCCAGTAAGGCATACCAAGAAGCCCGTGTCAGGCCAGTCTATCCTGCTTTTCAGGGGACCTCATCTGAGGCAGGGATCAGGTGCTGAGCCTGACACTGCAGGACATAGGACCAAGGCCCATTGTGTCCTGGGAGACCAGCCAGCTCTGAATTCTCTCACCACCTTGCTCTCACCAGGTTCAGAAGTCAGTCACAAAGAACCTGCCAAAACCAAGAAATGTAACATGATCCAAGAGCTCCAGTAGGAGGAGGATGGGGGTGGGACACAAAGCAAGGTGCAGACAGCTGACAAGGCCACCAAAACCACCACGCAAGGTTCTCAGATGCATACCCAGCCCAGCCTACTCCTTGGCCTGGCTTTTGGGGCTCACCATCACCATCGAGTGTGGCCTTGGTAGAGAGAGCTTCCGAAGCTGGATTTCCATGGAGCTCATATCCAGACTGGGCTTGGTGCTAGGGAGCCAGAACTCGAGAGAGTTTGGAGGTCACCCAAGCCCATGTACACTGTCTGCTGACCAGCTGTTCTGTGGGCAAGGTGTCATAGGGTGCATGTACTTGCCAGACAGAGAGACAGAGACAGACAGAGAGAGGGAAAGTGCGAAATCACCCCCTACAGAGGATGGCCATGCCTCAGTCCCCTCTCTTCCATTCTCCTTTCAGGATACTGGGTACACATGCACATGTTCCTGGCATGATTTTCAAGCCACCAGGTCCAGGACTTGAATCATGGTCAGCCATGTGGGAATCCAGTGCCTTAA
>NW_006159672.1:6697343-6703701 GCF_000334495.1 Tupaia belangeri chinensis | reverse complement strand
GAGCCTGACACTGCAGGACATAGGACCAAGGCCCATTGTGTCCTGGGAGACCAGCCAGCTCTGAATTCTCTCACCACCTTGCTCTCACCAGGTTCAGAAGTCAGTCAACTGGGTACACATGCACATGTTCCTGGCATGATTTTCAAGCCACCAGGTCCAGGACTTGAATCATGGTCAGCCATGTGGGAATCCAGTGCCTTAACCATTATGCCAGCTGTTGGCCCTCAATTTTTTAAAAAAGCTGTTGGAATCTGGATAGGAATTATGTTGACTCTATAAACTCCTTTGGGAAATAGTGACATCTTAACAATTTAAGACTTTCTCTCTATAGACACAGGATGTGTTTTCATTTATTCAGGACTTTAATTTTTGTCAGCAGTATTTTATAATTTTTAGCATGTAAGTCTTTTTCTTCTCTGGTTATATTTAAGCGTAAGTACTTAAATCTTTCAGTTGCTGTTGTTATGTAGAATTGCTTTCTGTCTTCACTCAGGCTCCCATAACAAAATATCTAATTGATTGGGTGACTTACAGAAGCAGACATTTATTTTTCACAGTTCTGGAGGCAGGGAGGCTGAAACTGTGGTGCCAGCGTGGCCAGGTTTTGGTGGGGACTATCTTCTTGGGTTGAAGATGACCACCTTCCCACCATGTCTTCACATGGCACAGAGAGAGGGAGAAAAGCTCTCTGATGTCTGTTCTTAAAATGCACTAATCACTTGGGGGGCCAGTAGGAGGCATAGTGGTTAAGGTGTTGGACTCGCTCTGTGGTTCAAGTCCCAGACCTGAAGCTTTGCTTTCTCTCTCTGGTCAAATTGAATAATAATAAATAAATAAAATTAAATAAATAATTCTTTTTTAAAAAAAGTTATAAAAAATGTACTAATCCCATCATGAGAGCCCCACCCTCATGACTTCATTTAACCCTGATTATCTTCCCAAAGCCCCATCTCCAAATACCTCCACATTAATGTATGAATTTGAGGGACACAAGTTAGTCCATTAGCACTTCAGTAATTTTGTTTTTGGATTGCCCATTATAAATGCTTAGATATACAACTGGTTGTTACATGTTGATTTTGTGTCCTATAAATTTTCTAAATCCATTTATTAGCTATTGCTTTCTGTGGATTTACTAGCTCTGGCAAGAACTTCTAGTACAGTGTTTAACAGCAGCAGTGAAAACAAGCATTCTTGTCTTGTTTCTGATCTTAGGAGGAAAACTTCAGCTTTTCACCATTCAGTATGATGTTAACTGTGGGTTTTTCAAAAGATTTTCGGTTGAGGATTTTTTTCTTCTATTTCCAGTTTTCTGTGAGTCTTTATCATGAAAAGTGGTTGGATTTTGTCAAACACCTTTCTCTATCAATTGAGGTTTCTTTTTTTTTTTTCCTTTGTTCTGCTAACGTGCTATATTACATTGACTGCTCTTCTTATGGCGACCTCCATTGCATTACTGGGATAAATCACGCTTGGTCATAATAAATGACTACTTTAATATACTGTTAGGTTTTTTTTTAAAAAAAATTGGCTATGCATGTGCTTGTGGAGAGAGACAAAGAGAGGGAGAGTGAGAAATCACCACTCAGGGGGGAAGGCCATGCCATAATCTTTCTCCTCTTGAATTTTGGGTGTGCACATACATGTACCTGGTGTGATTTTCAAGCCACCAGGTCCAGGATTCAAACTGCACCATTGGCCATATGGGATCCAGTCACCTTAACCTCCATATCCTTTCCAGCCCAATGTGCTATTGTATTTTATTTGCTGGTATTTCTTGGAGGATTTGTACATCTGTATTCATAACGGATATTGGTTTGCAATTTTCATTTCTTATGATGTCTTTATCTGGATTAGGTGTCAGAGTACTGCTGACCTTGTAGAATGAGTTAAGAAGTATCTGGGACCAGTGGGTGGCGTGGTAGTTGGGGCGCTGGGTGCTCCCACATGGCTGACCACGGTTTGAGTCCTGGACCTGGTGGCTTGCTCTCTCATCTTCTCTGTGTGTGTGTGTATGTGTGTGTGTGTGTGTGTGTGTGTATCTCTAGTCAAAATTAAAAATTAATGAATAAATAAAATTAAATAAATAATTTTTTAAAAAAGAAGTATCTCTTCATATTCAAGTTTTTAAATAGTTTAGAAGGATTAATGTTAATTCCTCTTTAAATGTTTGGCAAATTTCACTGGCGAAGTCATTTGACCCAGGAGTTTTGTTTTATTTATTTATTTAGAAACTTTCTGATTACTAATCTAATCTCTTTATTTTCTTATTTGTTGTTTTGTTTGTTTTTCATCTTTTTTCATAATTCATAATAGAGCATATGCACATGCATGTGAGAAAGACAGAGAGATGAGCACCTCCCACTGTGTCTTATCATACCCAAATCCCCTTCCCAGTCCTTCATCCCGTCAGATCTTGGACACTCACCTGCTTGCTTGGTGCGTTTCAAGCGGACCAGACTGGGGAGTCAAACCATGGTTGCTATGTGGATCTATCATCTCCTGAGTAGTGCGTTACTGCTGCAGCGCATAACTGACCTTAATCTCTCTTCTTCTCACAGATCTGTTGAAATGTCCTATCTCTTCTCAAGCCGAATTAGGTAGTCCGTGTGTTTCAAGGGATTGGTTTATTTCTTCTAGATTATTTAATTTGTTGGTGTTCAAAAGATTCTTTTATAACCCTTTTTATCTCTCTTAACATTGATAATAATGTCTCTACCTTCATTGTTTTCTTAGTTATTTCAATCTGCTTTCTTTTCTCTTTGCAGGTCTAGCCAAAGAGTTGTAATGTTGTTGATCTTTCCAAAGAACCAACATTTTAGCAATAGATTTCCTCTATTGCTTTTCTAGTTTCCATTTATTTCTGCTCTGATCTTTACTATTCCCTTCCTTCTGTTTCAGGTTTAGTTTGTCCTTCTTTATCTAGTTCCTTAAAATGTAGTTAGATTATAGATTTAAGGTCTTCTTTTCTCCTGTAGGCATTCGCAACTGTAAACATTCCTCCGAGCATGGCTTTCACTTCGTCCCCTATCTTTTTTTTTCCTTCTTTCTTTCCTCTCTCTCTCTTTCTCTCTCTTTCTTTCTTTCTTTCTTTCTTTCTTTCTTTCTTTCTTTCTTTCTTTCTAGAGATTTTTGCTATAGGGTGCATGTGCTCAAGGGAGAGAGAGAAAGTGAGAAATCACCCCTCAGGGGGGATGGTCATGCCACAGTTCCTTCTCCTCCATGCTCCTCTCAGGATCTTGGGCCCGCAGGCACATGCTCCCAGTATGAGTTTTAAGTCACCAGGTCCAGAACTCACAGTTGACTACATGGGAACTTAGCGATGTAACCATAATGCCATCTGTGCCACCCCCCCAGGTTTTTTCTAATGGATTTTTGATCCCATTGATTTAGAACCCTAAAACTGACTTAGGTGTTTCATGTCATTGAAACAACTATAGATCATATGAGGGAAGCAGTTTCTGTGTGTGTGTGTGGACACATGAGCATGCACATACATGTTCACATGTTGCTGTGTAATTAACCTTGATTGGGAAGCCTTGGTTTATAGGTGAAATATGACTTACCTTATTGTGACTCTGTTTCAGAAATTTAACCATGATTTCTATTGTTAGATACAGAGCCAAAATGGAGAGCAAAAGAATAAATGTCACTTTTAAATATATATTTTGTGTATTTGTTTTGACTTTAGGAAAAAGGAAAAACGCTGCTTCTGCACCAGTGGCCTACAGCAGATTTCCAAAGTGGCGGGACTACGGAAGGCTATTTCCTCCCAGGTTTGTGGATGCAAACGGACCAATCCAAGGGCAGTAGCACAGGGAAGGGAAGGGCTGGAGAGCAATGGTGAATATTCGGTGTTCTCACGTGCTGCCCCCTTCCTTAAAGCCACCTTAAACATGCCGATAACCACAGGTGATGCATATTCAGCATTTATGTGTGGTAGGTACTGTGAGTGCCTTTCATGAGTGACTTTGCAAAATCTTCATTTAGTGCTCAAGGAAACCAAAGTCCAGGTCATTCTAGCCCTTGCCCAGGGTCGCATACTGCTTGAGTCCAGAATGAACACATTTCGTTTTTGTAGGGGCTGCCTTGAAACCTAACCTCTTAGTTATGCTGACAAATAAATTATATTTTCTACTTCTATAAAAAATGTAGATATGCTTCTGCAAAAAAGAAAGAAAGAAAGAAAGAAAGAAAGAAAACAAAAAACATACTGACCTTAGAATAATAGAACTGTATTTTAGACTATAAATTCTTGCTTATAAAGAAAAAATATTATCTGCTAAGAAATAATCATTATTTTTAATGTAAGAATCCTAATGTGTATTTGGGAAGTCTCTAAATGCTGTGGAATGAAAAAGTGTTCCCTACCTTGAGTATTTTAAATATTATTTAGAGAGGTAAAAAGGATTTAAAATAATGTGCAGAAATATGGTCAAGTGTAATTAAATATTAAGATGGGTACTAAATCCTGAGTTTAAACTGTTCACGGTGCCATGGGAAGAAACAGATCAGAACCATCTGGGAGGTCGAATGCAGCTGAGACACTTTAGGAATGTAATCACTGGCCAAGAGGAGGTCCCTGGAAGAATATCACACCACTAGAGAGAACCCAGATGTCAAGCTACACGTTATTCACTGAAATAGATAATGGCTAGGGTAAACAAAAATGCAGTTTTAAAAATTCAAATTCTATGAAAGAGTACTGGGAAGTAGAATTGAGCATAGCAAATATTTTGTGGAAAAAGGCAAAAATGTAAACCTTCTGAATAATAAGAACTGCAAAAAGTTAAAAAGTAAACAGGCTGAGAAAATACTTGCACCACATTCGGTAGCTAAATGATTAGTTTCTATAACGCATAAATACTTGTGTTAGTCAGGATAGGATAGGATATGGTGTAATAACAAATAGGCCCCAAAGCTCAGTGGCTTAGCTCAACATATGCAGCATTCTCCCTTGTGTACAGTCCACTGCCCTCGTCCATCCTGAGATACCATTCAGAACCAATGGCCTTCAGGACAGGAGGGAGATGGACAAGGCACACTGGTCCCAGTGCTTCCACCTGAGGGACAGCCCACTGATAGTTGGCAAGCAGGGACTCTGTCACAAATGTCTCCATAAATTGGCTAAAAAAGCATTAAGTGGACCAAGAGTATAACCATGTCAATCCAGGAAATGCCATGTAAACAGTGAGACGTCGACATTAGATAGGATTAAAACTGAGCAGAAATATAAGTATCCTTTGCTACCCCAGTTTGTGGTTCCCAAGTTTGACTGGCTCAGGTTCAGATGACCTCAAATAGTAGAGGAGCTATGTTATTGGAATTTACCTGGTTTCCAAATTTCAGCTGTTAGCCAGATTCTCCAGCCAGTGCCTGAGTAAGAAGAGTGCTAGCAGAGCATGAAGACCACAGTAAACCCACAAATCCAGGGCAGCCCAATTTGGTGCCATTCCCTTGGCACACATGTGGCAGGGGGTGTAGGGGGGGATTTGGTCCTTTGACCCAGTGCTCTTCCTCTGAAGAACTGACAAGTATGTCAAAAGGGGGAAAGAAAACTCCATCTCCAATCATGTTAACTAAAAATCTGAGTGTTCAGGACTAGAGACTGGTCCTGGAGATGTGTGGTGGAAAGACAATATGGATTTTAACCTCAGCACCTGCAGCCTGTGGGAACCAAGCAGCATGGCTGTGTTAGAACAGTGGAAGAAACATTTTTTTTTTCTTTCCTTATGCTCATATTGTTTTTTAAATTACTAAAAAGTAATAGAATTTCTTTTTTTCTTTCTTTTTTTTTTTTTAAAGTAACAGGATGCCCCAGCCAGTGCCTGAGTAAGAAGAGTGCTAGCAGAGCATGAAGACCACAGTAAACCCACAAATCCAGGGCAGCCCAATTTGGTGCCATTCCCTTGGCACACATGTGGCAGGAGTTGTAGGTGTGTATTTGCTCCTTTGACCCAGTGCTCTTCCTCTGAAGAACTGACAAGTATGTCAAAAGGGGGAAAGAAAACTCCATCTCCAATCATGTTAACTAAAAATCTGAGTGTTCAGGACTAGAGACTGGTCCTGGAGATGTGTGGTGGAAAGACAATATGGATTTTAACCTCAGCACCTGCAGCCTGTGGGAACCAAGCAGCATGGCTGTGTTAGAACAGTGGAAGAAACATTTTTTTTTTCTTTCCTTATGCTCATATTGTTTTTTAAATTACTAAAAAGTAACAGAATTTCTTTTTTTCTTTCTTTTTTTTTTTTTTAAAGTAACAGAATTTCTAAAAGGAGAAGGGGCTTAGAGGACTGCAGAGTTCAAACAAACTTCAGTGGGTGGGTGGGGACTTGCAGGCTGTGCCGGTCTGGACAG
>NW_006159672.1:6674475-6697312 GCF_000334495.1 Tupaia belangeri chinensis | reverse complement strand
GGTTCAGCAGAGTGTACAGGCCATTCTGGAAACACCTGGCATGTGAGCCAGGTAGAACAGGAAGGGCATTGAGACCAAGGAAATGGAAACACTGACCTGCTGCTAACAGACAGGGCCAGAAGCTGTCTGGCCCCTCCACATTATCTGTAGCTCACCCCAAACATTGACTGTGTACTTCTAAAAAGATTGATCCTATCTGTTTCATGTGATTCCTGGTACTGATAGCTGACAGGGGACACTGTGTTAAACTTGAGAGTGGTTCATCTCATGGCAACTGGTTTCAGTAAGAGCTATTCCTATTATTTGTTGCTAGACCTCTGTAAATGTAGCTCTATCTACATGCATATCATAATCACCCTTAAAGCTGTTCTAGTTCTGCAGCAGGGACACTCTTAAGGATGCCTGAGCATAGTGACCTTAAAATGTGATGTCTTTGGCCACTTGGTGGTGCTTCCTGTGAGACTCCTAAGTCTTGCAGGTCTTAGGATGACCACTGAGGCTTGTTTGCTAACCTTTAATAATCGCAAACATGCGGTTGTTTCTGCTAAAGAAAAATTCTCAATGTAGATAGTGAGCAAGTGGCAAAAACCAGCAGGGAGACAAGAGGTGCTGGTTTCTTTTTTTTAAATTTCTTTCATTTTTTTTATTATTATTCGTACTTTAAATCACTATACATCATTTAGATTGTGAAGGGAGTTTACCCAGCATGATTTACACCACAGTCCAGCCCAGTTGAGACTATTATACACATCCTCATCAACAGATAATAAACCTTATCTGTGTCCCACAAGTGTCTTACCTCTCCATTTCCACCCCCCAAATTTCCTTTCCTACGTTCTTCCCCTCCCACACACACTTTTCACTTTGTCTCTAATGTCCATTACAATTTTTAATACTTTTATGTTATCCAGCCTTTCAGTCTCTATCATAGAGTACCAACAGTTGGTATATGTTAAGTGGAGACATACAGTGTTTCTCCTTCATAGCCTACTTGCTTCACTCAGCAAAGTATCTTCCATATTCGTCCACTTTCTATCAAATTCCAGGGCCTTGTTTGTTTTTTTTTTTAATGGCTGAACAGTATTCCATGGAGTATATATGCCACAATTTTTCAATCCATTCATCAATTTGTGGACATTTGGGTTGGTTCCAAGTCTTAGCAATCGTGAATAATGCTGCAATTAAAATAGTTGTGCAAGCACTTTTCCTACTGAGTGCTCACCTGTCCTTTGAGTAAATACCCAGGAGTGGAATTGCTGGATCATATGGTAGTTCTATTTGAAGGTCTTTGAGGAACCTCCATATCGTTCTCCACAGTGGCTGGGCCACATTTTCTTCCCACCAACAGTGTAGGAGTGTTTCCCTTTCACCACATCTCCTCCAACACTTATCATTATTTGTTTTTTTAATCTTTGCCATTCTGACTGGGGTTAGGTGGTATCTCATTGTTGTTTTGATCTGCATCTCCCTTACAATGAGGGATATTGAACATTTTTTCATATGCTTTTTGGCTGTTCGTAAGTCTTCCTTAGAGAGTTGTTTATTCAGCTCATTTTCTCATCGTTTAATTGGGTTAATCATTTTCTTCTGGGGGGTGCTGGTTTCCACAAACAGAAAAGGTGCCTGTGCTAGCGATGGGCAGAGGCTCCAGGCTTGAGGGCCATGCTATTCTACCCCTTGCATTAACCCTACAAGGGAAGCGCTGGCCTCAGGCATTTGGGAAGCCACAGTGTCACATCAAGGGTTATTGTGACACTGCAGGGTTAGTCCTGGAGGTCAGAGAGCTTACATTAGCAAGGGGTTGGGCAGGCCTAGAGGAGGCTCCACACTTGCCCGTTCCTGAGGCTCCTCCTTCTCCCTGTTGCAGGGACCGAGGACGATCTCACGCTCCGTGCTGCACTCTATGGCCTGCTCTTCCACAGCCATGCTGACCAGGACGACTGGGAGGGCGGCCTCAAGGTGCTGGATGAGGCCGTGCAGGTGCTGCCACGGACGGCCCACCGCCTGTAAGCACCCCACACCCCTGTCCCCCCTCCACCCAGCTAAGTGCCCTCCCCACCAGGTGTACCATTCCCGCAGTCCAATTTGCACTGAGTGACTATTTCCCCAGTAAGAATTCAACACAAGAGGAGTGGGGACTTGAAAGGCAACACTCTACCTAACTCGGGGTCCATTTGGTCGTATCTCTGGAAACGGCCCACCGCCTGTAAGCACCCCACACCCCTGTCCCCCCTCCACCCAGCTAAGTTCCCTCCCCACCAGGTGTACCATTCCCGCAGTCCAATTTGCACTGAGTGACTATTTCCCCAGTAAGAATTCAACACAAGAGGAGTGGGGACTTGAAAGGCAACACTCTACCTAACTCGGGGTCCATTTGGTCGTATCTCTGGAAGTAGGGGAAATGGACAATTAATTCAAGCTTTGGCTGCATTAGGTTTATTTAAAATTTGTGTCATTCAATTTAAGTATGGCTTTCTCTCTTTTGCCTTTTTTTGTTTTTTTTTTTAGCTTGATTTTCAAACATATGGTCATTGTGAAGGCCAAGCTGGGCCAGAATTTTACAATGGAAATTCAGAAATTCAAGGATGAAAGTGAAGACTACTTGGCACACATGTGGCACCGGCTGGCCCTGAACTCTAAGAACGTGTATGGAGAGTTAACCTGCTATAACAACGCAATTCAGGCACTACAGGTCTGCATTTATTAACGCTGGGTGGTTGTGAATAAAGCATATCTTCTGATTATAGAGATAATCTCATGGCAAGAAACCCAACCCTGTGGAGAATGCTGAGGGGAGCACTTTCGGAAAGCCACTGCTGAGAGAGCAGTAGCAGAATGCCCTTACTGGAGCAAGACTTGGACACTTCTCTTTTGTTGAAAAGTCAAGGACAAGGGATTGTGTTGCCTTTCAGTCACCTCTTTCCAAAATGGGAGGACATGGTCCTTGTCATCAACCAGGGTGCAGGGAAAGGGAGGGGGCAAAGCCCCACGTGTAAACAAACACCAGGACTTCTTCAGAGCCTAGGGAGCCTAGGTAGGGTAAGTTACTGTGAAGGAGAGCAAGGCTTTGCAGCATTCTGGGATTTAAGGGTTCTGGGGACATTTGCTTCCTCCTTTCCACCCCAAAGAAGCCAAGACAAACATTCTTCTCAGTACACTTGGGGTGGGTTGGGAAAAAAGGTGGGTGCTTTGACTGTTGAATTGATATCTGTGGTTACCAGGAGCAAGGACTATGTGGCACTCTGCTAGGAATTTAATCATAGGGACCAAAGGTATCCTAGTCTCTCTGCGTTAGAAGGTGTGAACCATTGCTCTTTCTCACTATACAAGATGGCGGGTGAAAAAGCTGCATAGCAGGATACTTAGGAGAAGAAACCTGAAGCCAAGAATGCTGATGCCAGTGGCAAGGTTAAAAAGGGTGACCCCAAGGCTAAAATGCCCAAGAAGGGGAAACCCCATTGTGGCTGAAACCCTGTCCTAGTCTGGGACATCGGCAGGTACTCCCAGTCCACCATGTATTCCAGGAAGGCCATGTACAAGAGGAAGTACTCGGCCACTAAGTCAAGGATTGAAAAGAAAAAGGAGAAAGTTCTTGCCATTGTCACAAAACCAGTTGATGGGGACAAGAATGGTGGTACCTGGGTGGCTGTGTGGTTAAACTTCTCAAAATGCCTAGGTATTGCCTACTGAAGATGTGCCTTGAAAGCTGTTGAGCCATGGCAAAAAAAAAAAAAAAAAAAAAATCCCTTCAGTCAGCATGTGAGAAAGTTGCAAGCTAGGACATTCCTGGGACCATCCTCACTGGATGCCACAGAGGCAAGAGAGTGGTTTTCCTGAAGCAGCTGAGCAGTGGCTTGCTACTTGTGACTGGACCTCTGGTCCTCAGTCTAGTTCCACTGCATAGAACACACTAGAAATTTGTCATTGCCACCTCCATGAAAATTGATGTTAGCAAAGTAAAAATCCCAAAACATCTCACTGATACTTACTTCAAGAAAAAGAAGCTGCGGAAGCCCAGACACCAGGAAGGTGAGATCATCAACAACAGAGAAGGAGAAATACGAGATTACAGAGCAGCGCAAGGTTGATCAGAAAGCTATGGACTCACAAATTTTCCCAAAAATCAAAGCTGTTCCTCAGCTCCAAGGCTATCGGTGATCCATGTTTGCCCTTACAAATGGAGTTTTCCCTTACAAATTAGTGTTCTAAATTTCTTGCCAAGAACCTAACTAAATAACTGATCATACATTTTTTAAAAAAAAGGTATGAACCGTTAGCAGATATCTTAGAAGGCTCTTTTGTTCAGTAGGATGTTTCTCTTGCCCTGAGAAAAATCCTGTCACAAGGTCTTTAGATAGCTGTTAGAGCCAGGGCTGCTCTCAGCAAGGAAGTACTTGGGAACTGGTCTGGAGGCTGCCCCAGGTCCAGACCAGGGTTCTGCCATTGGCTGTGTGAGTGTCTGCCTCAGGGCACAGAGTGGTCAATGCTGAGGCCTGGGTACTGCTACGAGTGGCTGCAGGGAGTCCCCACAACTTGTTCCTGGTAACCAAAAGCTGAGTCCCTCTGCTATTGCCCAGCCAGGATTTAAAAGAATCAGGCAGTGACCCAACCTTCTCCAGAGAAAGCTGGCCCCTGAGAAGGAGAAGCTACGGGCACAACTACTGAGGGCAAGACAGAATTGAGCACTGTCTGCTACTGTGTTGCTAACGAATACCTGACACTAGGTGGTTTGTAAAGAAGAGTTTGATAACTCACAGTTCCGGTGGCTGGAAAGTTCAACCCCATCAGGTCAGCCTACAGCCTGACTGATGAAAGCACAGAGGATGGCAGGCATTTGCGGGAGAGAGTTCTTGACAGCTCTCCTTTATAACAAACAGCTCTTGTGAGAACTAACCCCTCCTCATGAAAGCTAGAACTCACTGGGTCTCCTGAGACATCACTAATCTATCTGTGAGACTGTCGCCTCCATAATGCAATCACATGATCCTATCACTGCCTACTAGACCTTGCTACCTCCCAGTGCCAGATCCCAAAACATGAACCTTTGCAGGGCAAACCATAATCCAAACCATAACAGCCGCATTAAGTCCCCTCTGTAGCAGAACCCCTTGAAAGGGTTCTCTCCTCACTGACCCTAAGGCATTTCCTTGTATTGTCACCTTTTTTTAGGGACACATTATGAGTTTTTTTTTTTTTTAACTCTCAGGGTTATACAGTCATCACCACAGTCAATTTTAGAGCATTTCACCATTCCCCACCCCCAAAAAACTTGTGTCCATTAGCACTCACTCTCCATCCCTCCATTCCTCTACCAGCCCTCAGGGAACTACTAATCTACTTTCTGTCTCTGTAAGTTTGTCTATTCTGGACATTGCACGTAAGTGGAATCATACAGTATGAGTCCTTCTTTCACTAAGCTTTGCATTTCCAGGTTTCATTCATGTTGTAATGTGGGTCAGTGCTTCATTCCTTATTATGGCTGAAACATATTCCTTATATGTATATACATCTTATCTATCCGTTAGTCCATTGACGGGCGTTTGTGTTTTCCATTATTTGGCTATTGTCCAAATTGCTGCTGTGAACATTCATGGACATGTTTTTGAACGAGCACATGTTATTTTCCTTCGGTACACACCTAGGAGTGGAATTGCTGGATCACATCATAACTCTGTGTTTAGCTGAGGGGTTGCCAGGTTGTTTTCCAAAGTGGCTGTACATGTCACATTCTCTCCAGTAGTGTAGGAGGGTTCTGGCTTTTCCACAGCCTCACCAACTCCTGATAGAATCTGACTCTTCAGTTCTAGCCATCCTCGCGGTGTAACGTAGCATCTCATTGTGTCTTTTTGTTTTGTTTTTGACAGAGCGTGTATGTGCTCACCAGGGAATGAACTCTCCAGTGGGGCCTGGTCAGGTCAAAATCCTTTTCTCTCCATTTCTCCTTCCTGTCAGGATTTTGGGCACATAAGCATAGGCACGCTAGCTGTCGAGGCCAGAATTCCACCCACAGTAGACCATGTGGGATCCATTTCCCTTAGTCACTGCGCTACCAGGCTGGCCCAGCCCATTGTACTTGCATTTCCCTAATGACTAATGATGTTGTGCATCTATTCATGTGCTTGCTGGTTATCTGTATGTCTTATTTGGAAACGTAGCTATTTAGATCCCTTGCCCACTTATTAATTTGGTTGTCACTTTATTGTTGCATTGTAAGAGTTCTTTATATATTCTGGATACAAGTCCCTTGCCAGGTACATGATTTGCAAATATTTTCACTAATTCTGTGGATTGTCTTTTCATGGTTTGACTTTCTTGATAGTATCATTTGTAGCACAAAAGTTTTTAAATATAAATATATTTCTGCTTTTATTGTTTATATTTATGATACTTACTATATTTGATAAACCATTGTGTAATCCAAGGTCCTGAAGATCTACTCTTAAGTTTTCTTTTAACAATTTCAGTTTTTATATTTAGAACTTGATTCATTCTGTGTTAACTTAGGAATATGATGTGAGATAGGGGTCCAGCTTCTTCCTGGGTGTCCACATCAAATTATGAAGTTGGACCTCTATTTCACACATCAATGGACTTCTTTCACTTGGTTCCACATACCAGTTCCTCACTGGATCACTCCTCTGTCCCAGGTCTTCATGAAGGACGAGGAGCTGGGCAAAAAGATGATTCCCCCTTTCCATGACCCACACACCCTTGGTGATCTGATTTCACCTAGTGTCCTGAGCTAATGCCACCACTACTCAAACTGTCTCCGGCCCAAACCTCCCTTCTCTTCAGACTCTTACATCCTGCTTCCTCCTTGACCTTTCCATCTAACTAACCCTTTAAACCCCAATCAGACTCCTGCTCTTCCTACACTCCTCCTCTTCCTGCTTTCTCTACCCAGGTTATTGCAGCTCCGTCCTCCACTTACTGGACTTTCAGTCCTCACCCAAAACCCATACCCCACCACCCCACATACTTCACTCTATACCCCACATTCCACTCTATACCACACACCCCACACCACTCTCTCTCATACTTATACCCCAGGCCCTAGACCCATGCTTCATACCTGCCCATCAGCTTAACCTGTCATCAGCTAAACCTGGGACACTTCAGACTTTGCCACTCCTTGTCACCGTGGTCCTAGCCACTATCATCCCATGTGGGCAATAGCCCTTAACCAGCCTTTGCTTCTTCCTGGCCCTCCCCCCGTCTGTTCTCAGCAGAGAAGGTGGAGGCTCCCCCATCCAGGTCAGAGTCACCCCTTCCTGCTTTCTCCCACCTGTGGCACTCTTGCCTGGCCCATTGCATCCCCCACCACTTCTCACTCAGCCCTTACTCCCTGTACTCGCTGTATGGCCTTTGCACTCCTGCCTGGGTCACTCTCTCCCCAAGCACCCCAGTAGCTAATCCCTCACTTCCCTCAAGACTGCTCAGTCCCTCCTCAGTGAGGCCCCATCCTTGCTGCTGCTCCAGTCCCCCAGTCCTAAGCTTGTACAATCTTCTCTCTGCCTTTGGGCCATGGAACCATCACCTAGCCCCTCGATCACTTGTTCATTCTGTTGAATATTCACACTCTTGATTCTTATTAGGATGTAAATCCCATGATGGCAGATGGATCCCAAGTGCCTGGCACAGAACTCACCTCCAACAGATATTTGTAGAATGAATAAATGGGTATTGATGAGAATTCAGAGAGCAGCAGAATTGAAGTCGCCATGGCCCTCAGCCTCTGGCTTGTGTGTGATGATATGAGGGCTTTCACACTGGAGAAACGAAGCAGAGGAGGCCCACAGTATGTCTCAGGAATTAGGAAGATGTGTGGGAAGAAAGAAAAGGGCGCAGGTCGAGTTACTGTTTATTTCTGTGTGGCACCAAGTTCTGAGCTGGGCTGGCGGCTCCTCTTGTGAGGACTGGCAGGGGCGGCTTTAGTCAGTGGTGCCGTGATCACTGCCGTGTTTGGGCACACGCCAGGCCTGGGGCTGTACTTGGGTCTGTGTGCAGAGCAAAGCAAGCATCTGCCCTGCCCTGCAGGACCTCTGCTCCAGCAGGGAGAGGGAGGTTAGCACAGAACCATGCAGATACAGACACATGTAGACAAGGCTTCCCTCCAGACCATGAAAGAGGCTCGGGGTCTGTGAGGACCTGGACAGGGGTGGCAGGTAGTCAAGGAGACGATAAAGGGAGCAGAAAAGACTTTATCTTCCTACACATTGCATGTGAAAGCAGACAATATCTCTGTCTACGACTGGAATATCTTACTGAGCCTATATGGCAAAATTAGTCTCATCTGAAGGGGTCTCTTTATGGTAAATGTAGGGTGAAAATGAATCCTTTTCTAGAAAAGGAACTAGTGAAAACATTTCATACTGTATTTCTTTTCTTTCTTTCTTTCTTTCTTTCTTTCTTTCTTTCTTTCTTTCTTTCTTTCTTTCTTCTTTCTTCTTTTTTGAGAGATTTTTGCTATAGGGCACATGTACTCACCAGAGAGAGAGAGAGACAGAGAGACAGAGAAATAGAAAGTAAGAAATCACCTCCCAGGGGGAATGGCCATGCCATAATCCCTTCTCCTCCACTCTCCTCGTGAGGTTTTGGGCATGCATGCACATGTGCCTGGAATGTTTTAAGTCGCTGGGTCTGAGACTTGAACTGCGGTCTACTACATGGAAGTACAGCAATATAACCATTACTCCACCTGCTGGTTCCTATAATATATTTCATATCATTTTTTTCCAATACTAGTTCCTTAGGATGTTGAATTAATCAGCGCAGCAACTTTATTATCCTTTTTTGTTTAACCCCACAGAAGCCAGAGAGTGACTGGCAAAAAGTTGACTATATCATGGAATTCAGCGAGTGGCTGTATTACCAACAGTTTCCACTTGAAGACGTGATTTTCCACCTCCAGTGGGCAATCGAGATCCTGCTGGCGATGAAACCTGCCAGAGATGCCCCCAAGCCCGCATCCGAGCCCAACCCAGAAGGTAAGCAGAGGCATGGGGCCCACGGTGCCAACCACCCATCTGCTTCCTCCTAATCCTCTGCTGTTTAGTATTGTGGCCCAAGTTCCTTCAGTAGTCACATTATTTCTTAGTCAGAGAACATGGCATCTTTTTTTTTTTTTAGAGGTTTTTGCCTTAGGTACGTGCACTCAGCAGAGAGAGCGAGACAGAATCAGTGAGAGGGAAAGTAAGAAAGCACCCCCTGGGGGGATGGCCAAACTGCAATCCCTTCTCCTTCATTCTCTTCCTGGGATCTTGGGCATGCACGCACACATGCTTATCATGACTTTCAAGTCACTGGGTCTGGAACTCAAACCACAGTTGCCCACGTGAGAGTCCAGCGACGTAGCCACTACACCATCTGCTGGCTCCAGAGAACATGGTATCTTACTGCAAACAATGTAGGACACTTCTGACAGCAGATTGACCTAAAAAAGCTCCAGGTAGATTTCAGAAGGCCAGAGACCTCTGGATCATCTCAGTGCCATCCTCAGGAAAGAGTATTGAGTGACTTTTTTTAAGAATAATTTTATTTAATTTTATTCACGGTTATTATTTTATTTCATTTTTTTGAAGTTGAACAGAAAGAAACAGAGAAAGAAGGAAAATGATAAAGCAAGCTGCCAGTTCCAGGACTCAAACCATGGTCAACTTTGTGGAAGTCCAGCCACCTTAACCACCATGCCACCTGCCAGCCCTGAATAACTCAGTCTTACAATTATCAAACTGCACTTAACAGAAAAACTCAATCCCAATTGGTGATAAGGTGAAGGCGTAGTCTAAGACACATGGTTTGGGGTGGAGGCAGAGGCTGCCTTCCCTCTGCAGGCTGGAGGAGCGGGTGTCCTAAGCACCTTGGGGCTGAGAGGCACCAGGGTCATCCCAGAAATGACTCAGACCCCACACCAGAGCTCGCTTCTTTAGTTTCCCCTCATCATGAGACTCTTAACCATCAGGGCCTCTGTTCCTGGCAGTTGGGTGGGATAAGAAGGGCCTTGTGAGAGGTGGGATTTGCTGGGGAGTAGGGACCTAGAATAGACAGTCACATTCTTACTTTTTCTGGAATCATCCAGGGGCCTTATAAACTGCCAATGCCTGAGCACCTCCTGGGGTAAACCAAAAGACAGACTACTCTCTGGGGAGCACCGACACCCCCCAGGAGTCCCATAGGGTCAGAGACTTCACTTGACTTGATGGCCTATCCATGCACACACAAGCAGTGAGTCCAATCTGAGTGTGGACAAGGTCCAGATGTCTCAGGAGACCTGAACGATGCCAGCTTGTCAGGGTAACCCTCCCAGAGGCTGCTGATCCAGAGTCTGCTGCCTGGATGGCTAAGGACTGGAGACCCTCTCAGAATCTCTAGGTCTTGGCACAGTGGTGAAGTGTGGGGGAATTGGGGTGTCGAGGCTCAGGCGTCGATACACAAGGCCCATAGCTGCTTCACAGAGAGAACGAGACCAGGTAAGGGCTAACAAATAACTTTTGACAGAGGAAGTGTGATTGCTCAGCTCCTCCTCTGACTCCACTTCCTGCCACCACCCCCAGCAAGAAAGCACTCACCCTTTTTTAAAAAATTTTCCAGAGGGCATATGCACTTACTGAAGAGAGACAGAGAGAGGGAGAGAGAAGGAAAGAGAGAAGGCACCCGCTATGGGGCTTGGTCATAGCCAATCCCTTCTCCATCTTTCTCCCCTTTCATGAGTTTGTGCACATACACACAGCCAGTGTGTTTTTCCAAGCCTCTAGGTCTGGGACTCAAACTGCTGATCAGCCATGTCCAGTTGTCTTAACCACCAGGCCACAGGGTGGCCCAAGAGAGCACTCTTGAGTTCCTTAGGATGTTGAATTAATCAGCGCAGCAACTTTATTATCCTTTTTTGTTTAACCCCACAGAAGCCAGAGAGTGACTGGCAAAAAGTTGACTATATCATGGAATTCAGCGAGTGGCTGTATTACCAACAGTTTCCACTTGAAGACGTGATTTTCCACCTCCAGTGGGCAATCGAGATCCTGCTGGCGATGAAACCTGCCAGAGATGCCCCCAAGCCCGCATCCGAGCCCAACCCAGAAGGTAAGCAGAGGCATGGGGCCCACGGTGCCAACCACCCATCTGCTTCCTCCTAATCCTCTGCTGTTTAGTATTGTGGCCCAAGTTCCTTCAGTAGTCACATTATTTCTTAGTCAGAGAACATGGCATCTTTTTTTTTTTTTAGAGGTTTTTGCCTTAGGTACGTGCACTCAGCAGAGAGAGCGAGACAGAATCAGTGAGAGGGAAAGTAAGAAAGCACCCCCTGGGGGGATGGCCAAACTGCAATCCCTTCTCCTTCATTCTCTTCCTGGGATCTTGGGCATGCACGCACACATGCTTATCATGACTTTCAAGTCACTGGGTCTGGAACTCAAACCACAGTTGCCCACGTGAGAGTCCAGCGACGTAGCCACTACACCATCTGCTGGCTCCAGAGAACATGGTATCTTACTGCAAACAATGTAGGACACTTCTGACAGCAGATTGACCTAAAAAAGCTCCAGGTAGATTTCAGAAGGCCAGAGACCTCTGGATCATCTCAGTGCCATCCTCAGGAAAGAGTATTGAGTGACTTTTTTTAAGAATAATTTTATTTAATTTTATTCACGGTTATTATTTTATTTCATTTTTTTGAAGTTGAACAGAAAGAAACAGAGAAAGAAGGAAAATGATAAAGCAAGCTGCCAGTTCCAGGACTCAAACCATGGTCAACTTTGTGGAAGTCCAGCCACCTTAACCACCATGCCACCTGCCAGCCCTGAATAACTCAGTCTTACAATTATCAAACTGCACTTAACAGAAAAACTCAATCCCAATTGGTGATAAGGTGAAGGCGTAGTCTAAGACACATGGTTTGGGGTGGAGGCAGAGGCTGCCTTCCCTCTGCAGGCTGGAGGAGCGGGTGTCCTAAGCACCTTGGGGCTGAGAGGCACCAGGGTCATCCCAGAAATGACTCAGACCCCACACCAGAGCTCGCTTCTTTAGTTTCCCCTCATCATGAGACTCTTAACCATCAGGGCCTCTGTTCCTGGCAGTTGGGTGGGATAAGAAGGGCCTTGTGAGAGGTGGGATTTGCTGGGGAGTAGGGACCTAGAATAGACAGTCACATTCTTACTTTTTCTGGAATCATCCAGGGGCCTTATAAACTGCCAATGCCTGAGCACCTCCTGGGGTAAACCAAAAGACAGACTACTCTCTGGGGAGCACCGACACCCCCCAGGAGTCCCATAGGGTCAGAGACTTCACTTGACTTGATGGCCTATCCATGCACACACAAGCAGTGAGTCCAATCTGAGTGTGGACAAGGTCCAGATGTCTCAGGAGACCTGAACGATGCCAGCTTGTCAGGGTAACCCTCCCAGAGGCTGCTGATCCAGAGTCTGCTGCCTGGATGGCTAAGGACTGGAGACCCTCTCAGAATCTCTAGGTCTTGGCACAGTGGTGAAGTGTGGGGGAATTGGGGTGTCGAGGCTCAGGCGTAGATACACAAGGCCCATAGCTGCTTCACAGAGAGAACGAGACCAGGTAAGGGCTAACAAATAACTTTTGACAGAGGAAGTGTGATTGCTCAGCTCCTCCTCTGACTCCACTTCCTGCCACCACCCCCAGCAAGAAAGCACTCACCCTTTTTTAAAAAATTTTCCAGAGGGCATATGCACTTACTGAAGAGAGACAGAGAGAGGGAGAGAGAAGGCAAGAGAGAAGGCACCCGCTATGGGGCTTGGTCATAGCCAATCCCTTCTCCATCTTTCTCCCCTTTCATGAGTTTGTGCACATACACACAGCCAGTGTGTTTTTCCAAGCCTCTAGGTCTGGGACTCAAACTGCTGATCAGCCATGTCCAGTTGTCTTAACCACCAGGCCACAGGGTGGCCCAAGAGAGCACTCTTGTACCAAACAAGAGGCGCTCTTGTCCAAAAAAAAAAAAAAAAAAAAAAAGGGAGTAAGTCCCAGCAGGCCCTAGGCTTGCAGAATTCAGGAGTACAGGAAAGGGGCAGAGCCCTGGAAAGGGCCAGCCTTCAGTCTGCATTCCAGAGAACATACAGGGCCATCTGTATGCTCTTCTAGCCCATGAGTTGGGCAAGTCAGGGCTTGAGACCCCCTCCCCCCCAGTCATGGCTCATGGCTCACAGCCTCTGCAAATCCGAAGGTAGACTCTAGCACTGCTTCAGTGAGTCTTGTACAGATGAGCATCCCTTCTGGGAGAGGCCTCAGCCCCTAGGATAGACAGTGGGTGCTGGGGTCAACAAGGCACAAGAGCACATTCCCCAAGGGCCGGGGGAAGGGTGGGTTGCTAGTAGAACCAAGCAAGTCCCCAGGGAGAGAGGGATGAATTGAGGCCCATAGACACCCCACATCTGGGCATACTCTCAGCCTCAGGCACCCCTGTTTTGCAGAACACTTACTTGTTCACATACCCCCAGAAACTCCAGTGGCCGAGGAAGTAGAGACAGTTTCCTTGGAGAAGTTACAAAACGTGAGACAGTTGGAAACGCTGGCACGTGCCTACACCCTGCTGGCCCTCATTGTGTCCCCCAGCTGCGACAGCTACCAGGACTACTGCCTCGTGGCCTACGCACTCCTCAGGCACATATGGCAGGTGAGGCCAGCACCCAGGCCCCCGGGTCTCCGTTCCCTGTGGAGAGGGCTTGCTGCTGCTCTCTTCCACTCTTCCGGGGCCCGGAATCTGGTACTCAGATTTTACTGTTTCCTTTGGGAAGTTGCAATTTCATTTGTAAATAAATCAGAGCTCTTCCAGATATTCTCTAAAGACTTTTGAGGTATGAGCAAGATTTCTCTCCTGTGACATCCTTGTTTTCTCTCTACTGAATTATTCTTGTCAGCACTAAAAACAACAGAAAAAAATCCTACTCTGGAATCTTGCCCTCCCTTCTCCTAACACCCTCTATGTTCTCAGGACTCCTCAAAGGGGTGGTGCCTCACTGCTCTCTCCAAGCAAGCACCCGGCACTATTACCTTGCCATCACCTAAAACTGCTCCTGCCCAGGTCACCCCCACCAAGCAGATGATCAGCCACGACTATGATCTTCCTGGCTGTTGTAGCGAGGGCCTGGTAGATCCCAAACCATCAGTTCACTGGGCTTCCAGAACATTTGTCTGCCCTCACCATGCAGCCTTCCTGCCACCTCCCCCCACCCACATCACTTGCCTTATGGAGCTGTCCAGAGCAGCCCATGCTGGTCTCTTGTTTGGGAGGACTCCTACATGCACCTGTTCCAGACTTCCCTGGGGAACCCTCCCCCCAAGCAGGGCAGAATCTGTCATGTCTTCTCTTCTGAGGACACATTTATACTGAACTCCTAGTAAGGTTAGTTAAGGGAGAACAGAGACCCCACCCATTGCAGTGGGAAGAACAGAATGACTGGGTTGGCCACCCTGGCCTTCAGAATGTCCCAGGGCCAGCCTCCATCAGGGCTTCCTCCGCCACTTGTCAGGCCCTGGGTTTGTGAGATCTCATGTAACAAGTCTTTGTGATTCTTGTAGTAGAACTGCTAAAAAATATTCAAACACGTTCATAATTAAAGACATTAAACCAATTCACTCTATGGAGTGACAAGACCTTGAGGATCAGTCATGCCTGCCCCTCACAATGCTCTGTCCAGGGCTGCATGAGAGCACCCAGGGCCTATAAGGAAGCCTGGCCTTCTGTCCCTGAAGCCCCTGCCTATTGAAAGTCCTCCAGGAAAAGACACTGTCATCCTTGCCCAGGCCTGTTCCCCAGGAGCGGGTGCTGCAGGGACAGTGTAGGTAGCCCTGAGCATATCTAGCTTCATCCTGACAGTGAAGTGCAGGCTGAGTGTTACACCCACAGCATAGTCGTGGCATACTCCGTGGGTCGTGCAGCCACCTGGGCCCAGCGCACCTCTCTGAGAGGGCTCTCTAGCCTTCATCACAGCTGGCGGCTGTACTGCAGGTCGCCACACAGAGTCTTAGAGACACAGGATACACATTCGGATTCAAGTAGATGCTCTATACCTTGGTATGGGGGGAAAGTGGGCACAAGGATCTGCCTTTATTTATTTAATTTTTTTTTTTTGAGAGAGAGATTATTTTGCTATAGGGCATGTGTGCTCACCAGAAAGACAGAAAGTGAGAAATTGTGTTCTTCCCCCCCCCCAGGGATGGTCACGCTGTGACCCTTCTCCTTCATTCTCCTCTTGGGATCTTGGGCACACATGCACACACACCCAGCATGAGTTTTAACCTGCCGGGTCTGGGACTCGAACCGTGGTCGACTATGTGGGAGTCCAGCAACATAACCATTATGCCGTCTATTGGTCTCATGACCTGCTTTTAACACTACAAATTTGTTTTTTTGTTTGTTTGTTTGTTTTACCCACCAGGTTTCTTTGTTAACAGCAGGAAAATTGATTCCAGAAAATAAAATTATACCAGCAGCCAGTTCACACTTGCTATTGCCTAAAAGAGACAAGGAGAAAAGTAAAGACAAGGATAAAGAGAAAGGCAAGGAGAAGGAGAAGAGCAAGGACGAGAAGCAGGTGACGCCACGTTCCAGCAGCTCAGAGGCAGGACTCGGGGGCAGGGGCCGGGTGCCCTGGGTGCACCCCGGCTCCACTGTGCACAGGCTTCCACACTGCCCATCTCTGTGCCTCGGTTTCCTCTTCTGTAAAATGGAGCCGTTTCACTTGCTGTCGGATTCCTGGAAGGACTACACCAAGGAATGTCTGAGAAGCATTCTCAGCTTTTCCCTGGCAGGAATCTTGTGCCTAGAGCAAGCCACTTAACACACACAGTTTGCACAAAGCACACAGCCCAGGATCTGCCAGGCTCAGCGGCTGCTGGTGACAGGCTCAGTCTGGGTCCTGTGTGTGCTGAGGGCGGGTGGGGTTGGGGGCAGGTGCTGTGCTGGGGTCTGTGAGTAAAGCGGTTTCTTCATCCTATGGAAGCCTGTCCATGCACATGAAACTGTCACCCTGAAAATATTTACTTCTCCAAGGGACACTGCAGGTCTGAGAAACTGCTTGTCTGCCCAGCTTTCCAGAGCTGGAAGCCCATGCAGGGCCCTACTGTGACTGCTGTGAGCACATCGCCCAGCCTTCAGGGAGCCTGAGCTCTTGTGGGGCCTGAGCTGCCCGCCCCAACTACACCTACACCGGCTGTGCAAGGGGCAGAAAATGCCAGTTGGTACTGTTTAGAAATGACGTCAGGAGCAAATGTGTTCAGCCTACCAGGCCCTGGGTGGCAGGGGGGATGGCCATGCTCTGCGGGTTCCAGGGAGCGTGCAGAGTCACACATATGCCAGTGGGCATGGTCCCCAAGGCAATGTCAGAGGAACACTGTCTGCTCACGCCTCAGCCTGGCTACTGCGCCGCAGAGGCGTACATTTTTAAACTTCACATTTTTAAATAAATCCTGCATTCTTGCCTTTACAGTCTCAAACTCCAGTTTCTAGCAAACAACTTGAAGATTTACCAGCAAGCATAGAAGAATGGGCTTCCTATTCTTGCCCTGAGGAATTTTTATCTGTATTTAAACAAGATAAAAGTGACTTTACTATTAACTTATCAAGTATTCAAAAACCGGTAAGTTGAGGTAAAGAAAACTCTTCATCCTGGGGCGGGTCAGCCTGCATTCCCAGCATTGCACCCCCTTGCCATCTAGCCACGTGCAACATTTCTGTTGTGAACTATAACTAGAGAGAGAAATACTTACAAGCAGGGGCTTTCCTTAGTGACTTCTGGGAAACAGAACAGCTGTGTCTCGCGCGACACCAGGTCAAGGAACAGAGAGCACTGTCGGCCTTTTCTGGAGGTCATGCTGCTATTCTCTTACAATATTTTTCCAAAAGGTAAAAGTATTTTTCACCTTTATAGTTTTACCTGTCAGATTTAGATCCGCAATCCACCTGAAACTGATTTGTGTGCTGAATGTAAGGTAAAAGGTGAGGCTTCAAGTTTTAAAATACGGCTACCCCATTGTTCTTATATCAATTATTAAGATGTCATCCGCCCACCTCGCGCCAACATCTCACTGTCTCAATTACTGAGCTTACTAGCCTTGAACTAATAACCTTGAATATTTGGTAGAGAAAATCTCTCAGTTATTCTTCAAGATGCTCTTGACTATTCTTTTCATCCTCCATTGCATTTCTATGCGTATTTTAGAATCAGCCTGTCAGGGCCATTACAGACCCTGGTGGAGTTTTGATTGTGATTGCACTGAATCTCTAAATCAGTCTGTGGAGAACTGACATCTTTATAATGCCGACTCTTCTGATCCAGGAATGTGATTTATCTCTCTGCTGATTTAGTTCTTCTTCAGCTTCTCTCGACAATAGATTAGAGTCTTCTGCATGAAGAAGTACATGCTAGATGTATTTCTATGTATTTCAAATTTTTGATGCTGTTGCAAATATACCTTTTTGTTTCATTTTTAAACTCCAGATAAACTATAGAAATGTAACTGTTTTCATTTTGACCTTATAGGCATCAATTTGGTCAAACTTGATCTTTTAAGTAATTTATCTGTAGATTTTATTTGGGGCGGGGGGTTGTGTGAATGTAATCATTTCATTTACTAACATTTTTTTGTATTTACTAATTTCCAATCATGACATTTATTTCTTTCTTTCCCTCTTTCCCCTACCTTACTATACTGGAGAGGACCTCCAGTACAAGACTGAATAAAAACAGCAATATCCTCTATCCATATCTCAAAGGAAAGTTTTCAACATTTCACTATTAAGTAGAAATAAGATTTGTTATAGCTTTTCATAGATCCTTTATGATTAACTAGTGTCTATTTCTATTTGTGAAGAATTTTAATATTAATAGCTGTAGTTTTTATAAAATATTTTTTCTCAAAAAATTTTTTTTCTCTATCTGTAATAATTATGTTTTTTTTCTCCTTTATGCCTTGAATTACTTTTTAAAAATGATTATCGAAGTAAAAGCAACTTGGTTGTGATATATGATACATTGTCTATATCATCAGATTTAATTAACTATTTTGTTTAGTGTGTGTGCCTTTATGTTCATAAGAAAAATTGGTATTTAATTTTCATATGATGTCTTTATCAAAATTTGATAAAATTATGCTCATCTTTTAAGTCAGTTAAAACGTATTTTTTTTTTTACAATTTTTGGTGAGAATTTTTATAAGACTAATTTTTTATTTCTTCCTTAGCTGTTAGGAAGAATTCCCTGGTAAAGCCATCTGAACCTAGAGCTTCTATTTGGGAAGATTTTAACATTTAGATTCAGCCTATTTAGTAGTTACACAATTCTTCAAATTTTCTATTTCTCCTTAAAGCATTTTTTGTAGGCCATGTTTTTATGAGATGTTTCCCTGTAAGTTTTGAAACGTATTGACATAAAGCTATTCTTAATGTCCTTTTATTATTATTATTATTATTATTATTATTATTATTTTTAGATTTTTGCTATAGGGCGCACATGCTGTCTGGAGAGACAGAGAGACAGAAAGCGAGAAATCACCCTCCAGGGGAGATAGCCACACTGCAATCCCTTCTTTTCCGTTCTCCTCTCAGGATTTTGGGTATGCACGCATATGTGTCTGGTGTGTTTCAAGCCGCTGGGTCCAGGATTTGAACCGTGGTCGGCCATGTGGGAATCCAGTGATGTAACCATTAATGCCATCTGCTGGTCTCATCCTTTTATTATTCTTTAGAGCTATAGGATCTATAGAGATTTCCTGTATTCCCTCTGGTCCTCCTCCTCAGTGAGCCTCACCAGGAGTTATCAATTATATCAGGCTTCTCAAAGAGCCACATGCTTTCCAGGCCACCTAAAATGCCACCAACATTGTCTCTAGTTCCTGAGATGACTGGTTCACATCTACATTGCCCTGAACTCTAGGGTACAGCTCTTTGGGGTCCCAACCTGAGGATTTAGCTTTTAATGAGACCTGAGCTCCAGTTTCCTGTGCCTGACTGCAGCACTGACACAGGCATACCCAGCCTCTCAGCTGCTAAATGTCTCTAGGACAAATATGCCCTGAAATGCCAGTTTCCCTTCTCTGGAGATCTGTGTCCTTAGATCTTGGCACAGTAATCTTTCCCCTGCGTTGTTCACGCTCCAGTCCCTGGACACAGATTTTTTTGAATAGTTCATCCAACTTTCCTGATTTCCCACTGAAGAGAAATTATTATTTTTTTGTAGAGGATTTTGCCTTAGGGAGCATGCATTCACTGGAGAGAGAGAGAGACAGAGACAGTGAGAGAGAGAGAGTGAGGAATCATCCCCGGGGGGATGGCTGCTCTGCAATCCCTTCTCTATTCTCCTCCTGGGATCTTGGGCACACATGCCCATGTGCCTAGTGTGAGTTTCAAGTCACTGGGTCTGGGACTTCAACCGTGTTGAGCCATGTGGGAGTCTAGAGACATAACCACTTATACCATCTGCTGGCCCCGAAGAGAAACTATTTTAACAAACTTAATACACCTTTAGAGGAAGCATTAGTTCTCTTTTCTGTATGTACTAACTTTCAGAGTAGTTGTGTGTACATAAAGAAATTCTGTTTTTAATAGCTCAATAGTTTCTAGTGGAAAAATGAAACCTCATAAATTTGAATAAATACATAATACATATTCATTTGTTTCTTCTGAGGGTTTTAAACTATACTTGGGAGCAGAAAAATCACAGGTTATTCAACATGACACATGAAACGTACTAAAGAAGAGAAAAACCTACTAAGAAGAGAAAAAGAAAGCGCATCATTCACTCATTCCACACTGCTCACTCATTTCACAGACACTTGTCTAGCACCCTCTGTGTGTCACACTTAGTGGGGGATGTTCTTTGAAGAAAGACCCTTAAACCAGTGGACGAACGTTTCTCCCCTTCCAGTGACCTTACGTGTTTGCATTTCTGTAGACATACAGTTTATATTATCTGGACCACTTGGTCAAGGCTCTGCAGAAGATGTCGCTTTATGAGCTCACGATCCCGATCCTGCAGTTGGGTGTCCTGATCGCAGACTCTCTGGTGGAAAGCAAGAGCCTCGCAGATCTTTACCATCTAAGGTTGGTACAATACCTTTATTTCCAGGGAAACTGGGAATAGATATCCACACGGATAGAACAAGAATTTCCTCCAAGTAATATGAAAGCAAACGGCATTTAAAATTTGTAATTCTGTGGTTGACAACTTATGTAATTAATGAAATCCCTAAGATTTGTAAGATAAATGAAATGTAATACCTGAGTATCAAAAAAGGTATTTGTATTTAAAAATTTCCACCTGATCCTTATGAGACTATCCTTGTTTCCAGGAAAGACACACTGAAGTATTTAGAATAAAAAGGCATTGTGTCTTCAACTCTTAAATAGTGGGGGGGAGGGAGCAGGGGGGAGAGAGAATGATGAAACAAATGTGCTAAAGGGATCACATTGAGCCATCTGTTGTAATGCTTTATACTGTAATGCTTTGTGCAACTTTTCTGTAAGCCTAGAATCATGTGTAATGCTTTATACTGTAATGCTTTGTAGTGTTTGTGCAACTTTTCTGTAAGCCTAGAATCATTTCAAAATAAAAATATTTTGAACCAGTTTCAAAGCAGAACTTCACTGCTTGAGGTTGTAATTGGAGTAGTCAGAGCCCAACCTCCAGTGCCCCTTCTTTATCTCTAGATTGGGTGACCCTGAAATTATGAATAATATGCCAAACAAAATATGTTAATAAATGATTACAATTTTCTACTTGGAATTTGACAGAGCCACCTGTTATTTTTCTTTGGTAATTTTGATATCTTTAAGAATGATTAGAAATAGGGGCCAACAAGTGGCATGGTAGTTAAGGCACTGGACTCCCACATGGCTGATCGTGATTCCAGTCCTGGACCATGCACCTTGCTTTCTCTCTCTCTGACTCTCTCTGGTCAAACTGAGTAATAATAATAATAAAATTAAATAACTAATTATTTTTCAAAAAGAATTATTGGAAATAACATTGAAGTATACATTTCTCTTTTTTTTCCCCAAAGACTTATTTATTTAATTTTATTATTATTATTACTCAGTTTGACCAGAGAGAGTCAGAGAGAGAGAAAGCAAGCCACCAGGTCCAGGCTTCAAACTGTGGTCGACCATGTGGGAGTGTTCAGCACCTTAACCACCATGCCGCCTGCTGGTCCCTACATTTCTTTTTAGTTTACCAGTTTGTGTAAAGTACACTAGCTCTAATGAAATGGATTTTTTTGATTCACTGCCCTATGTAACAGCATTAATTCTCTTATCACCCTCTTTCTCCCACAGACTTGCCCAAGTATGTTCTGATTTGAAGTTGAGAGATGCAGCCACTTACCATGAAGAAGTGGTCGGGCAAATGTATATTGGTGAGGTAGAGCAAGCAAGGTGTGTTCAGTGTTAAATACATGGTACTTTTTCTGCAGTGTTTAAACTACTTTCATCCTGATCCCAGACAAGGGTAAAGCTCGTGCATGAGGATGGTATGACAGAGCCAATCCCGCACTGAACTCCTGTGCTTCTGTGCAGCCCAGGGAAACCTGCAGGCCTTTGGGTCATCTGATGTGGCCCTGCCCTGGACTGTGTCCCCTCCTTTCACATAAACTAAACCGTGGAGTGTGAGGAGGACCCTCAGCCCAGTGCCTCGGAGGGCTGAGACCTGGGGTACAATGCATGGGATGTAGCATTGGTCGGGGGGAGTGCCTGTGGGGATAGTACCTGGTGGGGGGGATGGTGAGCTGCTCTTCTTAATTTACCTCAGTTGTTTTTATTATATCTTTTTTTTTTTTTTTTTTTTTAATTTACTCAGTTTTTTTTTTTTTTTTTTTTTTTTTTTTTTTTTTTTAGAAGACATGTGCACCCACAAGAGAGACTTGGAGGTAGGGGGTAGGGAGTGAGAAAGCACCGCCCCATTCCTCCATGGAGAATGGTCAAAGCATAATCCTTTCCCCATTTCTTCCTCCTCTTGGGATTCTGGACATGCACAAACACACACTCAAGCTCAAGCTGCTAGGTCCAGGACTCAAAATGTACTGTTTGTCATGTGGGATCCCCCTCCTCAACTACCACGCCACCACCTGGTTCTATTCTACTTTCTTACATAAACTTTGAGCCTAGTAGGCTGTAAGGAGGTGAAAAACAGGGAAGAAGGGACAGGAGAAGGGCAAGGAGGGGCGAGTTCTCCCGGGGCAGTCCCGGCTCCCCTCCCAGGAGGACTGTGCTGAGATCTGGAGTAGAGAGGTGTTGGGTGCAGTAGAGGCAGCGCTGGGGAGGCACCACGTGCAGTTCCAGTGTGCAGGGACTAGTTCGCCAGAGCTGCTCGGGCTGGCTAACATCGGGCTGTTTGACAGCTAAATTAACTATCACTCGTAGATTGAAAGGCCACTGTGGAAATACTCTGTGCTGTGATTACATATACTTCCATTTCCATCATTTCTTACTATTGCACAGCCCTCTTCCCATTTTTTTCTTGTTACATAAGTGACGTGTTTCATTGTAAAAAATTTAGAAAACAGATAAAAGAAAGAAGATAAAGAACATCGCCACTCACTCCCATTACCCAAATAGGGTAATGACCCCTACTTATGTTTTTGATGTATGTCCTTCTCTCCATTATATAAAACTATACATTATTTTTATAAAAATTGAATTATATGAGAAGACACCTTCATGGCTCCTGAGAACTAGTGATTTCAGGGGAATAAGCGAAATGAAGATTTTTCACTGATAATTCAGCCTCCAGCCCACAAATTCGAGTGTTTTTTTCTTCTCTTTTTCTGTTTCTTGTTTTTTTTTTTTGTTTGTTTTTTTTTTTTTTTTTTTTTTTTTTTTTTT
>NW_006159672.1:6673192-6673803 GCF_000334495.1 Tupaia belangeri chinensis | reverse complement strand
GCCCACGCAACCTATAACGAAAACCCCTCAAAAAAAAAAAAAAAGGTCCAAACATCCAGACAATTGGCATCCCAGAAGGTGGAGAGATTCATAAAGGCATTGAAAATCTCTTCCATGAAATCCTGCAAGAAAACTTTCCAAACTTAGAGAGGCACTCAAAGATCCATTCCCGGGACCAGCAGTTAGGGTAATGGCTATGTCGCTGGACTCCCACGTAGTTGACCGCGGTTCGAGTCCCAGACCCAGTGGCTTAAACTCACATCGGGCGCGTGTGCGTGCGTGCCCAAGATCCTGAGAGGAGAATGGAGGAGAAGGGATTGCAGCGTGGCCATCTACCCTGTGGAGTGATTTCTCGCTTTCTGTCTCTCTGTCTCTGTCTGTCTGGCGAGTGCACGCACCCTATAGCAAAAACAACAACAACAACAAAAAAATGGAAAACAAAACAAAAACAAAAACAAAACAAACATACAAACAAACAAACAAAAACCCTAAAAAGCCATTTCTCTCCTTTTTTTTTTTTTGGAGAGGTCTTTGCTATAGGGGGTGTACGCTCGCTAGAAAGACAGAGAGAGACAGAGAGACAGAAAGTGAGAAATCACCCCAAGGGAGGA
>NW_006159672.1:6625655-6672985 GCF_000334495.1 Tupaia belangeri chinensis | reverse complement strand
TAAATACAGACACACAGAAATAAGAGTTCAAAAACTAAGGAAATGGCCAACTTAATTGAAGGGACAAGTCTGGAGTTGAATATCATATTCCAGAGTTCAATCTAGAAGATCAAACCGCAACAGAAGATAAAGTATAGGAGACTGAACTGGCGAAATATTATTCGTTGACTTTTGACTAAAATAGTGCTACTTTTCTTCTAGGCTTTGTTGTCCAGTTTCAAGAGGTTTTTGTCCTGTCTTGAGCTGTCAATAGGTTCATGTACCTACTATTTGAACAGAATACTAACTTGTTTCCAGGCTTTAAGTTTTAAGCAAATTTCCTTACCAATTCAAACTGCTTTTTTTTAAATTACCAGCTGAACTTGCTATTGAAAGTAGTTAGATTATTTAAGAAATTGTGTGATCAATAAAATGTGGGAGGAAAAGGAATGGAAGGAAAACTGTAGACACCAGAGATAGTGTAAGAAGAGGGTGGGAAAGGGCAGAGGGTCAGACACAGGGGTAAATATATATATATATTGGGAAACACATTTTGTATGCTGTGACAATGCTTAGGTGATGAATATAAATTAATTAATTTTAAAAAAAGAGTTTCAGGAGGAAAAAAAACACGAACACTGTTTTTCTTGAAATTAAAAACAATGCATATTTGATGACTGCAGTAAGCTATATAGCCCCAGCTAGATGCTACTTTATAGTATGTTCATTCTACTCACTGAGGTTTATGCCTAAAGTCAGACTTGTGTTCATGGATATGTACTTATCAGCTGTGCTTGCTATTGGAAATATTTAGATTAAGTTCATTAACGAATCAATAAAATGAGGGGAAAAGGCATAAAAAGCAACCATGGATACCAGAGACAGTGTGGGAGGAGGGTGAGACACAGTAGAGGGTGAGAGACAGGGAATCAAGGATGGCAAAAAAAATAAATAAATAAAAGCAAAATATACAGGAAACAAGAAATGGAAAATTATTTGTTGACAATAACACATATATTGATGTGCTTGATTGAGTCAATATACAGTGTATTCTGGATGGGAAATCTCATTTTGTATATTGTGATGATGTATGATGAATAAAAAAGTAAATAAATAAATAAAAATTGAATTATGCTGTTTATGCTTCTCTCACATACCAGCCTGTGAATAACAGATGTTCTGCTACAACAGTATTTTTACCTTTTTAAATACCATCATGTATTTGTCAGCCCTCGGCTAAATGTCAAGTTGTGTCCAAATTTTCCTAGTAAATATGACACTGAGGAGCACCCCACAGACCTAGTCTTTGGTAACTATTGACCTTTCTGCCCTACAATGATTTCTAGAAATGTAGTTGCCGAGGCCACAGCAAGCCCCTGTTCCTTCCCTTTATGAGCACCTGTAGTGAACGAAGTTCTCTGGGCACTGGGAGTGAGTTCCGGATGGATGTGGCATGGTGTGCCAGAGTCAGTAGCGGGCATCGGGGAGGCCTGATTCGAAATGCACAAACTCACGAAAGGCTGGACAATTGGAGCAAGCGGGCCTTGGGAACAGGAAGGGGGATCAGCAAAGGGACTGGGAGGGGGCCTGTGTGGGCCAGAGGGTGGGTGGGGGCAGGGGCAGCAGCTGGGAAATTAGGTAGGCATAGGGTTGAGCCTCTTGAGATCCCGGCTCCTGCAGTGACCACTGCTGGCCCATTTTCTGAGAGAGCACTCTACGTGTGGGGTGGGGCATGACCAGGGAGTGGGACTGGTGTCCAGGGACAAGGTGGGGACCAGTTAGGGGCCACAACCAGGGCTGGTGTAGCAGTGGAGGAGCACGAAGAGCACATTGAAGACATGCGGGAAGCTGGAGCACCCAGGTGCCTCTGCAGATGGCACTGAGCTCCTAGGAGTGTAGGAGTGCTGTTTTCCCACATGGGGGCACTGGCGGGAGGCCCGAGGGCAGAGCAGGGTGGGCCTGAGGGAGTTGGGGTCTGGATGTGCTGAGTTTGAGATGCATATAAAATGTCTTAGTCTGGATGTCGAATAGCAGCTAGACATAGGAATCTGGAGTTTCAAAGTGAGAACTGCTACAGATGTAAATTTGAGAGTTTTTTTTTTCCTCTTGGAATTTTTTTAAATCTTTGTATACACTTGAGTGAATCATGAAGTCTCACAGTTCTTTTAATTTGTATTTGCTTACTAATGAAATTGAGCATTTTTGTGTATTTATTGACCACTGCAGTTCTTCTTTTGCATGTTGTCTGTTTTATTTGTATTAGCTGCAGAAAAGAGATTGCATTAAGAAAAGAGAAAAATAAGGAACCTGCGATGGAAGAAAGCCTGCCAATATTGAGTGAGCAAATACCTCCAGACCAGGTGGTAGAGATCAAACCAATCATAGCAAAGGACAAGGTAACATCACTTTGCCAGAGCGTGCTTGACTCCGCAGCCCCATGGTGCTGGCGATCTGGCTGCTATTCAGGCTTGGAGCCAGTCAGCCAGAATTGACATAAGTGCTTACTGCGTACAAACTTCTGTGCCAGGTTTTGCAGGAAATACAGAGCCCAATCAGTTATGCCCCTCCTCCCCATCGACCACATGGGGCCCTGGAATTCCTTCAGGGAAGACAAAGTTTAAGTGCAATACAGACCACCATGGAACAGACCTGCCAAGAGTCTGAGAAGTGACTGAAAGAAGTCAGGCTGGGGTGGTGAAGAGGGGGCTCTCCAAGGAGCACAGCGTGTCATGGGAAAACCCCCAAGAGATTGGGCTGGACCCTTGAAACTCGCATCATCTGGCCACTAACCAGCATTCCCCTCCAGATCACCTGGGCCCACCCCAATAGGCTTGGCCATAAAAGAAGTTAACCATCCCAATTGCCATGCTCTTAAAGAACACTGGTACCAGAGAGTACCAGACCTGGAACGCCAATGTGAGCCCCCTGAAGTCAAAGCTCTGTGACACTTTGTAGGAAAACGGCAGGACCTTGGCATGTGTGGACTTCTCTAGTAGGACAGGGGCTCAGCATGTGATCAAATCCTAGATAGTTGGGGGTCAGTCACGTATCTTACTGAACTGCAAAAGCTCAGTAATTCATCCCATGCTGGTCAAGGTACCGCTCTGCAGTTACAGAGAGGGGAGGAGAGAGCTGGCGTGAAGGAAGCAAGCGCACAGGTCCCTGGAGCTGGTGACTGGCACAGGGAGTGGGGGAAATGACTGAGATAGGGCATAGGGTCCAGAAGGCAGTATAGTCACCAGCTCTGAGGGCCGAGTCTGAGGGGTAAGTAAGAACACCAGATATCCGGGACAAATAAACGCCTGAAGCCTGAGCATGTGTCCAGCTTGCTCCTGGTGCTGATGGAAGCCCTCAGTGGCAGCACGCGTCCTGTGCACGTGCAGCCTGTTTCTATTGCATGCCTGTTTCCTTTGCCAGAGCATGTCACGTGGCACACAGATATCAGGAGAGGGGCAACTCAGGACTGTGGTTGTCTTACAGATTTTGAATGTAAATGGAGAGACCGGGAAGGGCTTGGAAGGAACGTCCTTTCCCCAGTTGTGGATGCTCAAGGCAGAAGTTCTTCTGGAGATGGACCTGTACCAGCCCGCACGGCTGCTCTTGTCAGAAGCTCACCTGGCCTTCAAGGTAAGGAGCCCCTTCCCAGTCCAACCCTATCCAAACCTGCTTTTCCTGTACCTGTGCACAGATGAGATGGCTTTTGTCTGAGAAACAGAGATCTGTCTGTTACGTAGTTTGTTTTGCATCTTTTTGTTCTAGAAAACCTATTTGATTGTCTTCTATAGATCCAATCTCTGTGGAAAACTTTTCATGTCCTTTGTCTATCCCTTCCTCTATTTTCTTGAACTTATTAATCATCATTTGTTATAGTTCCTGTTTCCAGTCACTACGATGGGTCTGTTTCTGGCACTTCTTTTTTTCTCTTGGATTTTAGTGATTCAGTTCTGTCTTCTAACACATCTCTTTTTTTACTTTCTCATGTTTTATGTGGGGGAGGAGAGCTTGGAGAGTTCCCAGATGGGAACTGAGATCATCAGTTTGTTCTAGAAGGCAGATTGTACACAATCTTGGTCAAGTCTTGTCTTTTTAAAAATCCATTTATGTACATTTTCTCATAAACATTTACTTTACATATCAAAAAATTTTGCTCATGCTCCATAGTTCTTGAGAGTTAATAAACAAATTTCAAAATTTTCCCCAAAAACCTGAATTTTAAGGATAACTTTCAAAATATTTGTTATAATTTTGTTACTCTATAACAGAGATAATATGGTTTTAATTATTTTCTAAAGAATTATTTTATTTAACTTTATTTATTCATTTGTTCTAACTTGACTAGAGAAGGACAGAAAGAAAGTGAGAGTGTGTGAGGGAGAGAGGGAGGCAGAGACAGAGAGAGAGAGAGAGAGAGAGAAAGAAGGAAAGTGAGAAAGCAAGCCACCAGGCTCGAGACTTGAACCATGGTAGGCCATGTGGGAATCCAGCACCTTTAACCACCACACCACCTGCCAGTCCCTGTTTTAAATATTTTTGAGAAAATATTTACATGTCAACTACTCAAACTGTTGAGAAGCAAACACCCAGCACACAATTCACACACGAACCTCCCCAACTCAGTTCTGCCTACCAAGTATTCAGTAGCTTATCACCTGCTAGGGAAGACCAGCCTCTTTTTTCTTCCTTCAGAGTCTTCCTCACGGTAATCCTCTGGCTGTGGCTGCTATTTTGCAATCCCTACTGATTACACTGCTGGGCTGGAAAAGTCCAGGTTGTTTTATGGTACGAATTCTTTCACATAGCTTCTCTAATCCTCTCTGCCAGGCAGAACTGTTTATGGTGCCAGGCAGTCTTTCCTAGAGCTTCTGTTGGTTTTACTGAGATCTACTTAGTTTCATAGTTTTCTGGTCATATCTTCAGATATGACATTCCAGTCAAAGCTCTGGTAATAACGAGTATTTCCAATTTCTGATGCAAAGCAACAGGTATTATTGAACTTATGCAAATAGCCCTTCTGCCATAAAATAAGAATCCTCACAAATATTTTCCAATCCCAGAGGGGTCAGGAAGGGAAAATAGTTTATGTTTCAAATTAAAAAACAAACAAATAAACAAAACATCAAGCAAAGAAACATTTTAACAAATTGCTGAATTTACCAACAGCTCAATAGAAAGCAAAATCCCTAAATCTGGAGAAGAAAGCATACTAAAAACAGCAGTACTGTTTTAGTTAGAAGTCATAAAATTCTATTTCACCAGTTCAGTCTCATGTAATTAATCTCTCTTCGGTTGAAATCGCAGTGTTACTGTGGTCCGATCTTTCCATTTAAATCCTGGAAGTTCACAATTAATGTTATTATTGATATTTCCAGATTTGTCCCTAGCATTTTCTTGGTTGCTTTTCGTTCTCTTATTTCCGGTTGTTTGACTTTAGTTTTCCTGGTAAAGCACTTCCGTCAGCATTTCTTAGAGAGCTGGTGTTGGCAAATTCTTTCAGGTTTTGTTTATCTGAGAATGTTGTTCTCTTTTCTTCCCATATGAAGGATAATCTTGCTGGGTATAGTATTTTTGGTTGAAATTGTTTTTCATTTAACACTTTGAATATATTTTCCCTCTCTTTCCTTGCTCACATTGTTTCTGATGAGAGGTACAATGTTAGCCTGATGGGATAACCTTTGTAATTTTAATATCTTGTCTATATTTGTGCATTTGGCCAATCTGGATGTAATGTGTCTTGGAGAAGATCTTCTTGGGTTGATTCTATTAAGGGTCCTTTGTATTTCTTGGGTCTGGATATTTGAATGCCTCTCTAGGTTTAGAAAATTTTCTTCCAGGATTTTATGGTTAGATTTTCTGTGCCCTTATCAGTTTCTTCACCTTCTGGGATACCAGTTATCCAGATGTTTGGGCACTTAATGGCATCTAGTATTTCTCATGTAGTATGCTCATGTTTTGGGGTTATTTTCTCAGACTTTTTGATGATTTTTTCTAGGCAAGAAGTTTTGTCTTCAGCATCCAAGATTTGGTCTTCTGCGTGGTCTAATCTGCTTTTAATACTTTCAAGGGCAGTTTTGACTTCCTGTACTACAGCTTTCATCTCTAACAACTCCATTTGATTCTTTTTTATGGCATGTATTTCTTTCTTCAAGTCGTGAGAGAACTTCCTCACCTCCTGGAACTCATTGTCTCTTTTCTCTTATACTTTCTGGAATTCATTTCTTCTCATCTCTTGCATCTCATTTAGTTTTGTCACTATGAATGTTCTGAATTCTTTATCGACATTTCCACGAGTTCCATTGTACTGCCTGTGGATGATGAAGGGTTGTTCTTTTCCCTTAGGGAAGAGATATTTTCTTGGTTTCTCATATTTCTTGTGCCTCTAGGGTGATTTCTGATCATCTGATGAATTATACGTTTCTTCCTAATTTCTTGGAGATAATTCCAAGCATTCAGAGGTATGCAGCAGGAGGTAATCCTCAATCTCTCTACAGTTCTGTCTCCCTGATGCTCAATAAGCAACCTGTGCTTTTGATCTTGGGACTGGATATTACAAAGACCTCACAGTTTCTAGGAAACAGGTGCACCTGGCTGAGCTGTGGGGTTTCAGCTGAGAGTTCAGAGGTGTGTGGAAGGACATGAGCCATCTCTCTGCAGCTCCGTGCTTCTCCCTGCTGCTCACTCTGTAGTCTCTCTTCTCTGAATTTTAGTCACTTGGTGGTGTATTCACCTTTGGCCAATTGCTTAGAGCAGGTTTCTGCAACTGCAAGATCTTGTGCTTCCCTTTACTGTAAGGTACTTCTCAGACAATTTCTCTCCTCCACTGTGTTTTACAGTGTGGTATCCACAGAAAGAGGTTTTGAGTTCAGATTTATAAAGAGGAGTTTCTTCCTTCAGGCAGCAAGGGTTGAGGATTTCTATGACCCTAAAGTATTCACATTCACATGCTTGGCTACTGTATCTCTTGGCCTGTCCAAACACAGTGTGTGATGGCTAAACAGCAGAGTGAGAAAGTAAGGTTAAACAAAAAATAAAAAAATAAACTAAAATAAAATAAAATAAAAAGGAAAAGAAAACAAAGGGAGGCGGGGAGACACACAAAAAAAAAAAAAGAAAAGAAAAGAAAAAAATTTAAAATCAAAAAATGAAAACCAGGCAGCATGCAAGCATATTCCACGAACACAGCAAGAAGGACACAGGTCAGATTTCTCATCTCTTGCATCTTTCAAATGGCTTCTGAAATTAGCAAGAGAAAGGACAGGTTAGAGGTGAGAAGTGTTTTTAAAATAAAAAAAAAATTTAAAGAGACAGACAGAGACAGAGAGACAGAGAGATGGAGGTTGCCCTACCTAGCTGAGCAAGCTCTTGGGACATTTTGTTTGGTATAGAAAGTGATGTCTTGGAGAAGACACTGATCTCTACAGTGGAGAGAAGTTGGTCAGCCCAGGACTGACTGCCTTTCCTACGTACCTCCTCCACTCCTGCTCCTTCTGAGCAATGTGCTCCCTTGTTGTTAATGCAAATTGCCCGGTTTCTCCTGGCATTTACCATGCTGCCCCTTCCAGTGGCGGTCCCCCCATATGGGTGAGATTGGACTCTCCAAGCTCTCTCAGAGCCTTTCTTTCACCAGGGGATGCCCAGGGCATGGTCTTGGCCCAGAGTCCTTCATCCCCTAAAAGACAGGGATCACAGCAGGATCCAGGAAGAGTCTCAGGGAGGCTCAGGAGGCTGATCTCCCAGCTGCCGAGACAAATCACCTTAAATCCTCATGCCCCAATGAAAAACTCTCGTCGGCCAGGGTAAGGTCGCAGCCACTCGACACACTGATTCTGTGTATCAATATGATCAGAATAATTTAGTTAAATGAAAACAAGATGTATTTATTCAAGACAAAGCAAGTTCTGACAAGAGCCTCCAGAGATCACAATAGGGAAGAGGCGTCAGATTGGAGGGGTGGCGGGGCAGAGGGGAGAGCTGGCAGGTGGGGGCCAGAGTAGACATAAGTCCTGCCATGGCAGGCGCCTATAGCTCATAGGAGTCTGGGCTACCCAGGAGCTTGCATAGCCTGATGCCAGAAAGAAGGGAATTGCCATTTGTTTCTCCGCTTTGGGGACAGTTACCACTGACCCTAGTCTTTGATGTAAGTTTCAGCACACACAGAGGTCTCAACCTGAGGGCAAACATGAGGTCTGATCTTTCAGCTGCCAGAGATGCCCCAGGGCCAAACAGTCAGGGGTGGGACCTCAATCCCTCCCTTTCCTTCTGTCTCTGTCTCTACCTCTATTCAGTCTCTCTATTTTGCCTTTCTCGGTTCCACCCTTATTCTTACATATCTTTATCTTTGTGTATATCCATACACTCTTTTCTAGGCGCTTAATGATCCTTGTGCAGAATCAAAATGCCTGTTCCTTCTAGCACAGTTGGCCAACAAGGAAAAGAACTACGGACAAGCAAAGAGAATGATTGAGCAGGCGCAGCACCTGGGCGGGAGTGAGGAGTTTTGGTACCATTCAACCCTGGCTCTGGCAGATACGCTCCTGTTCGCAGAAACTGAAGACAGAGAAGTTGCGGTGAGAGGGACAGCAGCCTGGGGGTGTGTGTCAGACATGGTGGATGTGTGTGCTCAGTTGACAGGATACGCCCATGGGGCCGTGTCCTCTCTGGGCCCCACAGCTGGCTGTGCACTGAACAACAGGCTAATATCAATGCCGGTATCATCCTTAGGTCTGCCACCTATTTACAAAACTCATAGACGTCTTCAATGTTCTAAAGAAAGAAAGACCTAACCGAATGCCTATATTGGAATTCATCACCACAGATCTGGAAGCCAGGTAACTCTTTTTTTTATCAGAAAAACTGTTAATTAGGGCCAGTAGTTCTGCCTTATCCAGAAGGATCTAAATCCCACCACAGGCAACCACAGTTGGACTCTCAGCCTCAGGAGCTTGAAAAACACAGTGGGGGTGGGGGGTGTCAGCAGATGGCATAATGGTTACTTCACTGGACTCCCACATGGCTGACCATAGTTCAAGTCCTGGACCCAACAGCTTGAAACTCACAGTGGGCACGTATGTGTGTGTGCCCAAAATTCTGAGAAGAGAACAGAGAAGGTTGCAGTGTGGTCATCCTCCCAAGGGAGTGATTTCTCACTTTCTGTCTGTAGGTCTCTGTCTCTCTGGTGAGCACACATGCCTTATAGTGAAAATCTCTCTTAAAAAGAAAAGAAAAACTCAGTGGGCACCTGTGCTCGAAATCCTGACCTGATGGAGAAGTGGAGGAAAAAGAATTGTGGCATGACCACACCCCATTTGGGAGGTGATTTCTCTGTCACTGACAAGGGCACACACTTTCTGACAATTAAAAAACAAGAGAGAGAGAAAGGAAAAAAAAGAGAAATATTAATTAATATGAAAGTTGTGGTTTACTTTTTTCCATCTATTGATTTTTATGCCACATTTCAAACATGTTCAGAGTCACATGGCAGCTCTACACAGTTCTAGAAAACGCCATAAGTTTCCCGTGCTTCCTTTGGGCTTTCTCTGAGAAACACACCTTCCGTCCACGTGTCCTGTCTGTTTGGCTTAAGAAGATGTCTTTGGGGCTTTAGAAAGAAACTAGAAAATCATTTTTCTCTAGAGCTGTGGATGTCTTAGAGTTGATTTAGACAGCCTCTGTTCCTATAGCTTTTAAGAAGCATCTGTCTTAGGTGCACCTCCTTATTATAGTTTTATTTGTGCCACCTTCTTCTCGATCAAAATTGTCACCTCCAATTTATTGACCATCTCAAGAAATCAGTTTTTTGTTTGTTTGTTTGTTTTTTTACTACAATAGGGAATTTGTGTCTTCTTTTGGTTTTCCTTATTTGCTGTTTCCTGTTTGTGCAGTTCTTTCTGAATTGGCCAGGACTGGCCATAGCTCTTCTGTCACCACTTTCTGAATTGTGTACTTATTCCTGGGCTTCCTGCCCACTTTCTGGAGGCATGCACCTCTGAATTCCCCTGGGCAGTACCCTGAAGGCTTGATATGTAAACCTATCACGTGGGTTTTCTTTACTACATTCGAGTCATTTAGGAGAGTTTCTTTGAATTTCCAAATGGGTATAATGGCTGGGTGGGAGTTGTGTTCATTTCTAATTGAATTCATATGAACAAAGAATGTGCCCTGTATGATTTCTGACTTTTGAGGATACACACCAAAGGTGTGTCTTCTGTATGCCTCCATGAACACTAGAGAGAATGGATATAGCCCAATGTGGAGCCCTAGGGTCTTTAAACCCCAGTCAGGGCAGCAGCCACTGAAGCACTGTCTGACCCTCAGGTGCTTGAGCCTCCAGATCACAGTCGCCCAGGAGATGGTGGACCAAGAGTCTCCTGAGTGTCCATTTTTCCTCAAAGAGGTGGACAACTGCTTGTTAGAAATCGAGAAGAAGTTCGTCAACTGTGGGTACAGAGAGAATTGTGTGGATATAAAACTAGAGCGTGCAAAGATAAAGAGGTAAGCACCTCACAACAGACTGCAGTCTGTGGTTGAGGAGCCGCCCCTCGGGGGGCTTTGCACCCTCTGTGTGGGATCAGGGCCAGTGTGCTCTCTGCAGAGAGGCAATCACCGATCTCATGGCATCCTTGTTAACTTGTCTCAGTACCTTCATTCCCTGCTGCCACTTCCCCGACACGTCCTGACCATCCTCCCAGCTTCCTTCCCCTGGTGCCTCCTTGGACCCCCTCCAGGGTCTCCTCCTGTCCCTAGCCTTGTGACTGTTCACGGTTCCCTCCAGGACACCCTCACTAGGGATCTACAGCTTCCACTGGTATCCTCCAGCCTTGGCTCCTCCTTGTTCTTGTCCACCCCCTCCGTGCTCACTGCTCAGCCTCTGCAGACACACCATGTGGTGCACACAGACATGCAACATCACCCACACCATCCACCATTCACTGGCGACAGCCCCCATGCAGATTCACAGGAACACATGTCCCTTATGTGTGCTCACTCACAGGCATACCCTGAGCCACTTTCTGAATTGTGTACTTGCTCATAGAGCTCTGTCTTAGGAGGTGACCCACCAGCAGTGTTTATCACACTCCCTCCCTCGGCCTCGGAGAAGCTTGCTCTCACTAAGGGCAGAAGCTGCCCTCTCACCACCCTCTGTTGGCAAAGCTCTGGTAAAAAAATCCTACCCTGGACTCACTTCACCTCCATCCCAGCCCTGGGCTGCCTGCACTCTTGTTTACACACGAGTACCTCTAATCCAACAAGCAAATCCAGCATAGGGCATTAAACCTGGCGCCTGTGATGTCTATCCTTAATCATGCTTACCATTATAGAATTTCAGAAAATGCGTAAAACTAAGTGATTAAACCCAGCACAACTGATATTGTGGGTTCTGCTTTATCATCAGATTTCCTTTAGGAACAGATTTAACCTCTTATAAACATAGTATCATATTGTACATGCTGCATTATTTCAACTGTCTTTTATCTTTCTTTCAGGTTGAGAGCACCTTTTCATGTAAAACATCTAATTAAAAATTTTAAGTACTAATGAAATGCACAGTTTAATTATAAGAAATTTAAACATTTATTTAGTACTAATGCTATAAGACTTTAACATTTTTGCTCTAAAGTCCACCCATATCTTATAAAGGTTATGTGCCCAAATCGAGAAAGATGAGGAACAAAAAACTGCATATTACTTAGAAGCATATGACTTGGCCCAGAGAGCTGTAGCGGAAGAAGAGGAAATATTTCACAGCATTCAGTGTTTACTGTCCCTTCACGATGTAAGTACATGTCCGAAACCCTCGTGCACATTTTTGGTCATTCCCATCAGCATATAAATACATGTTGGTGTAACTTGTCTTTAAAACAAACCAACAGACTTCTACTTCCAGCTGAGATGGAGGAACAGTGACTAGATTTAAAACCAGAAAAATAAACAAAACAAATGAAATAACCAGAAAAACACAATGTATATTTTTTAAAAAAAGGGTTTTCATGGCATTGGATATCAACAATGACAAACAGTAATCTGAGTTAAAGCTTAACTCACTGCAGCTGTGGGAGGGGAGCCCAGGTTAGAGTCTGGCTGATGACCTGAGTCAAGGGAATGGAGCTAAGAGACCAGGGAGAACAAAGCAGCTAGAGTTCAAGGACAAGGTCCTTGAAACAGAGTACAAGCAGAGTGCTACACCAACATAAAGTTCTAGAGACCACCAGGGGGACACCTATGAGTATCCAACCTAAGATGATCAGAATATTCCCAGGAGGAAGCTGCGACCCAAGGCTAGAGAAAAAACACCTGAAAAGACCATAGGAAATAATGCCTAGTGCTCAGGAAGGGAAAGGTGCCTGCTCCTACCGGCCTGACTAGAAAACTTCATGATCCACAGTATATTGGACAGAGTAAACAAAGGGCCTTGTTTCAGTTAGAGAAATAATTACCCCTTGGACAAGCACTGCTCCAGAGCTGCCTGATCAATCTTAAAAAGAAGACCAGAGAGGACCAATCTATTCCCAAATAACGTAATCGTACCAGAACAAAACTCAAAAACACTTATAGGAATACAAAAATATCCATCAACTCCCAAAGTAAAATGCACAATACCTGGCAATCAATCAAAAATTATCATGTAGGAAAGCAAAAAAAATACAGCTTACAGTATGGTGACTAATCAAGGAATCAAAACCTAACCCCAAACTGAAAGAGATATTATAATTAGAAGATAATGGTTATTATAACTATTCTATATGTTAAGAAAATTAAGCGAAGATGTTGAAGATATAAGAAGAGCCAAAAAAATCAAACTTTTATGGTGAAAACCACAACACACTATAATGATGAATAAACTGAGTGAGATTAATGATAAAGATTGCAGAAAAAAGATTGTATAATTTTAAAACATAGCAATAGAAATTATTAAAAATGAAAGGAAGAGAAAAATGAAATAAAAGAGAACAAAAATTAAAATTAGCAGAACAGTGAATTGAGGAACAATTTTGAGTACATGAAAATAGGTGTAATTGGAATTCTGGAAGGAGCAGAGAAAAAAGAGTGGGCAGAAAAATTTTTGTATAATTAGTGACTGAAATGTTTTTCAAATTTGATAAAAATAAACACAAACTCACAGATCCAAGAAACTCACAGAATCCCAAGCATAAGAACTATGATGGATCAAGACATATCATAATCACATTATTAAAACCAGCAATAAAAAGACTATCATAAAACCAATCAGAGGAAAAAAGTGCATGTTGTATACAGAGCAACAAAGATGGATGACAGCAAGTTTTTTCTATCAGAAACGATGTAGTATAGAAGATAGAGAAGGGACATCTAAAAAGCACTGGGAGAAAAAACTGTTAGTCTAGAATTCTATACCTAGCCCTTCCTCCAAAAAATAAATGATGGTGAAATTAAGATGTTTCTCAGACACTCAAGAATGAAATAATGCGTCATCAGCAGACTTGCACTATAAGAATTTTAAAAATAAGTCCTTGAGGCAGAAGGTAAATTGTACCAAATGGAAATGTGGAACTACATGAATAAAGAGTATAAAAAATATAAGCTCCATGGGAATATGTGTAAGATTTTTCTCATTTTTAAAATCTCTTTAAAATACATTTAACTATTTAAACAATAATAATAGCAATGGAGCAGAGTTCATAACATAGTAAAAATAAAATGTATAATAATGGCATAAAGCTTGGGAGAGAAATATACAAATCTAAAGGTTTTATACTCTGTGTAAAGTGTTATATGATACTGTAAACCCCAAAACAGCCAAAAAAATAACAGAATAAAGAGATATATTGAATAAACCAAGAGAGGAGATGAAAGGAAATTGTAAAAATTATTAAATATTTTCATAAGAAAGAAGATAAAAATGATACAGAACATTTGGAATGAATAAAAAAAAATAGAAAGCAAGATGGTAACCTTAAAACTAATCATATTAATAACAACATTGAATTTAAATAGTCTATAGCCTATAGTCTAGCAACTACTAATCTGCTTTTTTCCCCCCTATGGATTTACCTAGTCTGTATTTCTATAGACTCCTCTTGATATCTTATTTAATTTCACTGTGATTTAATACACACTTTATATGACTTCAATCCTTTAAATTTATTAAGACTTGTTTAATGGTCTAGAATATGGTCTATCTTGGAAAATGTTCCATGTGTACACATGAAGAGAATGTTATTCTGCTGTTACTGCATAGAATGTTTTATAAGTATTTATTGGTTCATAGTGTTGTTCAAACCTAGATCTTTGCTGCTTTTTGTCTGCTTGTTCTATTAATTACTAAAAGAGAAGTATTGAAAACTCTGAGTATAATTACAGATTTATATACTGAAATATACAGTTGATATTCATATTTTTTTATCCTGCAACCTTATTAAACTAACTTATTGGTATTAACATCTTTAACTTTTTTTGTAGATTTCATACAATTCCTTAATCATTTTCTCTGTGAACCAAGACATTTTTCTTTCCAATTTTGATGCTTTTCATTTCTTTTTCTTGCTTTATTACATTGGCTAAAACCACTACTATTATATTGCATAAAAAAAGGTAAGAGAACAGATCCTTGTCTTAGTCCTTATCAAAGGGAGAAGAAGCATTCAGTCTTCATTCAGTAAGTATATATATTTCAGTATACTCTTAGGTCATCGGGAAAATCGTGATGTATTTTTCTATGTTTTTCCATGCAAAAAGGTGTTATGACTTTCCTAATGACCCAATAAGAACAATCAAATAAGAATTTTAAACATTTTTACTTAAAAAATAAAAGTTTACCCCCAAAATGTGAAGACTTATACACTGAGAAGTACAAAACATTGCTGAGAAAATTACAGAAGACCTAAATAAATAGATACCTGCTATGCTCATGGGTGAGAAGACTTAATATTGATAAGTTATTAATTTTCCCTAAATTACAGAAATTAAAGATCACAGAAGGCAATTTTGTAAAAATTGACAAAATGTTTTTAAATACATGTGGGATGCAGAAAACCTAACACAGACAATACAACGTTGAAAAAAGAATAACAAAAGTGGGAGTATAACGCTACTTGGTTTAAGAACCTATTATAAAGCAACAGAATTCAAGACAATGTGATTTTAGTGTCAAAGAAGACAAACAGATCAATGGAACATAGTAGAGAATCCAGAAATAGGGACACACATATACTAATTTTCAGCAAAGGTAATTTAGTGAAGAAACAGTTGGTGCTGGGACAATTGAATATCCACATCCCCAAAAACATGAAATTCAACTCATACCTCACACCATATGTAAAAATTAACTCAAAATTGATCATAGATCTAAATATAAGAAAATACCTTTGTGATTTTAAGTTTGGCAAAGAGTTTTTCTATGACACTGAAAACATGACACATAAAAGAATAAACTAATTGGAGTTATCTTCAAAGACATTTTTTAAATTTAATTAATTAATTAATTTAAATTTGACCAGAGAGGGACAGAATGAGAGAGAGAGAGTGAGAAAGCAAGCCGCCAGGTCCAAGACTCGAACCATGGTTGGCCATGTGGGAGTCCAGCATCCCTAACCATCACACTACCTGCTGGCCCCCTCAAAGACATTATTAAGAATATGAAGGGACCAGCAGTTAGCATAATGGCTATGTCGCTGGACTCCCATGTAGTTGACTGCAGTTCACGTCCCGGACCTGGTGGCTTGGAACTCACGTTGGCACGTGTGCATGCATTCCCAGGATCCCAAGAGGAGAATGGAGGAGAAGGGATTGTGGCGTGGCCATTCCCCCGGGGGATGATTTCTCACTTTCTGTCTCTCTGTCTCTCTCTGTCTGTCTGGTGAGCTCACACGCCCTATAGCAAAAACCTCTCCCAAAAAAAAGAACATGAAAGAAAAACTATAGGCTGGGAGAAAAATATTTGCAAATTATATATCTGATAAAGATATTGTATCCAAACTGTATAAAGAACTCTTAAAGGTTAATAAGAGTGAACAACCAAACCCTATTTTTAAAATGAGCAAAATATTTGAACAGACATTTCCTCCCCAAAGAAAATCTATAGATGGTAAATAGGTACATGAAACGATGACAGACATCATTAATAAGTTAAGGAAATGCAATTTATAACTATCATAGAAATCACCACACACTTTATTAAAATGGTTACAGCTTAAAAGACAAACAAAAACCAAATGTTAGCAAGGATTTGGAAGTACTGGAACTCTTCTTAACTGCTGGTGAGAATGTAAAATGGTACAAACTACTTTGGAAGCCAGCTTGGCAGTTTTGTGAAAAGCTAAACATAGGCCTGCCATATGATCCAGTCATTCTAATCCTAGATGTTTAACTGAGAAGTGAAATCATATGTCCATAGAAATACTTGTATGCGAATATTCATAAACAACAGCTCGATTTGTAGTAGCCCAAAATACGAGATAATATTTGAATGTATTAAACAACAAACTGTAATACATCCATACAGTGAAATAATACTCACTTACAAAAAGAAATGAATGTACATATAGCAAAATGGAAATATCCTAAAATAATCATGGTGAGCTAAATAAACCAGACTACAAACTATATGCTTCCATGGTTGGGAACTGTGGCTAAACATCATCTGGACTTGATCTTTTGCTGCAAGTAAGTTGGCGTAGCCATTGGAAGACTGTGTGAAAAATGTGACGGCAAGATGTGCGTCCCTGTACCCTGGTTTGCATATGTGATGAATGCAACTAAGCTCTCACAGGGGCGCTGTGTCATCCGTGGAGGCCTCGGAGTCTCTGATGCCTATTATTGTAAAGAGCACACCATCCAGGAGGACAGAGATGGATGCCCAAAGATTGTCAGTTTGGGGAGCTCTAAGACAGATCTCTTCTGTGAACGCAAAAAATATGGCTTCAAGAAGAGGAGATTGGTGGGTGGCCCCTCCTTCCCCATCACACTGCTGCAGCTGCCAGAAAAGACACTTTCTCCTACCAGCAGAAGGGAACAGAACCCAGAGCATCACCAGAAGGTCCTGCCAAGTCCTGCTACCTTGTCACCTTTCTTTTGCCCTTGCCCAGACATGGTAGAAATGGACTAGGATGCCACATTGAGCACTTTGGCAGACTGTATCAGAAGTTGATTAGTTCATGGTTTTTTCTTGAGTTCGAAAAGCAAGGCTCTGTTCTCCACATCAGTATACTCTCTCTGCACCAAGTGCTTCCGAACAGGAATACCATCATTGCAGTCCTCTTGTTTGAGGAGCTGATGGTGAAGCTGCCCATCGTAAAACCGTGTTCTCACAGCAGTTCTGATAGCGCTTGTCCTTGAAAAATCTCCAGCGTGTGGTGGGGAGCTCTTGGAACAACAAATGTGGGCCTTTCCTCTTGTAATGCTTACCTGGTGGTGCTGGTTTCATGCTATGTTTCTTCTGAAAAATTGGAAACCCTTTCTGTTGCTAGTGTTTTTGATAAAGTTGGCATTTATTTTCTGGTAAAAAAATACAGAAAAGAAATTCTAGAAAATTCAAACCGATTTATAGTGCCAGGAAGTAGTCAAAAAGTAGCCTGGGAAGGAGGAAGTTTGAGGAAGAAGTAAAAGGGAAAGATCACAAAGAGATGGGAGGATATCAGAGGGGTGAAGGATACATTTATTATCTCCACGGTGGTAGTGCTGGTTTCATAAGTGTATCCATACATCAAAATGTGTCAATCTTACTTGGTTTAAAAATGAATTATTTATTTGTTATTATTATTTTTTAATTTGACCAGGGAGAGAGAGAGAGAGAAAGGGAAAGTGAGAAAGCAAGCCACCAGGTCTGGAACTCAAACCACAGTCAACCCTGTGGGAGTCCAGCGCCTTAACCACCACACCACCAGCTGGCCCCACAAATCTTACACTTTTACATGTATGGTTTATTATGTCTATTATGCCTTGTCAAATCTATGAAAATGTAGGTTTATCAGAAAGTTTCTGCCGCTTTGACCGCATGCCTGATCGTATCAGTTACAGAATGTCAACACCCCTCTGATGAGGAAACTCGCCCGTCTCAAGCTCAGCCTTGTAGAAGTGTCTTTGGACATGCTTCAGTTCATTTGGGAGGAGACCCTGGAGAAGCAGTTTGAGCAGGGGTCCATGGATAAGTTACTTGCAGATTACCTGCAGAACACCAGTGACTACACATCCATTGGCTTGGTAATTGTTGGTGTATTTTTAATTACAGATCTTCTATGAAGGGCTGCCAAGACCAGACGTTCTCTCTATTAGTCAAGTCTGGGGACCCTCCATTCCAAAAGGGGCTGTCTCCATCACCATGTGCCTATCAGTGCAGAGCATCCATGGGAGAGGGAGTGTAGGAGGGCTCCCTGCCTCAGCTGGGTGCGCTTCCAGGCCTTGTTGAAGAAAAGCATTGTTTCATTTCTTCAGAGGATTTACATTGGGTAATAAAACAGCCTTACTTGTTGGGCCAGTCACTGGCATGGTGGTTAAGGTAGCTGGATCCCACATGGCCAACTGTGTAATCGAGTCCCAGACCCAGAGCCTTGGGAAATACACATGTACATGAATGGAGGAGAAGAGATTGCACTCTGGGAAGTGTTTCTTATTTCTCTCTCTTTCCATTTCTCCCTTTCTCTCTCTCTTTTTCCTGAAAGCACACTCACCCTATTGCAAAAATTAAAAAATACAAACAAACAAACAAAAAACCCCTGAAAAACAAAAATAGCCTTACTGGGACATGATAGTCTTACTGGGGCATGTGTGTCCACATGACTTAATGCCTCTCCCTTCCAAGTCATGAGTTGAGTCAAGCATATTACCAAGCTCAGTAAAGGTGAATTACATTTTATAAATAAATACATTTTGTAGATAAATAAATAAATATATTGCATGTGCAAAATCATTGTTTTGAAAATAACATGTTCTTCCATTCTATATTCTTTTAGATTTCATTAGATATGAATCAAATTAATTTGACATAAATATAAATAGCCAAAGAGAGTGCTAAAATTGAACTTGACTTATCACTGAGCTCCAAATTAAAATGACATAAACTTTCTAACCTCAATCCTGAAGATTCCCTAACCTTTGCAGGATGTCCCCACTCCTGGGTGGCATTAGAGAGCGGGTTTCTATAGATTGCACTGTAGTCATCGAGGTGGTGACTGATGTTTGTCTCCTTGAAGCAATGGTTCACACTGAAGCGGACCCTGGCACACATGGCCCTAGTCCAGCTGGCCAGCCTGCAGCCACTGTGCATAGGCTGTGTGGAGATCCGCGCGCAACTCCTTAGCCTGGCCGGGAGGGCCCTCCACCTGCTGGCTGTCCGAGCAGACCCTGTGCACCCCACCATCTACTGGGAGGAAGGCCCTTTGGTAGGTTCTCCTGCTTCTATCTCAAGTCTGATTCACAAACCTACCACCTGTGCCTAGAAGTAAAAGAAAAATCTTTGGAATACATCTAATCTTAGCAGTAAAACCTGGAATGTAAAATCACATCATATCGCCCCTAGTTGAGAAGAATGTGGCCGAAAAGGTTGAAAAGTGTAGGAAGCAGCCGAGAGAGAGAGCAAATGCACAGGAGAAAAACTGGATTTCTGGAGACAGGCTAGAGAGAGAGGTTATCGCTTTGGAAAGAATAGGCAGAACAGAGGAGCAGGAAATTTTGGGTTGTCAGGAAAGTCATGATGCATTTTTCCACAGAAAAAAAATGTCATAACTTCCCCAACGACCTAATGGATGGTCCAAGAACAGGTCAATGAGAAGCCACCCTGAGTCCCAGCCCCAACACTGGTTGATTGTTGAGCATGTCATGATTCCTGGCACCTTTCTTGCCTCAGTGGCTTTTGTCTGACTTCTCAGAGATCCCCTGGAAGTTTCAGAGGTCTCCATGGCTGACCTGGAATGTGCCTGAGCACTGGGTGCTGACACCCCCATCCTAAGGTGCAGCGTTGTGGACTACTGATCTCCCTCACTCCCCTCCACCTAGCCACATAGCTAGCTCCTGAAGCCAAGCCAAAGGCTCAGGCCCCACCTGCTCGCTGCATCAGTGCAGTGAAGAGAACCTTTCCTTTCACCCCACCTTAGGGCCCAGCCTTCTCTCAAGCCCTTGGCAAGGCTGCCAAGCAGAGCTGGTGCTCCCACAGGGTGACCTACCTGCTCGAGACCTAGTGATGGCCCTGCAAGCTAAGGATGCTTCCACACATGCCAGCCCCTCTGCCTGGAAGGCACCTGCCTCTACAAAGAAGCCAGGCTTGAATCCAAGGTCCAGTTCTTTAGAAAGACATGCCCTCCAAACCCAGAGTAGCAAGGTTCTTCATCTACCTGGCTTCACAGTCAATGCAGTTCCTTGACCAGGAGGCCACACAGGACCTGGGGTCAGCCCCAGGTGTTATCTGTCCTGGGTCCTCAGCACCTAGGACAGGACTCAAATGTTGGGTGAATTGGTGAAGTCTTGGGTTTTCATTCAACTGGTATTATAGGGCATCTGCACAGGTAACCCTGAGTCAGGTATGTGTGAACTAGAAACAAGGCCCCAGCATGCCCACTCCTCTCTGAACTGGTGTCCTCATTTCTCCATGAGATGGTGCTAAGTCTCTCCCTGCTATGAAGGTCTTCATGAAATGCATCTGCTCCATCTAGGACTCCTGCCTCACCTCCTCATGATTCTCTTATTTGTTCTCTTACATTCTTCTTAGATAGATTTCATTTTTGACTAGTGCTTTGAAATCAAAGTTTAAATGACTGTTTCAGGCTTTCTACTTGTATTCAAGGCCTTATTTTTCCCTTAAACCCTATTGTAGCCTAGTTTTGATGTGCAGTATTTTCATTTTCTAAGTTGGTTTAAAGTATTTTCTAAATTCCATCGTGATTTTTTTTTTTACCAATTTAATGAGTGTAGGTATGTTTCTTAATTTCAAGGCAATTGTATTTTTCACAGGTATCTTTTTGCTATTTATTTCTAGTTTATGTGGTTCGAAAAATTATTTCTGGGACATTTATGTGACCTGGAAGTTAAGGCAGCTAGGTGCCACATGGCTGACCATGTGATTCAAATCCTGGGGCCAGCAGTTTAAGATACACACCAGGCACCTGCCCAAAATCCTGAAAAGAGGAACAGATGGAGGAGAAGGGATTGCAGAGTGACTTTTCTCCATGAGGAGTGGTTTTTCCTCTCCCTGTCTCACTGTCTTTCTCTGGTGAGTGCATGTGCACACTTACAAAAATAAATAAAATAAGGAAAACAAACTGATCTCAACCCTTTGAAATGTACTGAGGCTTGCTCGTGGCCCAGCATTGGTGGGTCTTGGTCAATGTTCCACAACACACTGTACACACACATGTGTCCCCACCAGAGGGACAATGCTTTCAGACTGCCCATGGCCGTCCAGGCTTTCCATGTAGCTGCTGGGTTTTCATCTCTTCTCTCAGTGACTGAGGGAATAATTAAACCTGCCCACTAGAATTGTGCATTTGTGTATTGCTCCTTGTTATTTCTGTTTCGTTGTAGATATTTTGGAGCTTGGTCACTGTGTGCATGCAGGTTTGTGACTGTGATACTGCACATCGAAGCAAACCTAGGGGATTTCCTCTACCCAAGCTCTTCAGGGCCCACTCCTCCCTCAGCCTGCCTGTCTTTCCTCTTCCCTAGTCAGGGGTGGTTTGAGCATTTGTTCCCTAGCCAGACTGAAAGCAGGGAGGCACCTAACTCACCTTGGGTGCAGGCCAGCACCAAGGTGCATAGAAGGTATTTCTGGAATGAATGAAAGTGACCTATGATAAGACTGGTTCTGAGACCCATGTTGCTGGCTGGCTTCCTCAGAGCACAATGCCTGCACTAGCTGCAACTTTCAGTCACCTCAGTCTTCAGGCCAGGGCCCCAAGTCAACTAAGTTAGACTTGGCCAGGGATAAGAGGTTCCCAGGGGCAGTGAGAGGCCAGACTTAGCCTGCAGTGCCCCTCACCCAGAGATCTGTGGGAGTGCCCCTACCATCCTGGGTATACCATGCAATGAATTTGTCTACACCAACAAGCACAGATCACAAATGTCTACTGACTTCATAGGTGGGCACTAAGATGAGCAGCCTCAAGTCTCTGGAGCTGGAAGGAGAGGAAGAGGGTGTCGAGAATCCCAGCAGGGACATGCCCACCACCAAGGCAGCCCCCGAGGAGCACAGCAGAAAAGGTGAAGGTCTGAAGGTAAGACACTTCCTGCCTGTCCCTGCATGGCCTCTGAGCCTGGAGCCTGGCCTGAGCATCACGCCCTGCAGAGAAAGATGGTGCTGGCCCAGCGGTACCTGGCTCAGTCATCTGAGGTGCTGCTGCAGTGCCTGCAGGTTGCCCTCAGCAACAATCTCCTGGACATCGCCGAGGCTGCCAGCCTGGAGATGGTGGAGGGCATCGTATGTTGGGTGAATTGGTGAAGTCTTGGGTTTTCATTCAACTGGTATTATAGGGCATCTGCACAGGTAACCCTGAGTCAGGTATGTGTGAACTAGAAACAAGGCCCCAGCATGCCCACTCCTCTCTGAACTGGTGTCCTCATTTCTCCATGAGATGGTGCTAAGTCTCTCCCTGCTATGAAGGTCTTCATGAAATGCATCTGCTCCATCTAGGACTCCTGCCTCACCTCCTCATGATTCTCTTATTTGTTCTCTTACATTCTTCTTAGATAGATTTCATTTTTGACTAGTGCTTTGAAATCAAAGTTTAAATGACTGTTTCAGGCTTTCTACTTGTATTCAAGGCCTTATTTTTCCCTTAAACCCTATTGTAGCCTAGTTTTGATGTGCAGTATTTTCATTTTCTAAGTTGGTTTAAAGTATTTTCTAAATTCCATCGTGATTTTTTTTTTTACCAATTTAATGAGTGTAGGTATGTTTCTTAATTTCAAGGCAATTGTATTTTTCACAGGTATCTTTTTGCTATTTATTTCTAGTTTATGTGGTTCGAAAAATTATTTCTGGGACATTTATGTGACCTGGAAGTTAAGGCAGCTAGGTGCCACATGGCTGACCATGTGATTCAAATCCTGGGGCCAGCAGTTTAAGATACACACCAGGCACCTGCCCAAAATCCTGAAAAGAGGAACAGATGGAGGAGAAGGGATTGCAGAGTGACTTTTCTCCATGAGGAGTGGTTTTTCCTCTCCCTGTCTCACTGTCTTTCTCTGGTGAGTGCATGTGCACACTTACAAAAATAAATAAAATAAGGAAAACAAACTGATCTCAACCCTTTGAAATGTACTGAGGCTTGCTCGTGGCCCAGCATTGGTGGGTCTTGGTCAATGTTCCACAACACACTGTACACACACATGTGTCCCCACCAGAGGGACAATGCTTTCAGACTGCCCATGGCCGTCCAGGCTTTCCATGTAGCTGCTGGGTTTTCATCTCTTCTCTCAGTGACTGAGGGAATAATTAAACCTGCCCACTAGAATTGTGCATTTGTGTATTGCTCCTTGTTATTTCTGTTTCGTTGTAGATATTTTGGAGCTTGGTCACTGTGTGCATGCAGGTTTGTGACTGTGATACTGCACATCGAAGCAAACCTAGGGGATTTCCTCTACCCAAGCTCTTCAGGGCCCACTCCTCCCTCAGCCTGCCTGTCTTTCCTCTTCCCTAGTCAGGGGTGGTTTGAGCATTTGTTCCCTAGCCAGACTGAAAGCAGGGAGGCACCTAACTCACCTTGGGTGCAGGCCAGCACCAAGGTGCATAGAAGGTATTTCTGGAATGAATGAAAGTGACCTATGATAAGACTGGTTCTGAGACCCATGTTGCTGGCTGGCTTCCTCAGAGCACAATGCCTGCACTAGCTGCAACTTTCAGTCACCTCAGTCTTCAGGCCAGGGCCCCAAGTCAACTAAGTTAGACTTGGCCAGGGATAAGAGGTTCCCAGGGGCAGTGAGAGGCCAGACTTAGCCTGCAGTGCCCCTCACCCAGAGATCTGTGGGAGTGCCCCTACCATCCTGGGTATACCATGCAATGAATTTGTCTACACCAACAAGCACAGATCACAAATGTCTACTGACTTCATAGGTGGGCACTAAGATGAGCAGCCTCAAGTCTCTGGAGCTGGAAGGAGAGGAAGAGGGTGTCGAGAATCCCAGCAGGGACATGCCCACCACCAAGGCAGCCCCCGAGGAGCACAGCAGAAAAGGTGAAGGTCTGAAGGTAAGACACTTCCTGCCTGTCCCTGCATGGCCTCTGAGCCTGGAGCCTGGCCTGAGCATCACGCCCTGCAGAGAAAGATGGTGCTGGCCCAGCGGTACCTGGCTCAGTCATCTGAGGTGCTGCTGCAGTGCCTGCAGGTTGCCCTCAGCAACAATCTCCTGGACATCGCCGAGGCTGCCAGCCTGGAGATGGTGGAGTGCATCGGCACCCTGGACCCCGCGAGCACCTGCCAGTTCCTGGCACTGTCTCAGGTACAGCTCTGCTACTCTGCACCTCCAGCAAGGCCTTTCTTGGCCACCTAGGAGAAGGGAGGATCCCGAACACCTATCATTTGGGCTGCCACTGGGGTCTTCACCTTGGAAATGGTGCCCCGTCAGAATGTGAATGTAAGGATGTGGCCTAGGGGCCTGGCCACAGAGCCATGGTCACTGGAGGAGGGCAGGGACAAGGTCTCTCCCATTCCTTTGAGCCCCAACCCATGCTAATCCACAAGCTACAGAAGCTGCCAACCTTGTGTTGTGGAGGCTGAGTGAATCCATGTTCACATACTCAACACTGAATCCCTGCAGTGGGCAGGCACAGAGACCCAGCCATAGGGACCAATGTTGCCCTACCTGTGTGGACCTCACAGAGGATCAGCTAGGGAGACAAGCACGATCTCCTGTGACTCTGTGGGTGGTCAGAATTACAGCATCTCATGGTGGTTGTACCAGGAGAGCTTGACCAGCCAGCTGTGGTCAGACCACATGCCTGCCCTGTCCAGGGCTTGGCCCCTCAGCAGTCCTCCCATGGTCTATTTCAGAGCTGCTCAGCCTCAGAAATGATGCGGGATGTCCTGCTCATGGCCACAGCCAATACCAGCAGCTCACAGCTGGCCGCCCTGCTGCAGCTTCAGCACCGGCTGAGACACCAGGACAAGTCCTCCACCAGCTTGTTTGCCAGTGTGGAGCAGAGGCTGGCTGCCATTTCTAAGGTAACTGAGCAGAGGATGCTCTCTAAACCTGGCCTCTGGCTGAAGCTCTGCAGACACACTCCACTGTCATCCCATCCCATCTCTAAGAAAGGATAGTCTTCTCTTTTGCTCTCTTTTTCTCCCTCTCTTTCTTTCTAAGAGTTATTTTATTCTATTCATTATTATTATTTTGTGATTGCAAGAGAGAGATGGGGCAGGGAGGCGGGTAGTGAGAAAGCAATTGCAAAGTCTGGGACTCAAACCATGGCTGGCCAGGTGGGAGTCCAGCACCTGCTGGCCCCTCTTTTTCTTTTTTAAAGACAAGAGCCTATCACAGTTTTCTTCTCTCAGCATTCCAGCTGGGTCTGCAGGCACATACTACCACACCAGGCTCTTATTTAGACAGGGTCTTATTGTGTTGCCAAACCAGTCTCTAGCTCACAATCCTGCTGCCTCAGCTTCCCAAGATGCTGAGATTACAAGTGCACACCATCACGTCAACTGTTAGGTTGGACCAGGAACCAAACCCAGACTCCATGTGGCCCCAGCCTGCACAGCACAGTGTCTTGGCAGTGCATGCTACTGTAACTATGCTGAGAGGACATTCTTTTAAATCACTCAGACTTGGGGCTGGCAAGTAGCATGGTAGTTAAGGTGTTGGAATCCCGCATAGCTGACCACGTTTCAAGTCCTGGACCTAGAGGCTTGCTTTCTTACTTGCCCTTTCTCTGTCTGTCTGGTCAACTCCTCAAAAACTAATAATAACAAATGGAATTAAATAGATAATTCTTTAGAAATAAATAAATAAATAAATCACTGAGACACAGGTGCAAATCCTGATCTGCCACTTTCTAATTTGTGGCTCTGGGAGGATCACTCACTTTCTCTGAACTTCAGTTTTCCATGGGCCTTATGGGTATAATAATAGCCTCCCACATAGTTGGCTGTGAGGGTGGGTGAGGTCACAATTTTAAATGCCCAGCCCAAGGTCCACGGCAGAGAGCTGACCACCAGACCTTCGGGAAGGGACAGTGCTGGAAGGCTGGCATGATGCTCATTACAATGCTCCAGCCTCCATCGGCTAATGAGGCCCGGAGACCTCTGTGAGAGCATTGGGCCTCCTTTAGGCTGACTCTGTCTAAGGAAACATTTTGCACCTCAGCCAAGTCCAAGAATCTAATATGGAGAAACATTTGCAGATCATTATGGTGAATATCTCCTCTTCTTTTATTTGGACTAGCAGGTATGAATAGAGGTATTTAAAGGGGGTAAGTTGGCCCAGCCACAGTAGCACAAGTGGTAGGGGTATAACTGCATGATGATGAAGGCATATGGAAAGGCTACGGTTCACGTCCAGGTCTACCTCAACACGTGGGGCAGCAGTGGGCACACCTGTTATGCTGGCTAGCTGCAGGGTTGTGAGGAGGACAGTGGCATGAACGCCCTGTCAAGGGTGCCCCCCCTCTCTCAGGAAATAAATAAGCTTAGAAAAGAGGAGCGTTGTGGTTTAGATGCCAGATCCCACGTGGCTGGCAGTTCAAGTCCTGGACTCAGCTCAAGTCCTGGCTTGAAAAACACACTTGGGTGTGTGTTCATGCATGTTCAAATCCTAACAGGAGAATGAAGGAGAAGGGATTGTAGTGTGGCCACCCCTTGGGAGATTTCTAACTTTCTCTTTCTTTCTACCTCCATCTCTCTCCGGTGAATGTACACACCATATGGCAGAAATCTAAAACACAGAAAACAAAAACAAAAGAGAACAAGAACATGATGAAATTTCACCAATCATGGGAAACAGATGAGAGCGCTCTTTCAGCCCCCTTTTCCTTGACGGTGGTTTCCATGGCCCTTTTGCTGAGGTGGACCTGACTTCTTATCCCTTCGTCCAGGGCTTCTTCTGGTATTTGGGAGCTGTGTGAGTCTTCCTTGGTGGGGTGGGGATTACTGGGCATTATGGGATGCCGAGCAGCATCCCTACCTCTGCGTGCCAGGTGACAGGCACACTCCATCTCCACCCCTGTTGGAAAACAACAATATCTCCAGACATCACCAACAGGGGCAAAATCACCCTGGGTGAGAGTCAGTGCCCCCACCCAAGAGATAGAAACCCACCCTCCTTTGGAAGAAGAACAGAAACAACAGATCTCGGGCCCTGTCCAGAAAGTTGGAGAAGGCAGCCCAGCCTGGGCACAGGGCTTGGAGCAAGATACCAGTGAAGGTGCAACCACACTGGAGATGGTGTGGGAGAGGGCGTGCACACCAAGTGGGAGTGAAAATGGGCTTCCCATCAGTGCTTAGTGGACAGGGTGATGAGCAAACAACCAGGCGGCACATCCATGTCTGGGATGCCAGGCATGGTGCAGGCCTCCGCTCTGCTGCCTGTGAGCTGGACACCTTGGCACCTCCCCTGTGGCTGGAGATGGGGCGGTGCTTACCCCACGTGAAAGCTGGGGACTAACACAACCACAGTGCTGAGTGCAGGGTCTAGAGCATGCATCAGGCTTGGAACGTGGGAGCCATCACCGTTAAGGTGGTTGCTACAATTCCTCCTCCTACTACGACTATTTCAGGAATCCTTTTGGAAAATCTGTATCAACTCACAATCAGGAGCACAGCCCTATCTAAGAGTCAAGGGTAGGGGGTCCTAGGCCATAGCAAGCCAAATGCATCAGGCACAGGAAAAATCAGGGGAACTAGAAAAACTCAAGTTGTGAAGGCATCAGCTGTGGAAACAAGGAGATCAGCTACCATTCCTGCGACAGGAAAGTTCTAGGCAACGAGCTGACCTCTTCCCAAGGTCACTGGCCATCTTGGGAGCTGGCAGGGACTGGACTTGACAGAGCCTCTGGGGGAGGGATGTAGCAGAGTCTGGGGAGACCACAAGGAACACACATCTGTACATGCATGTGTGGACGTTTACCAGAGCAACAGCGCTGGGCCACAGGCAAGCCTCAGTATGTCCCAGAGGACTGAGCACACTCAGTTTGTTTTTCAACCACAATGAAATTAAGCTAGAAATCAATAGCAAAAAGACATCTGTGAAAAATACAATTGCCTTGAAATTAAACAGTATCCTTGCAATCATCAGACTGGTCAAAGAAAATCACAATGGAATTTAGACAATACTTTGAAGTGAGTTAGAGAATGAAAATACTGCGTGTCAAACTATGAGACGTGTCTACAATAGGCTTCTAGGAAAAATACAGCCTCGAATACAAGCAGACAGCCTGAAACACAGCGATTTAAACTTTGATTTCGAGAAGCTAGACGACAACAATAAATCACACCTAAAAAAAATAGAAGGGAAGAAATAAATATAACCACAGAGACACTAAAGTTAAAACAAATATATAGCAGAGGAAATCAACAAAGGCAGAAGTTGGTTCCAAGAAGACTAATAAAATTGATAAATGCTTAAAAAGACTTACTACAGGAAAAAAAAAATTTTCCAATATGGGTAATAAAAAAACACATTACCAAAATCCTACAGAGAGTAAAAGGCTACTAAGGGAATATAATTTACAACCTCTCTACAATTCATTAGACAATTTGGATAAAAGGGGTGAATTTCTCAAAAAAGTACAACTCAACAAAGCTGACAAATAGAAAATCTGAATAATTCAATGTCTATTAGAGAAGCTGCATCTTTTACTAAAAACATTCCCACAAAGAAAACCCAGACCTCATTGATTTTACCAGTAAATTCGTCCAACATTGAAGAAATGATTCATCTTTCAGAACTTTCCGGAAAATAGAAATAGAATATTTACTAACTTTCTAAGAGGCCAAATGAACCTTGATTATCTTAGCAAGAACATTAACAAGAAATGAAAATCTTTCTTACCAATATAGACACAAAAGTCTCTAACAAAGTATTAGCAAATAAAATCCAGTGATTATAGAAGGGTCAAGTGGGTATATTCTATGTGGTTTAATATTTTTAAATCATCCAGGCTGGCCCCATGGTCTAGTGGATGAGAAAGCTGGATCCCACATGACTGACCATACAGTGTGAGAGCGCTGGCTTAGTAGACAGAGCGGGCACGTGTGCATGCATGCCCAGTGACCTGACCAAATGGGAAGGTGGAGGGGAGGGCATTGTGGTGTGCCCTTGCCCCATGAGAAGTGCTTTCTCCTCTCCTCTCTCCCTCGGCTTCTCTGTCTCTCTGGCAAGCACATGTACCCTCTGGCAAATTAAAGCAAAATTAAAAATAATTCAATGTAATTAACAATATTCATAGAAAGAAAAGGAGAAAGAACACTATAGTATTTTCATAGTTACAGAAAAAGCGTTTCTGCCTTTCCATTCACGATTTGAGAATTAAGATACATGGCCTAGCTTCAGTGGTGCAGCAGTAGCAGGCTGCTCTTCAACAGCTATAAGGAAGGTCAGGGTTTATTTCCCAGGTCAACCTGTACACGTGGGGTGTGTGCACACATACTGTGATCCTGGCTGGCTGGGAGGACTTGGGGGAGGATCGTGGCAGGAGACTCTGTTGAGAGGATAAAATAAAATAACTAAAAAAAAAAAAAGCTATGGATATTCTACATCAAAGAGAGGGTCGGCTGACACATGCACTGCGTGAAACTCACAACATGATGCTGGATGAAGAAGTCAGATGCTAGACAGAATAGTAACCCTCAACTACTAGAAGGCTGTTAATATGGCTGGCAGGTGGTATTGTGGTTAGGGCACTAGGCTTCCACACGACTGACTGTGGTTCGAGTCCCATACCTGGAGGCTTGCTTTCTCACTTTCTCCCTCTCTCTCCAGTCAAATTAAAAAAGAAATAAATAAAACTAAATCAATCATTTAAAATAAAAGAAGAAGGTCCCCTTATTGGGAGGAGGGTAGAGTGGCCAGCATTGTCCTGTCACCTTACCTGACCACATTGTCCTGTCACCTTACCTGTGGCTCATTATGAAAACCCACTGAGCTGTTCACGTATGGCCACTTTTTTTTTTTTTTTTTTTTTTTTGTATATTCTACCTCAACAATAAGTTCTCTAAAAATGGTTTCAGTTTTGCAAACTCAAAGCTCTGACTGGAAGCCCTGAGCACTCACAGCTTAACTGGGGGAGGGCTGCCCCCACAGAGCAGTGCGAGCTGCGCGGAACCCTCAGACCTGTCTTCAAGGGGATGTGCCAGCTGCCTGCTGGGGCGGTGCCTGGTATTAGCAGAACCGTCAGTGCCCGGGCTCAGCAGCAGAGAAGGAAACAGAGGACTCCGGAAAGGTGGAGCCACTGCCTGGTCACAGCCTACACAGGCCCAGAGCTGTGCTAAGATCCCTAATACCCGGGAAGAGAAGGCCTCCCTCGGGCAGCGTGGGGCATGGCTACACGCATCGGTGTAATGTGCCTATGTGTGTCTGATGAGTGTGTGCGTATGTCTATGCAAGTGTGTGTCCATACACGCACGTCTATGTGTGTAGTAGGACACAGAAGGGAAAAAGAGGGAAAAGATTGTACTGGTGGAGGAGGTGCTGGAGAATTGCCTGTGTGTGTGTGCGTGCGTGTGTGTGTGTGTGTGTGTGTGTGCATATGCAAGTCAGGTTTCGAATTGGTAAGACTGACCAATGAATTTCATGTGCCTCTGCTGCCTCCATGTGGTAGACAGGAGACATTCCCTGCAGCGTTTCCCCACTCCACCCGTGATCCCCCCAGTCCCCAACCCTGGAAGGACAGGCAGAATCCACCTACTGCTCTGCACAAACTGTGATTGGAATCTCATAGAAAGCAATCTCATGACACAGTGCTGTGACATATCTGAGGAGTCCTAGATGTGTTCACTGATTTGTGTTAATTACAACGCAGGCTTGGCAAAATCTCTGCGTTACTGAACAGCATTTTAACCTCTGGAATGACATCCCTTCTATGTTTCGGATCCTCTTTCTGCACCACTCACGAGACAGGTAAAGCCTCTTGTTCTACTACTGTGCCTGCTCCCCACCCATAAAGAAGCCTGACAAGGAGGCATAGGCACAGCCCAGGCGCTGCTCACACCTCACACCCTTCCTCACACCTCACGCAAGTACAGTCGTGGGGTGTCATAAATGCCCTGGTCAACCCTGAGAAGTGTCCTGGATACACAGGCAGGGGCTGCCCCCGGCATGGGGTTGGGGAGGGTAGTCCAGGACATGGGAGAATTATTGCGATGATGGCCAAGCTGGTATGGGGGTGGGTGCTCCCTGTAACTTGTCTCCAGCACAGGGAACTTTGCATCTGGTCTGGGTAGGCCTGGATATCCAGACCTGAAGGTCACTGATACGTGGAGTTGAAAACTGGACAGCCTGCCCTTCTGCTCTTGCTGGTCTAGCCAGAGACAACAGGCCTCAGCAGTGGCAGTGGGACCAGTTGGCCGTGGACATGTGCCCTGGGCACTGCGGATGTGCATGTGGGGAGGGCACCTGTTGGGGGCATGGTGTACAGTATTGGCCTCACTGGGGCTCCTCTGGGATCCCACAAGCTGGACTTTGAGGTATGTCTCCTGTGGGAACTCTCCTGTGACTCTGGCCCCATGTCCTGCCCGCAGGTCCCATCTGTACAGTGCTGCCTATGAGAAACCCAAGTTTCTCCCTGCAGCCAAAGGGAAGATGCTGCAAGTAGGCGGTGAGTTTGTGTGTGAGCGAGAAGCTCAGCGGGCATGTCCTCGTGCAGGACTGAACGAGAGACACGCAGGCCGCCTGTCCAATGCCTGCGGTGCCATCTGGCTCCCGCAGGCTCAGACCTTTCGCCTCTGGTCCCAGGCCCTTCTATTTGCAATGGAAAGGGAATTCTATTGAGACCATGACAGGCAAGAGAACAAGGCACAGGTGTTGTATGTATCCTGGGGGCTGAGGAGGCATCAGAGACCCACTGTCCATCCCCTCAGTGCTGTGCTCTCCATGGTGTTTGGCATAGAGCCTTAGCTTATTTTAAAACATTGCATATTTTCCACTTCCCCTCCTTTCTCTGACCTTTCTGGGGTCCCCCACCCCCAGCACCATTGCAAGAATGAGTTCTATTCCTGCCCTGATGGTGACGGTTCTTCCCAAGCACGAGGCCAGGCTCCGGGGGGTTGTTGCAGAGATGTGGGGGTTTTCCACATGAAGAAAAGCCCTCCCCATCCCCAAGGCCTTCTTTTTGGGGAAAATGCCCAGGATGGAGAACCCATGTGGAGAAGCCCTTTATCCATGCACTTTTTTTTTTCCCTTAGGTTTTTACCATAGGGTACGTGCACTTACCAGAGAGGGGAGAGACAGAGAGATGTACAGAGAGGGAAAGTGAGAAACCGCTCCCCAGGGGGGATGGCCACACTGCAATCCCTTCTTCTCCATTTTCCTCATGGGATTTGGGGCATGCATGCACATGGTTATGCACCCAGTGTGAGTTTCAAGCCTCGAGGTCAGGGACTCAGACCACAGTCTGCCATGTGGGAATCCAGCCGCCATAACCACCATACCACCTGCCAGCCCTTACCCATGCACTTTTGTAAATTCCACTTCACATTTCCAGCCACTGCGCTCTCAGCCCTGGAGAGGAGAAGAGTGGCGTGTCTGTGTCTCCCCTACAGGCTATTGCAAGGTGGCACGGGTGGCTGTGAGCCCTGCCTCCTTCTCGCACCTGTTGGCCAGCACCCAGCAGTTCCGGGAGCAGACGTGGCCCCAAGTGTACAGGGAGAGCATGAGCCCAAGCCCAGACTTTGTGAGGACCTCAAGAATCCAATCTTCCCTGGCAAGGCTGTGGTCCTACCCCATGGAGAACAAGGACCCCAAGCCAGGATCCAATGAGGTGGGGTGGGGAGAGATGCTGGGTGAGGGGCACAAAGCATCCCAATAGTCGGGCCCAGCTTCCACAGATGGTGGGGGCGAACTTTCTTTGGATCCTTAGGCAGTCTGGTACCTGATGCACAGACCCCTGGTGGTCGGGGGGGGCAGTCAAGTCTGTTCTGCAGAGCACAGGGTCACTTTTTTAAGCCAGCCCCATGAGGTAAGGAGAGGAAACCGGTGGGGTCAGGGGGTGTCAGGGGGGCCTCCAGAAGATGGGCCAGATGAAGCCAGAACACTGCAGGGGGCCTAGGGGACAGGACATCATAAGGTAGGTAGGGGTGAGGGGAGCTGGGCCTTCCCATGCTGCTGCTCTGGGTACCCTTGTCCACTATGCTGTTTCTAGGAGGGAGCAGGAACTCAGCCCTTCCTCTAGGGGTCTGGCTTCTTACAGAATTCCCTCTCTGTTCTGAACTGGATCAGGATTTTGTGGGATCCTCTTAGACACTTTCCGGTTACAGATTGTGGTTTGGGTTGCAATAGGAATCAGAAAGTATCTACTTCCAAGATCAAGAACGCAATCTACAGAGATTTAACAGTATTCTGAAGCCCATGGAGGAGTATCTGAAGCCACTGTTCCCCCTGCTCCAACTCCCTGAAGCCAGGTACCTGTTAATGGTATTTAATTTGTAAATATGATTTAAGGGATTGATGAGCTTCCTGACACTCCAAACAGAGCGTCCTCTAAGTCGGTGCTAGCTGAGGAACTGCTCTCGTTAGACCGTCTGCTCCCCCAGGATGGCAGGAAGTGGGCTCTTCATGGAAACAGACAGGAAAACTGATGCTGTCTGTCCATCCCTACAAGTCCCCACATGTCCCTACAAGTGCAGGGAAGGATCAGCTCAACAGAAGCTACTAGAAGAGCAGGAATACAACAGGGGCTAGGGCAGACTGGGAGTTGGGGCAATGGTCAGTTTGAAGGCAGCTCTGACTCTAGAACTCTCCAGACTCAGAATCCTAGTGTGAGCTGAGCAATTAGCCATGGGACAAGTAGAAGTCCAGCGCTGTTTTCCTCTGATACTGCTCATGCATGGAAAGTTGTGTCTTCATTGTGACCCTACTGTGTGTGCTTACTGAGCTTTCTCTCTGTGCTGAAATGGGATTGCGTCACCTGGGAGGGAAGCATTCTGCGGCCCCTTCAATTCAGAATGCCAGGATTCTGTCCTGTTAGTGGGAAGGACTCTGACTGGCTCCATCCCGTGGGGCTTGCTCCTGCCTTCAGGAACTTGTCTTTCTGCTTTAGATCTTTCCTGGGGAGCAGTCCCTGCTTCTCACAACTTCCTGTGCCCTCTGAGCCCCTGGCCCATCCGGTTGTGCAGTGGGAGGGGCGAGGACATCCAAGGATCTGGACGCCTTTGACTTGTTTTTGACAGGAAAGAAGGCAGATGGCACAGGGCTGCAGTACCTTTTTTTTTTTTTCCCCTTTGGTCATTTAAAAATTTTTTTAATTAATTAATTAATTCACAATCATTCACTGTACATCAATACAGTATACAAAATGAGATTTTCCAGAATACGAGTATATTGACTCTATCAAGGATATTACCATACATGTACTCATCAACAAATAATTTTCTATTTCTTGTTTCTTATATATTTTGCTCTCCCCACCCCTCTATTCCCTACCTCTCACCCTCTGTCAATTCCCCTCCTTTTCCCACGCTATCTCTGGTATCTACAGTTGTTTTCCATGCCTTTTCTTTTTTTCACATTTTATTGATTCACTAAAGATCTTAATTAATTAAAACAACTTGTGATAGCAAGCTCAGCTGATATATACTTATCAATTAATGCATGTCTGACTTTAGGCATAAACCTCTGTGAGTAAAGTGAACATACTATAAACTAGCACCTAGTTGGGCTTTATAGTTTACTGCAGTCATTAAATAGGTTTTAATGGGTATTTTAAATGCATTTTTTAATTTCCAGAAAAACAGTTTTAGTTTTTTTTTTCTTTTGAGAGGTTTTTGCTATAGGGCAAATGCGCTTGCCAGACAGACAGAGAGAGACAGAGAGACAGAAAGCGAGAAATCACCCCCCAGGGGGGATGGCCACACTGCAATCCCTTCTCCATTCTCCTCCTCGGGCTCTTGGGCACACATGCACACGCGCCCGGCGTGAGTTTAAGCCACTGGGTCCAGGACTTGAACCGTGGTCGACTATGTGGGAGTTCAGCGACATAGCCATTACGCTAACTGCTGGTCCCTCAGTTTTAGTTTTAATAGATCAAAATAAAAAATGCAAAGAGAAATCTGCTTAAAATTGAAAACCAGGAAAAAAGTTAGGATTCAGTTCAAATAGTAGTTAAATGAACCTATCAACAGTTCAAGACAAAAATCCTTAAATATGGAAATTAAAACATTGAAGAAAATCAGTAATTATTTAGTCTAAAGTAAAAAAAAAATTCTATTTCATCTTTCAGACTCACATAATTAATTTCTCTTCTATTGAATTTACAGTTACTGTGGTCTGATCTTTCCATTTGAACTCTGGAAGTTAACATTCATCTCTGGACTAGTCCCTACCATTAGGCTGGCCATTCTCTTCATTGTTTTTTGTGCTCTTATTTCTGTGTGTCCAACTTTAGTTTTCCTGGTCTAGCACTCCCTTCAGCACTTCTTGGAGAGCTGGTCTGGTGTTGGTAAATTCTTTCAGATTTTGCTTATCTGAGAATGTTTTTGTCTTTTTTTTCCCTGTATGAAAGATAATCTTGCTGGGTATAGTATTCCTGGTTGAAACTGTTTCTCACTTAACACTTTGAACATATTTTCCCATTCTTTCCTTGCTTGCATTGTTCCCAATGAGAGGTCTGATGTTAGCCTTATGGGATATCCTTTGAAAGTACCTTGGCATTTCTCTCTTGCCAAATTTAATATCTTGTCTCTGTCTGTGGTTTTGGTCAATCTGGCTATGACATGCCTTGGAGAAGATTTTCTTGGGTTGGATCTATGTGGAATCCTTTGTATTTCTTGGGTCTGGATATTTGAGTACCTCTCTAGGTTTGGAAAATTTCCTTCCAAGATTTCATGAAATAGATTATCAATGCCCTTATTAGTCTCTTCACCTTCTGGGATACCGATGATCCGGATGGGTGGGCATTTAATAGTGTCTAGTATTACTTGTATGCTAATCTCATTTGGGGGGGCTTATTTTCTCAGTCTTTTTGGCAAATTTTTCTAGGTCAGAAGTTATATCTTCTACATCTGCGATTCGACTTCATGCGTGGTCTAATCTGCTTTTGATATTTTCAAGGGAAGTTTTGATTTCCTGTATTACAGTCTTCATTTCTAACAATCTTGTTTGATTCTCTTTTTATGATGTGTATCTTCTCTTTCAGATCGTGCAAGAACTTCCTCACCTCCTAGAACTCAGTGTCTCTTTTCTCCTGCATCTTCTGGAATTCATTGTCTCTCTTCTCTTGCTTCTCTGTTAGTTTTGTCACTGAATATTTTTTAATTCGTTATCGGACATTTCCATGAGTTCCCTTGTATTCTCTGGCTCCTGGCTAGATCTGGGCAGAGGGTCTTCAGTGGTCGAAATCTCTGAATGGGGCCACTCAGAACTCAAATACAGATGGCTGCTGATTGGCTTATCCTGGCTCCTGGCTAGATTTGGGGGGCAGGAGGATGAAGTCTGGGCAGAGGGACTTCAGTGGACGAAATCCAGGGCTGTAGTTCTTTTTCAGATTTACCAACAGAGCACAGGTCATCCTGAAATCCTATTTCACTCATACTTGTGTGAAGTTATCCCTGCACCCCCATTTCAGAGTCACCAGTCTCCAAAAGCCAGCTATGCAGACCCCATGGCACTCACTGCCTTAATGTAAAACAGGCTGAGCAGGAGTTTTGTTTGTTTGTTTGTTTGTTTGTTTTTGTATTCTTAGTGTAAATTATTTTCATCTATTTCTTAAAGCCTGAATATATACCTTTGATTTCCAGAACCCAGACGCCCACAACTGTTGTGGATTCAGGGAAAGCAAAGGGTAAAGACAAGGACAGGAAATTGTCCGTGGCACAAGGTAAGTGACAGGAAGGAGAGTTGGCACAAGAGCCCAGTATTTACTTGACCTCATAAGATTACTGTTTAGGAAGAAGTTGGGTTAGGATGTGGGAAAGCCAGAGTGGGTCAGGAAACAATGGCTCCATATCCTGGATGAGCCTAGTCAGGGAGATCCAGCCCTGGCCACTGTGTCCTAAGTCCTGACTCAGGAATCAGATGTCAGCTAGGGTGGGCTCTTGAACCACAGATGTGGTACCTCCATTGCCACAGGCCAGGGCAGACCCTTAGGACCATTGACCTGGTGCCCACTGGGAGTTGGGGCAATGGTCAGCTTGAAGCCAGTTCTGACTCTAGAACTCTCCAGAATCAGTATCTCGGTGTGAGCTGAGCAATTGGCTATGGGACAAGTAGAAGTCCAGAGCTGATATGGGCTCTCTCCAAATACAAGTTTCGAACTCAACCATGCTATCAAAGCCAGTGCTTGGGGGGCCAATGGGTGACATGTGGTTAAAGCAGATAGATCCCACATGGCCAACTGCATGGTTCAAGCCTGAATTTAGGGTAGCTTGAAAAACGCGTCAGGCATATGTGAGTACATGCCCAATGTGCTGAGAGGAGAATGGAAGAGAAAAGATTAAGGCATGGACATCTCCCCTGGGGGGGGGGGGGCGGATGCCTTCTTGCCACTCCCCTTCTCTCTGCTCTGGCAAACACACACCTTCTATAGCAAACTGGACAAACAAAACAAATGAAAAACAAATACTTGATATCTGTTCCCAAGGGGGCCCTGACATATCCCCAGGGCTCATCTCTCTGCAAACTGTTCCGAGGTCAGATTTCTAGCCACGTCCGTAAGCCAGGACTGCTGCCAAGGTCCCAACAACAAAGTCAGAACTGACTGATCGGGCTCCATCCCACGAGTTTGCTCCCGTCTTCAAGAGCTGCTCTTCCTGCTGCCATTTTAGCCCACTGGTGTTTCCCACATCCACAGTTCAGCCCGAGGGTGCAGATAACATTATCCTGATCGCGGATAAGCATCTTCTGGAGCTGCCCCTGGAAGGGCTGCCCGTATTCCGTGAAGAGATGATTTCCTCTGTGTCACGAGAATTCTCTCTCCAAATGCTGTGGAATCGCCTCCATAAAGAGGAGACAGGTAAGAACCACCCTTCACTACACTGATGTTTAATTTTAAAATGGACGTATTTAAATTACTTTTCAGGTAAGTGAATGTTAATGTTCTCTAATATTTAGCAAGTGTTGCAACTTTTTTTAGGCACTTACCTATTCAAGGATATTTAGATAATATAAATACTCAGAAGACATTTATAGAATACCTACTATGTGTCAGCATTCTGTTGGGCACTAAATGTACAGTAAAAAACTTAAATATTGTTCTTGCCCTCACAGCTACCTATTTCAAAAGAGGAAATAGATGATAAAAAGCCAATTGCACATTTTTTTAGAATTATTTATTTGGTTTTATTTATTAGTATTATTTTAATTTACTATAGGGCACATGCACTCACCAGAGAGAGACATAAAGGGGAGAGAAAGAGAGAGAGAGAGAGAGAGAAAGGAAGCCACTAGGTCTGGGACACAAACTGGTTGGCTATGTGGAAGTCTAGTGCCTTAACCACCATGCCACCTGCTTGTCCCAACAACCAGTTACATATTAAACTCATCATTTAATTAGATGGTGAGAAGCAATGAGGGAGAGGGCCAGGAGGGCTGACTCTGGCTTCAGCAGGGAAGAATGGGAGGCTGGGAATTCAGGGGAGGAGCCTGTTCTGTTACTGGTACTAGGTGGTCAGCTATGCTCAGTTTGTGAGAATTCTCCATGCTGTATCCCTGTGGTAATAGGCAGTTTTTTTCCCCACATATGCTACATTTCAATTAATATAAAATTACATTAAAAATAAAGAGATTGGGGCTCAGCCTGGTGGTTTGGTTGGTAGCAAACTAAACTGCAGTGCTGTTAGTTACATACCTACATGAGTTCAGATATCTAGGGCACCTGGGCACATGTGCAGGCACCTAGGATCCTGACTTGCTGGAGAGCTGGGGAGAGAGGCTCACCATGTGATGGGATCCTGTAAGAATGCTTCTCTTGCTTTCTTTCTCTCATGGACATATGCACTCTCTATCATCAATAAAATAAATAAACTTAAAACCCAAAGAAAACAAATAGATTGAACATTTGCTTCTATCCAAGATGAGATAACAAAGCCAAAGGTGGCTTCCGACTAAAACAACTAAAACCCAAACAGAATGTAAGAAACAGGAGTTGTCTAACTCTGGACACCAGGCAGTGCAGGACAGTGATCCCCAAGAGAGGGGATTCAAGTGGGAAGCACAGGAAGCACAGGAAGGAGAGTCTTCTCAGCAAATGGTGCCAGAACAATTGGAAGTGCAAATGCAAAAAAAAAAAAAAAAAAAATCCAAAAAAGGATACCACATACCACATATGAACATTAACTTAAAATGGATCAGAGTTCTAAATATAAAACAGAAAATTCATTAATATGGACACATTTTTGTGGGAATGATGAAAGAAAACATTCATTGGGCATAAATAAGCCATATTTGAAATAAAAGGGATACGAACTCTAAGGATACATCAAACTTAAAAGATAATAAGAGAATATTATGAACAACTTTGCTTCAGTATATTTAAAAACTTGGGCAAAATGGACGGAGAATTAGGAAAAACCACTTACAGACTCAGGAAGAAAAGAAAACCTAAATAGTCCTATAGCCAATGGAAAAAATAGGTTTAAATATTTCCACAAAGAAGATATGTCAGTATTTTTCTGTTGAATGCTACAAAACTGGCAAAACAGATCATGTCAGTCTTATAAAAAATCTCCCCAAGAACAGAAAAAAAAATAAGTAAACACAATGCCTCCTATCCTTTTATTGGCGGGTCTAACCTCCCAAACTGCTCAAGAACAATAGAAGAAATAACTAAAAAGATCATCTTTTGGGACTAGCAGATAGATGGTGTAACGGTTACTTCGTTGGACTCCCATGTAGTTCCCATGTAGTCGACCACAGTTCGAATCCTGGACCTGGTAACTTAAACTCATACCAGGCGCATGTGCGTGCGTGCCCAAAATTCTGAGAGGAGAATAGAGGAGAAGTGATTGCAGAGTGGCCATCCCCCCGGGGGAAGGGGGGTGATTTTGTGCTTTCTCTCTCTCTCTGTCGCTCTAGTGAGCACACACACCCTATAGAAAAATCTCTCTCTGGAAAAAAATAAATAAGGACAGCACACCTGTGGGTTAACATGATGGTTAAGGTACTAGACTCCCACATGGTGGTTTGAGTCCTGGACCCAGTTGTTTGAAACTCACACTGGGCGTGCATGCATACCTGCCCACATACCCAGAATCCCAGGAGGCAAATGGAGAAGGGATTGTGATTTCTCACTTCCCCTCTCACTGTCTCTCTCTCTCTCTCTTCCTGGCAAGCGCACATGCCCTGCAGCAAAAATTTTTTTTTAAAAATCTTTAATCACTCAGTTTAGCCTTAATACCTACAAATGTCATAGATGAACAGATTAAGAGAGGACCAAACATATGAACATGTCAGCCAATGCAGAATAAAACGCACACATTCACAATAAAAGTTCTTTATGAACTAAGAACAGATAAATGACCTCACCTTGATGAAGGACTCTATCAAAATCCTGCAATCCTCTATCAAAATCCTCCATGGGGCATCCTTAGGGGCATCCTCTGTGAAGTCAGAACAGGCAGAGAGTACCCCTCTGTGTTTCTACATTTTCTGCTGGAGGTCCCAGTCCAGGCAGACAGAAAGGTAATGAAAGGCAAAAGGGTGGAAAGAAAGTAACAAAACTCATTCTCAGAATCATGGAAATCTCTCCAGGACCATCAAGAGAATCTACAAGCCACTAGAAGCAGGTCAGGGTAGACAGGGCACAGGTTGAGCATCCTTATCACAAGGAGCTGGAAGCAGCAGAGGGCCCAGCAGGTGAGTACCTAGCATGGCCTGTGTATGGTAGCTAGATCTATAAGACTGGGAGCCATTCCTGAGGGCCTTTCCCAAGCCCGTGAGCCTTTACATTTGAGAAAATTAAAATGAATTGTTCTCATTACTTCTTTTTTTTTTTTTTTAAGTTGAGGTGAAATTCACAAAACTTAGAAGTAGCCATTTTAAAGGGAACAATTTCGTGACATTAACTGCACTCACAACAGTAAATGCTACCACCACTATCTACTGTACCAGACAGCACCACTTCTTTTATTGTCTTCCACAGAAGGTGGTGTGAAAAAGGAAGGCAAAAGCAAGGATTTCAAAAAGAGAAATGCAGCAAAGAAGAACACAAAGGTCGGTTGGAACGCAGGCTCCCAGGTGGCGGTGGGCTGAGGGCCTGGGTTGTCTGGGGCTGCTCTGACACTTGGGGTTAGTTGGGACCTGCTGCCTTTGGTCGATGGGTCATTGCTGGCAGACTCCCCCACTTGATGTGATGACTAGCAGGACCCAACCAGCATTTGGGGCCCCTCTCAGACACAGGACATCCCTAGTGACCGTTGTCTGTCATTGCAGGGCACTGTACCCCGGATAATCCCCTCGTACTGCATTATAATTGACACAGACAACTTCAAGTGTATCCTTTGATGAGTCCTGTAGTCCCAGGACCCACCCCCGCCCCAACCCTGTGCTCCTTTTTCTCCTTGACCGAGACCCAGATGTTGTGGACCCCTATGAAGAGGCCCAGGGTGGAGGTGAGTGCTTCCCATGGCTCCTCAGGGTTCTCAGCAGAAGCATCCAGCACACGGCCTTGTGCTACCTGTCATCCCACAGTGGTGTGAAAGAGGAACCCTCGAAGCAGCAACTGGTGCCCCCTCTTCTCCAAGCCTCAAAATCTCAATAAGTGCTTGACTATCACTTCTTGAAATACTTTAATTTGTGCTGTTGTTGTTCTGTTTGTTTCCTGTTGCTAAACTGGTTTAACAATCTCTACAGAGGGGTGGGGGCCACTGACATTTCTACCTGCCTTCCCTGTTGGCTCCTCCCATGGCTGAGGAGATGAGCGGTGGAGGCCAGCGCTGCCCCAGCTGCTCAGTGCTCCTTCTGTACTGAAGCACCCATGGATGGTCTTCACCCAGTTCTCCTCGCAGAAACGCTGACTCCTGTCTTCATAACCCGGGAAATTCTGGAAAAATTCCGAGAAATGTTCACTTCACGCTGGGTGGGACATCTGGGAAAAAAGAACTTTCCAAGGTTTGGATTTGGGTTTTCGGGGTGAATCCAGTGCGGGCGGGTCTCAGGGAACCAAGTGGACTGTGAAGAGCCTCTCTCTGTCTCCCTCTCTCTCACTCCAAGGGTGTGCCCATAAGTGCCAGGCACAGAGCACTCAACCCCAGTTGGGGTTCAGCACAGACCTGGCTCTTTGTTTGGTCCTCACAGTGGCAGTATGAGGGGCACTTCTACTACCCCACTTTATAGACGAGGACCTGGAGCCCCAGGGCCAGGCACTAGACCAAGGTCCAGGAGCAGCAACTGCCCTTAACCCCAGCACTGTGGCCTCCCCAAGGCCACTTGCAGCTTCTGCCCTGCCAAGCGACCTTGGTTCCCCTGGAATCTGAGCCTGCTGAGCCCCAGCCCAGATGCATCCAGGAGCAGCCTGAGGGGAACAGAGCAGCAGGACGGAGAGCCATGGGGATGGGATGGAGGGTGCTCTATGCCACAGGGCCCCACATGCATCCTTGTCCCTGGTGTGGACTGGCACAGGCTAGGCTGCCTGGGACCAATGTGTGCAGGGGGCGGAGCAGCAGGGGAGGGGCCTGGAGAGCCTGGCTAGGGGGTTATGAGGAACAGGGTGAAGGGGCCATGGTGGGTGGCCTAGTCACTGTCTCCAGTATTCGAGGAGCTGCCAGTGCCTTGGGCATTCCCACTGGTGCTAGGTTGTCAGGGAAGCCCTTCACAGCAGTTCCCAGAGCCAGCACTGCTGGATTAGGTGTTTGTAACAGGACAGAAGTCCGTTCTCAGGAGGTGCCCACGTGGCCCAGCCTCCATCTTAACCCTAGTAAAGCCAGGTCAAAGGAGAGAGGCCAGCTATGGACATTGGGGAAATGAAACTAAGCAGTTTGAGGGATGAGAGTGGAGTGTAAACCGCAAAGGATGTTCTTTGCTTTAGGAATATTCATATATCCTAAGGAGTTACAGACCTGAGCTCCGGGACATTTGCTCCCAGGCTCTCAGTCACCCAGACATGTGCCTGTCTCACCGGTGTCTCTCACTCCCTTTGCAGCCAGGCTGAGTGGGAGCAGGTCTTGGGCAGCTCTAATGGCTTCTTCTTCTATGGAATGGAGAGCTTCCTGTCACATATATTAGTGGAAAGACTGGTCGCCATGAATTTACAAGGTGAGATGGAACTTCTCAGCACCTCTTACCCCCACAGCCCTCAGCGCAAGTTGAATCCACAGCAGAGACAGAGCAGGGCCATTGTCATCTGATAAAGCAGCCGGAAGGCCTCAGCTGCATTAGGAAGGTACAGCCTCATCCCCACTTTCCCACCCCTGCTCCTGGCCCTCTCTAACCTTAGGCATCCTTCTGTCTGCGGATAGACTTCTTCTACCTGACCCTGCGCCACTCTCCCCCACCCCCACAGACTTGACATCCACAGGGGCCTCTGGCTCTCCTGGACTCTGTGGCCCTTGCTTCCCCTCTTGCCATCCGCTGATAGCAGAGGAGGCAGCCAGGTGTTCCTGCCCATGACCTGGGTGCAGTGGGGCCTGTGGGCCCCAGGAGAGGTGTGCCCAGCAAACTTAAGGACAAAGAGTATCCACAGGAGGTGCAGGAGACAGCACTGCAGGCTGGGGCAGTGGCATGAGCAAAGCTCAGAGGACATGGACAAAATAGCCAGGGTAGTGACCACAGCCCATCGTGTTGAGAGCTGTGCATGTGGGTGCATTCCACCACACCCACCCCATGCTAACACACACACACCCCATGCTCACACAACCCAAGACATGACCCTGCTGGAAAAAGCAGCCCGCTGCAGGCCAGGAGGCTCAAAGGAGTCAGCAAGGAGCATGCTCTCGGGATCGCAGCTGGGCTCAGAGAAGACCATCCCTATGATCTCAGCTACTGCAGTTGCTGGCCCTCTACAGATGCCCCAGGTGGATGGTCAGGTGCCTCCTAGTGGCCTTCCAATGGGGTTGCTGGGTGGCCAGCCTCTGTGCATAGTTGACAGTGAGCCTTTTCAAGGACCATGCATAGATGTCCTCTCTTCTGCTTAAGAGACATGTTGGCTCCATTGCTGGCAGCACAGCAAGCATGTGAATGTTTGTCCTATGGTCAGGGTACCTGGGCCCACCACTGTCACCTGGTACCCAGGTCGAATGTGCACAGCATAGCTGCACATTCCACCTGTGCGAACTGCCCTGAGAGCCCATCCTCAGCCAGGCCATGTGGAGAAGTGGGCAGCCACCCTCTCTGCAGGTCACATGCAGGGTTGCATTTTAGATGCCGGCACCTGTTCCAGTGGGTGTAGCCCAGCCAGAGTGACCAACTCATCCTAGGATACCTCCAATGTCCCCAGCAAGTATGCAAAGCAAGTTTCTCCAGCTGGCCTGCCCTTTCCTTGGCCAGCTCGGCTGATTCCCAGGCAGGCAGGTGGAGGCCAGAACCAGAGTTCTTCCTTCATGGCACTGGTGTGGCCTCACACACTCATCACTGTGGAATGTTGGAAGCTTCCAGGTGTGATGGAGGGCCAGGAGGTTGCAGGAGGTCCCAGGCCCAGTCATACAGAGGAGACCAGGAGGGCTGTGAAAGATGTGGGGCCCCTGAAGCAAAGAGTGTCCGTGTGTCCATGTGTGGTCAGCAGGTCCCGGAAGAGGGCTTGTTGGATGTGAAGTCCAAGCCTCAGCCTGAGTGGTCAGCGTTTCTACAGTCCATGTGAGGTACTGAGATGACCCTTCTGTGTCCTGCAGAGTGCCAGATGATGGTTCTGCTGGACCTGACACGATCTTTCGAGAGCATGCAGCGGCAGATGGGAAACTCAGAGAAAAAGAGGTGCCTGGTGTCCTCTCTGCACTGGCAGGAGACTTCATCCTTATCTTGGCCTTGGCCTTGGGCAATCTCGGGGAGGGAGCAGCATAGGAGCCATGGCTGTGAAGAGTGCTGGGGTGCAGGAAAATGAGGATGGGGAACAGAGTGTCCTTACTCCCCCCCATGTCAAGGTCTCCTGGAGTGGGGTGGAGGGGACAGTGCCTGGGTCAGTGAGGACCGGGGTGGGAGAACTCCAATAGCACAGATTGCTGGCCTGGCTGGAGCCCTGGGGCCTGCTGGGGCTGGACAGGAAGACAGAAGGGAAGCAGCTGGGAGAATGTCCTGGCTTCAAAGCCCCCTCAATCTCAGAGCCATGCGGCTGTGGGGAAGGCTGAAGGGGACCTTCACCTTCATGGGGCAAGCTTCCCCTGGTGGCTCCACCCATGGCTGGGAGCCACTGGAGGAAGGAGTTGTTGGCATTGGCAAATGCCGGTTCTTTTTAAATGGCATTTAACTTTGGGAGGAAGACTGTTTCAAGAACCTTAAGAGCTATCAGTTCAAACATGCATTGCGACAGTTGGTGGAAAGGGCAGGGGAGGGACTCAGGCTGGGCCCCTCGGTGCCAGCCCACGGAGTGTGGTCCCCTCAGTGCATCCCAGCTGGCCTTGGAAGAACCCATTGAGACTGCCATCCTTCTGAGCCTGGTGGGGGTCAAGAGCATCGTGGCAAACCAGTGGCCAACCCAGCTGCAGGACAACGCGCTGCGGGCCAACGTCCTATGGGAAAGTGAGTGAGCACCGGGCACCCCTGGCCTGGCCTGCAGCTCTTCAGGGCACCTCTTGGGCAGTCTGCTAAGAGCATCCTTGGCCCATCTGAGGAGACATTTCTCCCCTAGATCTGTTAGCGGTTGGCAAACCGATTGGCAGAACGGTTCGTCTTCTTCAGACTCTGAGAGGCAACGAAACGGTTCAGCGTGGAGGTAAGATGGAGTCTGCCACCTTTACCGCGCACCCCTTTAGAGCTAGAATGTGCTACTTTGAGACCAGCATCCTGCATCAGTTACCTGAGGGGCATGCTGCATCCTCACAGCCCTGCAAGAGCAGGGACCTTGTAGAAGAATCTGGGATTCTGAGACTTTAACTAAGGGACAGAGAAAGGGAGAGCTTGTTCTTAGCCAAAAGCCACGTGCTGCTGGGACCAGCAGTTAGCATAATGGCTGTGTCGCTGGACTCCCATGTGGTCGACCGCGGTTCGCATCCTGGACCCAGTGGCTTAAACTCACGCTGGGCTCGTACGTGTGCATGCTCAGGAGGAGAATGGAGGAGAAGGGATTGCGGTGTGGCCATCCCCCCTGGGGGGTGATTTCTCACTTTCTGTTTCTCTGTCTCTCTCTCTGTCTGTCTGGTGAGCGCACGTGCCCTATAGCAAAAAAAAAAAACCTCTTAAAAAAAAAAAAAAGCCACACATTGCTCTGCGCAGCCTTAGTGGGTGGAAGGTGCTGATGAAGAACATTGCCCAGCACATACTCTACAAGGAGTGGCCTCGATGGGATCCAGCACCAGAAATTCCTAGGGAAAAACATATGAGGAACTTCAGAAAGTTTATTTAAAAATGGAATTGAAGTATGAGTTTATTTTGGTGCAAAAAAAAAAATCAAAACTCATGCATAGTTTTTCATAATAAGCATTTTCCACTAACTTTTTAAAGACCCCCCCCCCCAACTACTCATTAGAACTGCTAGTTTCTCGGGACCAGCAGATGCCATAATGGCATAATGGCTATGTTGGTGGACTCCCACATAGTTGACCGCGGGTCGAGTCCCAGACCCTGTGGCTTAAACTCAAGTCGGGCGCATGTGCGTGTGTGCCCAAGATCCCAAGAGGAGAATGCAGGAGAAGGGATTTCGGCGTGACTATCCCCCCTGGGGGGGGTGATTTCTTGGTTTCTATCACTCTCTGTCTTTCTGGTGAGTGCACACACCCTATAGCAAAAACTTCTGAAAGAAAGAAAAGAAAGAAAGAAAGAAAGAAAGAAAGAAAGAAAGAAAGAAAGAAAGAAAGAAAGAAATAGAGAAAGAAACTGCTAGTTTCTCTCTGAATATTCAAGTCACCCAAATTCTAAAAGCTAAGGTATACTCTCTGGAAACAGGTTGGGAAAACTTAGGTGACATCTGTGCCTAACCCCTTCTCAGAATGAGGCCTCATGGGCATGTTGACCTCCTGGGCTGCGTGACCTGCAGGCCACGGCGTACCAGCTGGGTTACCTGGCCATGACCACTAATGTCCAGGAAAACGAATCCCCTGAGGAGTATATTCCACCCAAATCATAGTGATCATCTGCTTGTTGTCTCTGGATTTCCGGGACCTTGTCAGCCTCACAGTCCCACAGAGGTTAAGTCTCACAGTCCCACAGAGGTCAAGCACACCCTACAC
>NW_006159672.1:6620406-6625624 GCF_000334495.1 Tupaia belangeri chinensis | reverse complement strand
GATCGGTTCTCAAACAGAGACAAAGAGAGCCCCACCCACTTATCCCTGAAAGAAAAGGGAACCCTAATGCCAAAACATGGCAACATAAGAAAAGAAAGGCTATAGGTCAATTCCACATTTTATGCCAGTGTGGAAAAACATTCAAACACCAGTAGCATTCAGCAATAATGTTAAGAGTCATTTATGAGATTTATCCCAGGATAATTTTCATTGTAAAACCTTTAATGTATGCAACTACAAGCTGTGCGTGATGAGTCTACCTGGTGGCAGATTTCACCATGGCCTTAGCTTGGGGCTGGCTCATTCCTCATAGAGCCGGCAGCACCAGCCTCTCCCCTGCCCCCATGCCCTGACCTTTGGTGGGGACTAGACATCCCATGGGGCCCAGGCAGGCTGCCCTAGTGAACCTTGGGCTTCACAAGCTCCCTGTTCCACCCTCTGCAGATGAGAGCCCTCCGACATCAAAGGACAAGATGTCCCTCCAGAGCTCTGAGCCGCTCCCCACCGCCCTCAACTTGGTCCTCTATGGGTTGCCCCACCAAGCCATTGCGTGAAGGAAGCCTAGACCCGCCTCCTGACAGCCCTGGCGTCTCAGCATTTTCTTCCTGGGCCACTCCTCTGACTCAGCCCCTCTGAGAACCCAGGGCCTACCCTGGCTCTACGTATGGGCTCTCCCCTCCCTCTTCCTGGGGATGTCCTCATCCCTGGACCCTCAGCTTACAGACCCTCCTCTAGAGACCTCCTGTGGGGCTCCTCCACCCTGAGACTCCTCTGTTCTGGAAAGAGCAGTCCTGCCTCCATCTCCACCTTCCTGTCCAGCAGGACCTCATAGCTGCCTGCAGCCCAGCACTCTTCCCTGCCCTGCATGTTCCGTGGGCTCCAATTGTGGGTGGAGCTGCATCGGTACCGAGAGCTGGACGAGGGGTGTTCCTCCTCTGCTTTGAAGTTTCACGAGCCAAGAGGCTGTCGAGCAAGATATTTCTAGCAAACACCTTTCCCTAAGGATGAGTAACCTTCAGGTGTCCCGTCCATGGGTCATGGTCCCCTGGGCAGACAGCTCTGCTTGGGGCTCTGCTGATCTCTAGTGCTCCGCCCCTTAGACTGCTAAGAGATGGGTCTGTTTCGGATTTAAGTGTCTCAGTAAACAACAGAAACCAGTCTCTGTAGTGTGGTTTCTATAACCCCAGGTGCCAGGTGTGGGGGCTCCTACCTGCAGTCTCAGCACCGCCCAGGCTCTGGCAAAACAGCAAGGCTGTCAGCCCCCAGGGTATGGTGGGGATCCCTACCCGGGAGGCGGAGAGACAAGGACGGAGATTTCAAAAGGGAGGGCCCAATCTGTGGGAGGAGCTCCCGGGGCAAGGTGAGCCCACATACCAGTTCTGGGTGCCTACCCCTGGACCACCTGCGGGGCACCAATTCTACCTTTACCTTCCCTGCCAGTGGGTACAGAGGAACCATGTAGCCAAAAAAAAAAAAAAAGACCAAAACCCAAATCAGTAGTACCATGATGAGATAGCACCACACACCCATTAAAACAGGTAAAATGTAAAAAATATAATACCAAATGGTGGCAAAGATGCTGAGAAACCAAGTTTCTTCTGCATTGTTGGTGGGAATGTGAAATCGAGCAGCTACTTGGGATGTTTAGTAGCTACAATTCCACAGCCCAGCATTTGTACCCCTGGGTATTCATTCCAGAAAAAAACGGAAATGTATGTTCACACAGATACACGTACATGAATGTTTATAGCAGCTTTATTCATAATAGCCAAGGACTGGAATCCACCCAGCTGTCTTTCAATGGGTGAATGATTAAAAGAAGCAGTGATGTATTCATTCATTCAAGGTACTGCTGCTCAGCGATAAAAACGAACTGTTGATACAACAACCTGGACGGACCCCAGGGGTCCTGGCTGAGTGAAAAAAATGAAACAACTATATCGAAGGTTACATACTATACAATTTTGTTTATATGACATTCTATAAACTGCAGAGCTGAATAGATTAGTGTTGCCAGGGGACAGGGACAGCAAGAGGGAACCTTGTGACGTCAGATTGGTTCTGTACCTTGATGGTGGCAGCAGCACATCTATGCAAGTGGTGAAAGTGCATAGAGCAACACTCACTCACACACACACGCACACACACACACACACACACACACACACACACACTCACACACCCACACGAATGCCTGTAAGAAGTGGGGAAAACAGAGCATGGTCTGTAGGCTAGTTCACCAGTCCTGACCCACTCTCGGTTTCCTGTTTTGCTGTTTATTACAGCAATAAAAGATGTCATATCTGGGGGGGGGGGGTCGGAGCTGTACATGATATTCTTTGTATGATTTTTGCAACTTTCTGTGAACCTGTAATTCAACATGATAATTTTTTAAATACACATTTTTTATAACATTGAAAGGTTGCATGTAAGTCCCCTCTTTTTTATTTGATTTTTCCTTTTTTCAAATTTATATACACATTCTTTCCAGTTTAAAAAAAATTAAAGCTAACTAATGACCAGGGAATAAATTCAGATCAGAGCAGCGTTGGAAATATGAGCTTTCTTCTAGAAAGATGTTGGCATCCACCCAAACAACAAGAATAAAAGCTTCTGGAAATATTTCATCCGTGCAGCATCACATTTTTTACCTTATGCTGTGTCTCCTCATGTGAGAAATATTAAACAGTGAGTGCTATTCCATGTATCAAAGGCTTTAAAATAACTTTCTGAATTATGTCCCAGCAACATAACAAATCACATTATCAATTAGCTTCTATAACAGAAGTGGCATTCTGTAATATATTCAAGCATGAAAAAATTGCATAGGTGAAATTTATGTAACCCTAAAAACTATAAGGAGAAAAAAGATCACTTGGAATTTATTGGTAATAACAGGAGACAGAATGTAATTCGAATGGTGGATAGCCTCTGAGAAAGGGCAGCGGGCCTGAGTTCTGCATGCATTACAGAAACGGCGCAGGTCAGTGAGAAGGGGTGCGCCGGCAGGCAGGACCCCCGGCTTCCAGGAGAGGACTGTCCCTGCCCACACCCAGCTGTAGGCTTCTCCGATGTCAGGTGCCCTGTGTGTGCGGGGTGGGGTGAAGCAGGAACAGAGCTGTGCTTCTGTCCTGGCTGTCAGGGAGCAGACACTGCCCAGCAAACATGGGCCAGGGAATGGCCCTTGGTGGCAGTCGGGATGGTTCTGGTCTAGGCCACCCTCCTGACAGGCTCTGTGACTTTGAGCAGCTCACTCAGGAGCCCCGTCTTCTCCCTGGAGAAAGCACACAGCCAGCACCTTGCCTCCCACCTCTGGGGGAGCAAGTGTGGCCCTCTGCATCGAGGCTGGGGGGAGGCAAGAGGGCCGAGAGCCTGACATCTCCACCAGCAGCTCTCTGCCTGTGCGTCAGGGGAGGCAACGCTTACAGCCCATAGTGGTGTCCATGCATGGGTCTCTGCTGGGCTGCTCTGCATCCGGGACAGGGACAGGGGCACTAGGCAAATGAGGTGTCCCCACCTGTAACAGCACACCCTATCCGATGTACTAGGTCCTTGCTCATCTTTTCAAAATGTCTATTCATTCATGTCTTGAAAATTTCTACATTTTAAAAATGTGGTTTTGAGCAGTATAATTCTATGATTTGGAAATTATCCAAAAGAAGTAGCTAAAACAGAGAGGGGCGTGCTCTCTCATAGCCTATGTGACCAAAGGCCAAGATTTCCGGGGATTTCTTTCTGGCATTTTTCTTGGCCTACATTCTTACACAGAGAGCTCACGTGTGCTGCATCAATAATTCGCCCATGTTTTCACTAAACACAGTAAAGGATTTCCCATTTGAAGGTTTATAAATCAAAAGCCCTGTCTAAAGCATGGCTAAGCCTCACTCCGTGAACCAGGTGTGCCTTCTCAACAGTGATCAGCCTCTCAAATCCCCAGCAAGGCTGGGGGACTCCCGGGACTGAGAGTCCTGCTGGGCATGGAAGGTGGGTGGGTCCTCTGGATGGGGTGAAGCAGACTGGGGGTGCCTGTCATTCTTGGAGAGCAGGGGACCTGAGGATGAGTGGGGACCATCGCAGCATGAGCTGGGGGCCCCCTGCACAGAGTCGGTGAGCACGCCTGGTGGTCCTGCCAGCCCAGTAGGCCAAGACCTCATTCTGTCCTGTCCCACTCGGGTCACACACATGTGACCTGGAAGGTGGGTCACTGAAGCGCCCACCCTAGAAAGGGTTGTGGGGAAGGTAACGGGTGCATGTGCTGGGCTTTTGTCAATACAAGTTTATTGCTCATCCGATCCCCAAAGAATAGCCTCACCTGGACACCTCCTCCAGTGTGTGTCCACGCCCTCCTGGCAGGGCCTTCACATGGGCCTCCCCAGCTCTCCAGCTCTTATCTCCCCACTCCCGTTACCAGCCACCCCCTCCGCAATGTGGGAGACCATGGTCTCATCACCCTGGCTGAGGTGCCACGGGTGGCTGCCTCTCTCCAACTCCCACCTGTTTCCTGGTATCTCTGGCCTCAGCGCTCTCTGGACTCCTGGAATCCCTCCCTGGGATTCCCTGATGGGATGTTCCTATGCTTCCATGAGAGACCACGGCCCCCCTCACCCGGTCCTCCCTGGGAAAGCAAATCTGAGGTCCCAGCTGCTGGCCTGCCTCTGCCTCTCCAAGCAGCTCCAAGCAGTGACTTCATAGTCATAGCTGAAAGAGGCCTTCCAGATTGATCTGGATGAAGGGATAAGGTGGGTTAATAAAACTAAAATGTCCACAGACACTTGTATATAAATTTCTATTAAGTTGCCTCATCTAATACTGGTCTCTAATAGTTTAATTTCTGTATTAAATAATTAAAATTCTATTTTCAATTGCTGTGAACAATTGTTTTCCTTAATGATCTTCCTAGAGGAGCCAGTAATTTTATATCTTGTAAAAATGATTAAATGGCATCATTATCCCATATCTCTGAAATATAACTCAGCAACTTCAAGAAAGGCCATTTGTATTCAATTAATGCTTCCTCGCATTAAGAGATACAATATTACTTCATGCCGTGCATAACCCTTCTGTCCTCTCGTTTTATTATGACGATGATGAAGATAGAAACAACCAGTTTAATTATCCCATTTCCAACAGAGAAATCAATTTTCAGTATGTCTTCACCCTTAAAAAAAAAAAAAAAAAAAAAAAAAAAAAAAAAAGACAGGGCTGTGTTCCTGGGAAG
>NW_006159672.1:6605719-6619985 GCF_000334495.1 Tupaia belangeri chinensis | reverse complement strand
TCTTAACCCTAAAAAAAAAAAAAAAAAAAAGAAAAGAAAGAAAGACAGTGCTGTGTTCCTGGGAAGGGCAGAGGCCGGAAGAGCTGGGAGCAAAGCATCTGCTGCAAACTCTCCCAGGCTCTGGGGCCCACAGGAGCCACAGCACATGGGGAGACCAGACCCCAGTGGGCCCAGGAGAGCACGGCCCAGGCCCGAGGTCAGCTGGCCTTCCTCTGAGCCTCCTTTCCTGCTGTGGCTGCACAGCTGGGTGAGGGTTTCAACTGTCCCTTTGGAGTTTCCCAGCAGGCTAGTCTTATGTGGAGTACACGGCTCAGCAGACTCTGGGGCCTGGACCCCTGGCCTCTCAGGGTCTTATCCCCAGGGGTTTCCTGTCCCTCATCTCCCACATCCCTGGGTCTCCACAGCCTTTCCAGCCTCAGAGCAGCAGATATCAGGACTTGTAACAGGACTTAACTCCTGGGCTTCCCCTTAAGTGGCTTGGCTCTCTGAGCTGTCGGGGCCACTGCCCCACCCTTCTGCCCCACACTGGGTCCCTACCCTGTCTGTAGAGGCAGGTGGCAGGACACTCAGGGGCTGAGCATCCTGGAGAAAATCCCTGCTCACTGAACCTACAATACTGACCTCCTGACAGCCCCGACTTCTCAGATCCGGACCAACTGTCCCTCCTGAGGGGATTTATCGCTGAGTGGAGCCCAGCTCCCTTTGTCAGGGTGATTCAAGGGACGCGCCCTGCCTTGCTACTCAATCACACCAGCGCTGTTGGCCAATATAATCTAATTGTTTGACATTTTTATCACAATTCATTGAGACCAGAGAGAGATGACTAGATTAATACCCCCATGCAGTCGGCTAATGGCTGGGATGGAGCTGATGGGCCAAATTACAGGGGAGCTCTTAAATGTTCTTAATATAGATTTTAATTCTTTGTGACAAGAGGCAAGAGATGGTGTTAAGATAATAAGGTACGAGTGACTGTTCTCTGCCTGGTGTCCTGAGGTTGGGTGTCCCCATTGCCCTCCCTGTTTGGCTGGGCACCTGCTCTAAGCCAGGCCCGGACTCGGGGTAGGGACATTGGAGGGGCTTGGGGGTGCTAGAACAACCCAGGCGGAGACATGGGATGATCTCACCTGAGCCTTGCAACTCCTACCTTCCAGGAAAAACCTCCTGTTTGGAGTGATGCTCTTTGGGCTCAGAGCCATCCCCCAAAGGAGCTGCAGCAGGAGCCACTTGACAGCTCTGACCCAGCAGAAGGCCGGCCCAGCACTGTTATGGAGCAGGCTTGAGACAATGGGACTTCCCCATAAGTGGCTCTCTGAGCTGTCAGGGCCACTGCCCCTCCCTGGGTCCCTACCCAGTCTGTAGTGGCAGGGAGAAAGCGTGAGACATCCCAGAATCTTGGTCCCCCTCCCTGGACCAAGCCCTTAGTGATGAAAGAAACTAAAGGGACTCAAAAAGAATTAGAATCCCTTAGTAATAAATCTTCCCATTTTTGGCTGGGTGCACTACCATTTGTTATAAAAATTATATTTCCTAACTTCCTTTGTACCAGGTGTGGCCATTTTACTAAGTTTCAGCCAGTGGGATGTTTATGAAAGGAGAGGTTTAGTTCTTCGTTTTCCTTCCAGTAGGCTGCAATAGCATCTGATGACTGGAGCTTGGTGCCATTTTGTACTATGGGGAGGAAACCGAATGTGGAGGATGGTGGAGCCACAGTTCTAAAGAGCTGGGGTCTTGGATGCTCTTAGGGCTCCATTCCGCCCAAATGGCTCACTTTAGGACTGTGTCAGTGTGAAAGAGCAACAGCATTCTGCCTGATTTAATCATGCACCAGAGACTCTAAACTTACTGATGCAGGATGTAACGAGGGGGCAGGGGTCAGAGTACTGCGTTTCCTTCCTCAGTGTGGGATCTTTGAGAGCAGAGCCATGTGGGCTCCAATGACAGTGCCTAGTCCTGCTGTCTTGTGGTCCTCCATGGTTGTCTATGTCTTGACCCACTCTATTCTGGCCCAGATGAGAGACCAGATGGTGGGGAGAGGAAGCAGAGGAGGAATGGAGTCAGACCAAGCAAGGCTGTGGGCAGCAAGCCCCAGGATGAGAGGAGAGGCAGGTTTCTGTTCTAGTGTTCAAGTAAGTGCAGTTACCCAGCTTCCCTGGGGAAAAAAGAAAGGCTACAATCACAGAAGACATGAATATGGAAAACAGAATAAAGAGGGGATGTTGGGCAAGAGAGAAAGAGGCAAGAAAGAAGTGCACTTGGGCCACCAGGTGGCCTGGTAGCAAAGGAGCTGCATCCCACATAACCGCCTGCACTGTGGGGTCCCTGACCTGGTGGCTTGAATAACATGCTGGGCACGTGTGTGTGTGTGGGGGGGGGCAGAAAACCCTCAAAGGAGAGAGAAATGGAGGACAGGGGATTGCAGTGTGACCATTCCCCATGAGGGGTGCTTTCTCCCTCTCCTCTATTTCTCTCTGGAGAGCACATGTGCCCTCAGGCAAATGGAAAAAGAAAGAAGAAAGGGAGGAAGGAAGGAAAGAAAGAACGAAAAGAACAAAGGAGAAAAAAGAAAGAATGCCTTACTACTACCACAGAGAGCCTCAGACCCTTGGCATCAGGGAACTCCACAGCAGCCCCAAGGTCAGGGAGCAACAGGTGCACTGTCAAGCCCCTTTCCTCCATGGGCAGGAGTGGAGGACACTGCCTTGGTTGCAAACCCCTCCCATCTGTCATCCTGAGGACCAGGTCCTTGGGGTTGTCCACAAGTCTCGCAGTTCCTGCCCAGGCAAGCCCTGAACACTCTGTCCCTCCCTTAAAGAAGCCCCAGGAATGAACTGAGCGGTGTCTCACAGCAAACAGGCTCGCCTGCTTTAGGGGAAAAATCAAATTCACTCAAGGAAATTCACTGAACATGCCATGCATGGGTGCTCTGAGGGCCTGGGGGGGAGGGGGTCTCACGCAGCAGGCGGTGGGAGCCAGAACCAGGCAGGGCTCCTCCTAAGACACCTGGAAACTCCTGTTGGAGGGGGCTGTTTCCTCGGGGAGGTGGATGAGAATGGAGTATGTCTCTCCAAGCCATTAAGCTTTGCAAGGTCTTTTAATTAAGTCTGCTAACAAAATAAAGGATTTTGAAGTGATTCATTTGGGAATAGGCTAAAATAAAATATTTAAGGGAGATTGTCACTAGGAGGACATTTTTCCTGTGCTACTTGGTGGAATGCTCTGGAAATTGTGGGAAAGATGCAAACATCTAAAGGAGTTAGAGCCAGAAAAGTCCTTTAAAGCAACAGGCAAGCGTGTGGGCCTTGACGGTCAACCTGTGACTCCCTGAAACCTCCCTAGATGACCCCAAACCAGAACAACCTGGTGGCACCCCAGCGGCTGAGTGATTCAACAGCTCTGGCACCTCCTGCCTGTCTATGCTATGGGACAGTGAATTCAAGGTGGCCATGTGACCTGAAGGGTTCTCAGGAAGCTCTGAACCTCTGCTGAGATTCCCCAGACTGGCCCTCTCCGGCATTCCCTCTGTGGCCGTGTGACCTTGTCCATAGGTGACTCACCCACAGGAAAGTCAGTGCCCTGATGGCTGGAGCTTGCTGCACACGCTAACTAGTCCATCGCCCTCTGAACTTAAATCTCACCATCTGAGTAAAAGTGGAGAGATTTATTTGCAACCTGAGCCACAGCCCATTGGCCCGGGCGATGTCAGAGCAGCAGTCCTGCAATCAGAACTCTCTTGGGGCCCATGAGCTGCCCCCGAACGAAAAGAACAAAGGAGAAAAAAGAAAGAATGCCTTACTACTACCACAGAGAGCCTCAGACCCTTGGCATCAGGGAACTCCACAGCAGCCCCAAGGTCAGGGAGCAACAGGTGCACTGTCAAGCCCCTTTCCTCCATGGGCAGGAGTGGAGGACACTGCCTTGGTTGCAAACCCCTCCCATCTGTCATCCTGAGGACCAGGTCCTTGGGGTTGTCCACAAGTCTCGCAGTTCCTGCCCAGGCAAGCCCTGAACACTCTGTCCCTCCCTTAAAGAAGCCCCAGGAATGAACTGAGCGGTGTCTCACAGCAAACAGGCTCGCCTGCTTTAGGGGAAAAATCAAATTCACTCAAGGAAATTCACTGAACATGCCATGCATGGGTGCTCTGAGGGCCTGGGGGGGAGGGGGTCTCACGCAGCAGGCGGTGGGAGCCAGAACCAGGCAGGGCTCCTCCTAAGACACCTGGAAACTCCTGTTGGAGGGGGCTGTTTCCTCGGGGAGGTGGATGAGAATGGAGTATGTCTCTCCAAGCCATTAAGCTTTGCAAGGTCTTTTAATTAAGTCTGCTAACAAAATAAAGGATTTTGAAGTGATTCATTTGGGAATAGGCTAAAATAAAATATTTAAGGGAGATTGTCACTAGGAGGACATTTTTCCTGTGCTACTTGGTGGAATGCTCTGGAAATTGTGGGAAAGATGCAAACATCTAAAGGAGTTAGAGCCAGAAAAGTCCTTTAAAGCAACAGGCAAGCGTGTGGGCCTTGACGGTCAACCTGTGACTCCCTGAAACCTCCCTAGATGACCCCAAACCAGAACAACCTGGTGGCACCCCAGCGGCTGAGTGATTCAACAGCTCTGGCACCTCCTGCCTGTCTATGCTATGGGACAGTGAATTCAAGGTGGCCATGTGACCTGAAGGGTTCTCAGGAAGCTCTGAACCTCTGCTGAGATTCCCCAGACTGGCCCTCTCCGGCATTCCCTCTGTGGCCGTGTGACCTTGTCCATAGGTGACTCACCCACAGGAAAGTCAGTGCCCTGATGGCTGGAGCTTGCTGCACACGCTAACTAGTCCATCGCCCTCTGAACTTAAATCTCACCATCTGAGTAAAAGTGGAGAGATTTATTTGCAACCTGAGCCACAGCCCATTGGCCCGGGCGATGTCAGAGCAGCAGTCCTGCAATCAGAACTCTCTTGGGGCCCATGAGCTGCCCCCGTAGGGACTCATTATCTTAGCACGATCAATCAGGCATCTCAATTCCATTTGCCGACTGAGTGTTGTAATTATGATAAAGCTACAGAATCACTAACATGATCGCTGGCTCTGGAACCAGTTTTCATCTGCAATTACAAATTAAAACAGGGGCTCCGTTGCAGTGGCCTGGGCTGCTAGAACACCGTGCTCCACGGGGTAGGTTACATGGCTCAATTCCTTGTCCAGCCTAACGGCGAGGCACAGAGGTGACTATCTGGAGGACAGAGACATGGTGAGACCCTATTGAAAGGATGGAAGGAAGGAAAGAAGGAAAGGAAGGAAGAGTTGAAATGGAAAACAAACCATGTGAGCAGACACAGAGCTCAGTCCCAGGTGGAGCAGAGCGTAGCATGACTCAGCTGTGGGACTTCATTCCTGTGGGGTTGTGAAGGGTCAAGATCCCAACAGACTTGTCCTGATCCTCAGTTACCCAGTTCTGTACCCACAGGCCACAGCCCTGACCCAGCTCCCATGTCCACCTGTGCAGTCCCCTTGTTTGGAGCCCATGTGCTTCTGTCCCATGTTCCCTTATCCCGGCTGCAGGCCTGCCAGGAGTGCTTTGGTTCATGCCTCATGGTTAAATCAACAGCACTAATGTGCTTGTACCTGCAGTTAGGGGGTCATGGGGACATGGGCTGGGTGGGGACAGGGTGGCTAGTAAGCTGCTCCCACGCCTGGTACGTAGTCTGTGCTGGAAGCTCAGAGGCCTTTGGCCAGCGTTCAGTCCTCCATCAGCACACAGTGGCGGGTTTCTGCTGTACACTGACTAAAGCTAGCCACGTGATTGATCTGGAGTCCATGTGGAGGGCACAACACAGGGTTTAAGTTCTGTGAGGCAGGTCCTTTGGGACACCAAAGTGAGGCAGGTGGCCAGGACCTGGGGACCACAGGACTGGCCGCAGGAGTCAACAGATCTAGAGTCTTATCTGGGATCCTTCTAATAATTTTACACATTGGGGCCAGCAGGCAGTGTAGTGATTAAGACACTAGACTCCCACATGGCCGGTCGCTATTCAAGTCCCAGACTTGGCTGCTTGGAACTCATGCCAGGCACGTGTATGTGCTGCTCAAAATCCCAGGAGAATAAAGGAGAAAGGATTTTGGCATGGCCATCCCCCCTGGGGATGATTTCTCACTTCTCCCTCTCACTGTATTTCTCTGTCTCTCTCCTGTGAGTGTCTGTCCCCTATGGCAAAAAAAAACAAACAAAAAATTATGTATCTAACCCATATGACCCCCTGTGCACACACACACACACACACACACACACACAAATGCACAGATACGCATACACATAGTATCAGGGGACCAATGGGTATAGCAAAAGGGGAACTTGTCTGAACTTACTTAACCCCAGTTAAATTGGTCTTTGAGCCTAAAGAAAGGCAGCTTCCAGGAACTCTCAGACAATGCCTAATCAGTCATGATGAAATGAGCCACTTGTCGCGCACTCACTCCGTGAAGCGTGTACCTTCATTGTTTTTATTAATAAAGGTAATGCATGCTCACAGGAAAAAAGCCAAAGTGGAGCAGAGACTAGAAGGAAGAAAATGCAAAGTTTGCACCGCCCTTTCCTCCCCGGCAGGGCTCTCCCACTAAGGCTTTCATGGGCACAGGTCTTACCCAGCTTTTTCTCTGAGTAGGTTTTCATATATGCAATGATGAAATGACAAGAATATATGTAAGTAAACAATGTGCCTATTTTCAAAATTGTGTATTAGGCATGTTATTATGGCAGCTTTTCCCCACTTCGAGTCTATGAGTACCTTCCATCTCAGACGTCGCAGACACGGACGTCCTCATGTTACCGTGGTCAGCGAGTAAGCAGTGTGTCCGCTTAGATGAAACTATGGCTGTTTCCTTCGTGGGTAATGTATGGTCAGCTTGCACACTACGCATGGCGCTCGCGCACAGTCTGTCTTCAGGACAGAGCACTGGATACATTGATCAGGGCCACAACGTTGATTAGGTTGTCTCGGTCCTCCACATCTGACTGGAGCTGTCATGGACAAGCAGGGGAGAGTTACCGTTCATGACCACAATTAAGTTTTTATTTGCTTATTAATGCATTGTTGTCATTTTTGACTCACTATTTTGGTGCCATGTTCCATCTCAGAATGGAGGGCACCTCCCGTGGTTATGAAGTGCTGTTCCTTGTATGGAATTGAACCTTCCAGATTTAATTCTCTGGCTCATGTTTTCCATTCACATTTGTCTGGGGTGCATCCAGATCTATCCTCTGTCTTGCCTGTGTCTCATCACTGGGTTTTAGTTGTTATCTGAGGCTGGCTTTTCTTTTCCATTTTTGTTTTTGTTTGCTTGTTTTGCAGAGGGCACCCAGATTTGAACCAGGGCTTGCTTTTCACTAGATCTCCGCCAACCAATGACCATGTTCAGCAGTACTGGTTTGCCTTTTCCTTTTCCTTTTCTTTTCTTTTTTTCTTTTTTCTTTTCTTTCCTTTTCTTTTCTTTCCTTTTCTTTTCTTTTCTTTTCTTTTCTTTTCTTTTCTTTTCTTTTCTTTTCTTTTCTTTTTTATTTCTCTTTTTTAGTTTGCCAGAGGGCATATGCCCTTGCCAGGGAGAGACAGAGAGAGACAGAGAGAGAAAGAGAGCACATCGCACAGTCACACAATGGGGTTCAGTCATGCCGCAATCCCTTCTCCATTTCTCCCATTTTTGGAGATTTTGGGCATGCATGCACACAGGCCTGGTGTGCTTTGTTTTGTTTTTGTTTTATTTTGTTTGTATTTTGGTTTTGGTCATAGAGTGTGTAGGCTCGTTGGAGAGGCAGAACGAGACAGTGAGAGGGAAAGTGAGAAATCGCCCTCTGGGGGGGTGGCCACAACACAATCCCTCATTCTCCACACTCCTCCTGGGATTGTAGGCATGCACACACCTGTGCCTGGCATGACTTTCATCAGGTTTGGAGCTTGAACTCAGCACTTAACCACCAGGCCACCTGCTTGCCCCAGGCTGGTATGTTTTTAAAGCCACTGGGGCTGGGGCTTGACCCACACAGTCGACCACGGGGCATCTAGCTCCCTTAAGCACCAGGCCACAGGGCCAGACCTTGGTTCTCCTTTTCAAAGTGCTTAAAGTGATTGTCACTTTAGTAATCATCTTCTCCCTCACTTCTTTCCTTAGCTCTTACAAATCACTTTTTAATTGCTCCTTTGACTTACCATTTTTATTTCCTTGATTATACAATGGGTTTTTTGTTTGTAGATTTCCCCCTTTATCCTGGGTGGGAGAGTCTCAACATGTGGTAATTTCATGCGTTAAACCAACAACTCTAGATATCATATCTTCTGTGTTTTCCTGCTCTCTCTAGAAAAAAATGTTTTCAAGAGACTTTCTTTTCACGGTCTACAGTTTCCCTCCCCTGGTCAGTGGCCATCTCCACCCTCCACAGAAGTCCTTACTCAAGGTCATAAGTGACCTCCGAATCACTCAGTCTGAAGGATAACAATCAGTCTTCATGTTCTTGGCCTAGAGGGGGCAAATGAGTCGCTCCTCCTGCCCCTCCAAAACCCTCCCGCCTCCTGTGAGATCCTTTCTTCTCTTGACTTCCCAGAAGTCAGCACCCTTCTGCTCTCTTCCCTCCCTGTTCCCCCCTTGCCAGCTCCTCCTCAGCTCCTGCCTCTCGGAACACACTTTCCTTCTCTCCCTGCGCTCTGCTCTCAGCCAGTGAGCACCACCCCTGGGGATGTGTAGGAACGTGAGGTGCAGTTTCAGCTGTCAAATGACTAGAACCTAGGCAGGACGGAGACAGCCCTGTCTTCCCACATGAAGGACTGCACCACCCAAAAAGTCACACCAAGAACCACAGCCCAGAATCAGACAGCCCCAAAGCCCATCTACTCACTGAACTCACTGATGGATCTGTCTGCTCAAGCTAATGAAGTACCATAAACTGGGAGGCTTTCAGCCACAGAAAGTAATTCTCTTGGAGTTTTGGAGGCCAGGAGTCCAATATCAAGGTACGATAGGAGAAGGGCTGTGCTCTCTCCTGAAGCTCTGGGGAAGAACCCGCCCTTGCTGCTTCTAGTTTCTGGGGCTTGCTGACATTCCTGGGCTTGTAGATGCATCATTTCAGTCTTCGCCTTCACCTTCACAGGGTCTTCTCCCTCTGCATCTGAATCCAAACTCCATTGCCAACAATGGTTTGAGTCCCACCCCAGATGTTTGAAAATCATCTGGGGTGGGGGCCGGCAGCAGGTGGCATGGTGGTTAAGGTGCTGGACTCCCACATGGCTGTTTGCAGTGCTAGTCCCAGACTTGGCATCTTGAAATCACACCTGGTGCATGAGCATGCATGCCCAGAATCCCAAGAGGAGAAGAGATTCTGGTGTGGCCGTCCCAATGAGGGGTGATTTTTCACTTTCCCTCTCACTGTCTCTCTCTGGCTAGTGGAAGTGCCCTATGGCAAATAAGACAAAACGAAACAAAACAAAATGTGCCCTAATTAAGTATGACCTCATCCTAACTCAATGGAACCTGCAAAGACCCTACAGGGGTTAGCACTTCAGCATGTCTTTTGGGAGGATTAATATAGATTAATTGAATGCAGCCATCCCTGGGCCTTTGGTGGAGGAGGCAGCCATGTTATAAAGTGGAGGCTGGTTCACGGGGCTTTACAGACCAAGCCTCATATTGATGTCACAGGACATCTGCACCTGGTTGGGGGTGCCTAAACCCACTCTGCAACAGGGAAGCTGTGGTGGGCTGGGTGGCAGCATGCAATCCCCTAACCCTTGGGCTCATATTTCTAGAGCAGAGCTGTTGGGCCTGGCTGGCTCCTCTCCTCAGCCCTGCCTGAGATGCCGACTCACCTGGAGCCTCTAGGCCTCAGGTTGCAGACCCTGCTTTATAAATTTGCTCATTGTCCATTGTCAATCTTTCACTACAAGGAAGCACCAAGCAAGATCTGCTCCCTCTCTCCTATTCTATCCATAACGGGATTTAGCAAATCCTTGGAGGAAATAGGCAAAGAAGTTCCAGGCCAGAGAGCTCAGACCATGCAGGTGGGGCAGAGAGAGCCACCCCACTGGCAGTTCCCTGGCCACCCTGTCACAAAAGCTAATGCTGCTGGGGTCCTAGGGCCAGGGGGTTCTGTGCAGACGTGGCCAGGGAGAGGCACCCAAAGGCCTGGCAAGGGTGCTCATCCTCAGGAGGCACTGAGTATGGCACTAGCTCTGCTCTTCCCCTGCTAGGAAGCCCTCACACAGAAGGGCCTTGGCCTAGCCTGGAGGGGAGCCAAGAGCCCTTCCGGAAGCCCCCGTTGACCAGTGCTGGTCTGATTCCATCATCGGATGAGAGCAAAGGCAGCAGAGCAAGAGCCCTAACACAAATCTTTTACCCAGCACAGCACTCAATTAGCACATGAGGCACGTGGTCAGACACCCCGGAGAGGTCCCGGGAGAGAGCTCATTACACACGATTGCACATCTGGTGCCTAAGCGGCCCTGGGGAATTAGCTCTGAGGGTGATTTACAGCATATCTCTTTGTCCTTTCCTGAAGGAGACACGATTCTTAGGACCCCTGAGAAGAGCACTTCTAAGATGACATGGGAGTGCTCTCCCAGAAGACCTTGGTCCCTCTACCCCTCCTGGCCTCTGCAGCAGGTCCACCTGCACCTGGGGCGTCTCCTCCTGGTGATTAGGTAACTTTGCCTCCTTCTCCCTACCCTGCCCTGGCTTCCACTTTCCCACTGTACACGGGTGGTGGGTTGATTTCCAGCATGAGTTCAGAATGTTCTCAGAGACTGGCACACCCCAGCCTGGCCCTTAGCTGGAGGGAATGGTGGCCCCGCTTGCTGGCCCCATCTGTCTCAGAGGGTGTCGAAGCCCTGGCTCCACCTGCTCAGATATGGCTGCAGGTAGATAAAGGTCTCCAACCAGAGCTCGGTGCCCCTTGGAAGCAGAGAAGCTGAACAAAACTGCAAACTGGAAAAGGTTCCTCAAAGCAGGGCTGCAAGTCAGGGTGAGGAGCTCAGGTTTATTGTACTTTTTGGTCTGGACCAGAGTCACATCAAACGACATGTGGCATGTTCCTTCCACACTGCCTCCTCTGGAAAGGCCATCCATCATCCAAGCTCCTCAGAGCACCTGGCGGGGTTGGTTCAGGATCAGGGAACCACATGGGATGCTGGGAAAGGGCAGAGGTGCCACTCGGTGCCTGGGGGATGTTCACATAGAAAGCAAGAGGTCTGGACCAGCAGTTAGCGTAATGGCTATGTCACTGGACTCCCATGTAGTCGACTGCGGTTTGAGTCCTGGACCCGGTGGCCTTAACTCACACTGGGTGTGTGTGCGTGCGTGCCCAAGATTCTGAGAGGAGAATGGAGAAGGGATTGCGGCATGGCCATCCCCCCTGGGGGTGATTTCTCGCTTTCTGGCTCTCTGTCTCTCTCTGTCTTTCTGGTGAACGCATGTGCCCTACAGCAAAAACACACATGGCCCCAAAAACAAAAACCTCAAAAAAAAAAAAAAAAAAAAAGAAAGAAAGAAGAAAGAAAGAGGTCCCAGTAGCAGGCTCGGGGGGATGGTACAGATGTGGGGTCTTCAGCATCCTGGGGGGAGCCAGGGAAAGCTTAGAATGTGTTTATCAGTGGGAAGGGTGGCCACCTAGAGTGGGTCCTAAGGAAGCCACCATGGAAGGAGAGGAAAGAGCGAGAGGCTGGAAAGGAAAGAAGACCTGAAATGCTTGATGCCCACAGTCCGGGGGCTTTGCTCCCCATAGTCGGGGGGCTCCTCGAGTGGGCTCCAGCGGCTAAAGACAGGCAGCCAGGAACCTGGATGCCCCCCACAGACTGAAAAGCCCAGTGGCCACTGGGAGCCAAAGCCATATTGAGCCCAGGAGGGTGGGAAATGCCACTTGTTCAAGAGCATTATCTGAGAAGGGAGGAAAATGACTAGATGTCCATCAGCAAAGGGCTGGGTCACTTGTATTTGGGCACCTGGCAGCAGCCCCCAGAGGCCTGTGGAAATGTGTCACCCAAGCCATGGCAGTCAGTGTCAGGAGATGCAGTCCACAGTGTAGACCTCGTACACACCACACTGTACTTGAAGACAGGTACATGCGTGAAATTGTGCCATAGAAGGGCTGAGACTGAACAGGAGGCATCCCTTTAAATGCTTCAGTGTCAGATCTCAAACCCTGCTCCCTTCAAAGTGGCCCTGGGCACAAGGCAGACTGGCCTGTGCTTCAGTACAAGACACCTGGACTGAGGTATTGCCACCTCTTCCAGCATAAAAGGGGTCCTTCTATATGGAACAAGTTCCTTTATCCCCTACAGTGTTGTAGAAGGAATCCCCTGGTGCTTCCTGCTAAGGGGAGGTGACCACACATCCCTGTGACGACCCTCCCTCTATCCTCTGTGAATCTCCACATCAGCTGCTCCCTGTCCCACCAGCTCTGCGGTATCCTGCTGCTCTGACACTGACCTCAGCCACTGGCCGGAACCTGAGCTGTCCCCTCCCTGGAATACTCAGGCACCTCAGTGACATTCTAGGAGGGTCAGACCTTCTCTCTCGACAGCATTGTGGACCTCTTACGGTCACTGTCAGCCTCTCTCTGACTTCTGGCAGGGCAGGGGCACCTCCTAGCATTAGTGGCTGGCAGCAGTCACCCTAACCCATAAACACACAGGGGTCTCTGACTGCCCCTCCTCTGGGTGGCAGAGAAGACTCACAGCCACTGTCAACCCTTGGAGGCTCTTGCTCATTTGTGGAGTGTGAGAGCAGATTTTACCATAGCCACCAGGACCCAAGGTTAAACCACAGGGAAGAACTGAAGCTCCAGGCCCAGCCTCCCCTCCTTCTGCTGCTGGGAGCAGCTCCCCCTCTCCCTTCTCACCATTAGGGATAAACCTGATGCTCAGAGCTCAGAGACACACCTGTGTGGTGGAGACAGGCACCCCTCTGTCAGTGTGAGGGGAGAACATGCTGGTCACCAGTGTGGTGTCCACAGAGGCACAGCCTGGCAGGTGGTGGCAGCCAGGCTCCAATCAGGCCAACTTTCAGCATTTCTGCCTAAGGGAAGCTAACACAGCAAATGACCAGAGGGACTCAGGTGTGGATGGTAAAGCTTGCGTTACTCACTATACTTTCCTGTGGCTGTTATATTCATCAAAATAAATAACTTCAAAAGAGAGAATAGGAGTAGGAGTGGGGGTGCTGACATGTGGGGAGCAGGGGTGGTTCTGCAACATGGGGATATTTCCCCTGGGCTGGTCAGTCCAGGGGAGGAGCTTTGGGTGCAGTAAAGTCAGAAGGTATGCAGAGGCTCAACAAGGGGCCAAACCCAGAGGGGTCTGCAGGGGAGCTGTCTCTCCTTTGACATCAACCCCCGCCCCATCACTCTCACTGATGGTCAGGATGTTTCCTGCCAGAGAGGTGTGAACAGTTGGGGTGCCCCTGCCCACTCCCAGCTCCATGCCCTCTTCCTTAGCTCACCTTTGAGGCCTCCTCCACCCAAGTGGGCCGCAAAGCCTAGCTGGAAGCTTCCTGGAGAGAGTGCAGGAATGCCTGGGCACCCACGGTTGCCCCATCCCAGTCTCCATGGAAGCCCCCCTCCAGCCCATGTCTGGCCTTTGGCTTCACTCTGACTGTTAGTAAGGAGGGAAGGGGCTGTAACGAAGGTGCCCATGCACCAGGCCGAGAGTCACAGCAGATGCCTCGGATAGAGCTGCTCCCCTCAAAACTGTCAGGCTCTGACATGCACCCTCCCTGCTCAGGAGATGGGGGTGGAGATAGAGGAGACGGCTAACTGTGATCTAAATGACATCCTGTGCTTTCCACAATGGCCACATTTCCACCCCCAGGCTCAGCACGACAGAGTTCTGGCACCAAGCCCCACATGTCCATGAGGCCCTTTGGCTTTGGGTACCTGGAAGCCCCTCAAATATGCTTGCTTTCTGGTGTGGGGACTAAGGTATCCCCCTCTCTAACCCTGAGAGGAGCCTCTGGAAAACGTTCAGAAGCCTGAGAGGGTTGTGTATTCCCCCAGCAGCATTTATTTAGTCCCAGAGGCACCTGCAGAGCACAGGTCCCTGGACCCGGATGCTGATGTGACAGCAACAAACAAGGCAGCAAATATATTGGCAAGGTTCTGGGTGCCAGGAGAGGCAGTAAACCAGTCAGACGTGTGGGGAGTGTGGCCAGAAGGGGGCATTCCAAACCAGGTGGCCTAGAAAGTGTTTCTGTCATTGTCCAGCTGAGACCCAAATGGAGGAGTAAGCTAGTCACGCAAAGG
>NW_006159672.1:6601739-6605606 GCF_000334495.1 Tupaia belangeri chinensis | reverse complement strand
AAAGAGTGGTCCAGGGGGTGGGACTAGTGGAGGGGAGAGGAAGGGGTGTGGGAGCCCTGTCACGGGCAGGATGTATAGCCGATCTGATCCACACCGGTCATTATGTGGAAACAAGGCTGAACTGGAGATCAAGACTCTCAGGGCAGCAACGTAGGTGAAAGTGGGAGTCTGGAGCAGATGGTCCTGGAAATGGTATGAGTGGTAGGGTTGGGCCAAGGAAAGGAGAGGGCCTCCGCTGCCCACCCTCGGTCTAGTTCCCACCCTCAGTACTATTATCATTGGGACAGGCCCTAGTCAAAGCCCCAGCGGGTCTGTTGTAAGCTAAGCCCCTGCTGGGTGATGCTCTCATCTGCAAACACTTCCTAGATGCCCTGACAGGGTCTGCCACTAGAGGGCACTGGAGAGAGGGGGTTCAGGAGAGTGAGGGTGAGAATGGCTCCCAGCATTATAGGGGGAGGAGGAGCTTGTTCCATCCGGTTTCCTTCAGCAAATCCAATACCATCCTGGTGAACCTTCTCAGAGGTTCCTGCAGAAGCAGACTGCACCTCATCTCCGCCCTTGGTCTGAGTTCCAGCTTCAAGGCTCTGGTAACTCAACTCTTTCATCACCTGAGCCCAATGGGTGGCAGCCACAAAGATTACAGCTGGGCCCCTTCAGTTGTCCTTTTTTTTGTTCTTTTGACCCACTAGCCACTGGGGAAACAACATCCCTTGTGTCTGGAATGCCTGGTGTGGTTGTCTTGCCATGCTTGGAGAGGGTGGGAGCAAAACCACACACATAGAAAGGACAAAGCCTTTGCAGAGGGTTGCCACAGAGAACCCAGGCCAGAGTGGGTGTGAGCAGCTAGCAAGTCACCTAGAGCCGCCCGGGGGGCAGGCCATTTCCTGGATATAGTCTTTTTGAACTCCCATGTCTTCTTTGAGTGACTGAAGATGGAATTCAAGCTCCTTTTCAGTTCCTGTGACCTGGCTTGATTTCTTTCTCCACACCTGCTGGTTTGGACACCTGCTGGTCCTGGCTGGCCCTCCCCATGGACCCCTTCCGTGAGACAGCCTGACCTTCGCACCCTATCAATCATCTTGTTCCTATCAGCAGCGACTCATGAAGCTCCTTTAATTATCAGCCCCCCATCCTTCACTCTAAGCAGGGTGAGCTGGGGTGGCAGGATCAGAGGAGGGAGTTAGCTCCGTTTATGTAGCTCACTCAGTGCAGCCTGGTGGTAACAGGTGTCCAGCAAGAAAAGGTTGAAAGCGTAACATAAATATTAGACGCTTTCTGCCGAATAGAGCACTCTCCGTTTGACAGCGAAGTTTGCACCGCAGTCTTCCTCTGCAGGGCATTTTCTTCAAGACCAGGAGGTGGCATTTGGAACCTCTCCACTGCCCCGGAAACCCACGCAGGCAGTGGGAGCCCGGAGGCGCTCGCTCCCCAGAACGCTCTCCCCACTTTTCCTGGGGCTGGGGTTTCCTTTGATCCTATCGAGAGGATGGCGTCCAGGGGTGCAGGAGAAGAGGTGCTAGTGGAAACGGGGGCGGCGGCGGAGGAGGGGGATAAGGGCTGGAGAGGACACCAGGCCGGGTAAGAACCTGAGTTGGCGCACAGAAGGAAGTTAAGCTATTATTGTCCATCCGAAGCACTGGTGGAAGGAGGATCCCGCGCTGAGGAATGCAGGGGATGGGTGAATGTCTGGGACGCAGGCTCTGAAACCCTAGCACTTCAAGCAGGATAGGCGGTTTAGAGAGAGCACAGAGCCTAGGGGGAAAAACTTGGAAAGGGGACCGCCACTACCCCGCACCTCTGGCGTCCCCAGTTCACGCCAGCACACATGGCTTCCCCACACCTTATGTTGGCCTCGTGCCTGGCCCATGGAGAGCCGTGCACTCTGAAGCCAGTGAGACCACAGCCCCCACTTCCGACACCACGCGTTCCAACCGCAGCTCAGGAAGGACCCGAAGACGTAGACAAGCTCTGGGTCCCTTGGGCAGCGACTCGAAGTCTGTGTACTCAGCGTAAAGCACTGCTAATCAGGGCTCCCGTAGGGCTAAGGAGCCAGACCACAGAGTCCAGGGCTTTCCTCCTGTCGCCGAACCCAAGTTGCAGAGACCCTGAGGGAGGACAGCGCGAATCCGCAGTCTCACCGAACGCGCGGCTCCTGGACCCATTTCGAGCGACTCTCATTCCTCCTGGCCCTCCCAGAGAACTGACGATCCGGGGCCACCACCCAGTCATGTCCTTTAGATAGCGCAGTTGGGGTCCCGAGGAAGGAAAAGCCCTCCTACTTGGCCCCGCCCCTCCGGCGCCGCCCCTCCGGCGCCGCCCCTCCGGCCCCGCTCCCTAGCCCGCTGCAGAGGCGTCTTGCTTCCAGCGAGTCTTGACCAGACGGCAGGCGCCTACGCTTCCCCCGGGCCCAGAAGGGCCCAAACCATTCCCTGCGGCCGGGCTCTCGGAGCGCACACACGCCGTGTTTTCGCTGAGGATGTGGGGGTGCGAGCTAGGCCAGGTTCTGTCCCGGGGCCAGACGGACCTAGTGCCCCGGGCATGGTTCTGCTCAGACCGATGGCTAGTGTGGCAGCTGCTCCGAGTCGGATCGTGCGAGTCCAGAGCCTACCCGGGAAGTGGGGAGACCGAAACTCCATGCACTTGGGGCCGCACTGCACAAGAGCAGGGAACTCCAATCCCATTTGCCACGCTGAGTCTACCTGTCGGCCAGCCCCATGAGCGCACATACATGAGTAAGAGCGATCAGAACTCCCCCCCAGACGAGGCTGCAAGTGGCTTTGCAAGCAGCGACCTGGGGTAGAGACACGTGGCGTTAAGTCCCCGCTGCTAACTGCACAAAACGAAAATGAACCCAGGAGGGGCGCGTCAGGAGCGAAGGCTAGGCCCATGCACAGAGCCTCGAGAGTTGTCTTCTGCACCACCAAAACCCCGGCGACCAGGGCAAAACCCAAACGTCGTTGGTAACGAACTGCACAAGCCCGAGAGAAGCCGATTCTGCACACTGGTCTCCTACTCTCCGGCACGAAACGACCGTCCATTTGTACACATTTGGGTCACAGCTCCCAACGGACAGCGGATGAAAGCAAGAGCCACCTGTATTACTAAATTAATATGTTACACCATCCAGGACCACGAAGATGATCGCCCAGCATTTGTTCAGCGCTTGCCCTACCTTACCCCAGCCCTCGGAGTTTCTCGTTTGAATCCCCGCAGCAATTCTACAGGATGAAGGGCACTTCGAACCCAGAAGGCACTAGGGCCACATGGGTCCTACCTACCTGTCTAAAGGCTGCACTTCTGCCTTCTGTGCTTCAAGCATGCTCCCAGGTTAAGAACCTAAAAGTGGATCCCCTGGGCTTCCGGACTCTGAGGTGGCTGGGGCTTCCTGGTCCCGACTGCCCTTTCAGTGAAAAACGATCCGGTGGGCGTGGGCGTGGGCTCAGGTCACTTCGGGGTCGAGTTAGCTCCCAGGAAACACCCGGAGGGGAGGCGGCCCCTGTGCCCTGACCCAGCAGAAGCGAATAGGGAACTGCCAGACAGCTTGTGCGAGTCGGAGGCCACGCGTGAGTCCCCTGGACAGGCCTTGTCACTCCACTCCCCTTCGCTCTGCACCGCCACCACGCTGACTGTTGTTCTGTTTTCTGGGAAAACCAGAAGCACATTTGTGCCGGCCAAATCTAGTCATTTGTTTCCTGAACTTCAAGGCCCGGGTTCCTCAGCCCTTCTAATGCCCAGCACCCCAGTGTCCCCCGCAAATGTTCGTAGTCGCCTCACATCAATCCGAACTGGGGTAGCTGAGGAGCCGCGGAGCTGGGCGCAAGTTGTGGCCCTCGACGGCGCCAGCTGACTCCAAGCCCCTGCCCACCT
>NW_006159672.1:6600781-6601017 GCF_000334495.1 Tupaia belangeri chinensis | reverse complement strand
ACTGAGCGAGCCGAGTGGATCCTCAAATCTGCATTCTTTCGAGCGATAAAATATGTTCTCGTATTTTTTCCTGATTTCCCATTAAAACCTTTGCCTAACTAAACTCCCATCCAACGGGATTTATTCGTCCCGGGGGAGATAAATCAGGGGACAAATTTACAGCCCGGGAGGCACCTGCCGCGCTAATGGGCCCTTCATGGAGTGCGCGGCCGGCGGGGGCGCGCGCAGACGGGCGG
>NW_006159672.1:6599208-6600199 GCF_000334495.1 Tupaia belangeri chinensis | reverse complement strand
ACCCCAAGCCGCTGGCTGAACTGCCTGGGCGCCCGCCCATCTTTTGGCCCGGTGTGGTGCAGGGCTCGCCATGGAGGGACCCGCGCCTGGCCGGCCCGGGTAAGTGGCCCGCATGGGGAGTCGGCGCGGGGCGGGATGGGGCGCAGGACTGCCTTCCGCGCTCACTCGACCTCCTTTGCAGCCCAAGCCGGTGGGGTCCTGGACAAGGACGGCAAAAAGAAGCACTCGCGGCCGACCTTCTCCGGCCAGCAGATCTTCGCGTTGGAGAAGACTTTCGAACAGACCAAGTACCTAGCGGGCCCGGAACGCGCGCGACTCGCCTACTCCCTGGGCATGACCGAGAGCCAGGTTAAAGTGAGTTCCCCCGGGGCCGGACCGGGGCTGCCTCCCCACGGGTTCCCCTGCACCGAGGCAGACACCGGCCGCCCGCGTCCTGCGAACGGCCAGCGAAACGCCACCCGGGCCCCCCCCAGAGGGACCCGTGGCGGGGGCCAGTGTGTAGTGCTTGCCGTGGGCTGACGGCTGGTCCTTTGAGGTCTGCTTGTTCGTGGCCCAGGACCGCTAAGGTGCAGCGTTGCAAGGGACCGGGAGCTTCGGGAGGCGCTCCCTGATGGATCCTCTTTACCCCCCAGGTGTGGTTCCAGAACCGCCGGACCAAGTGGCGCAAGCGGCACGCGGCGGAGATGGCCTCGGCCAAGAAAAAGCAGGACTCGGACGCGGAGAAATTGAAGGTGGGCGGTTCGGACGCTGAGGACGATGACGAGTACAACCGGCCCCTAGACCCCAACTCAGACGACGAAAAGATCACACGGCTGCTCAAGAAGCACAAACCCTCGAACTTGGCGCTAGTCAGCCCGTGCGGCGGCGGCGCGGGGGACACTTTGTGAAGATGTGGCAGCGAGGCCAGAGCAACCAGGGTACAGGGCGCGGGGCGGCGCCCCCCGACGTGAGCCGCCCCCGCCGGAGGGTGTATATATATTTTTACAGAATA
>NW_006159672.1:6579457-6599187 GCF_000334495.1 Tupaia belangeri chinensis | reverse complement strand
CGGCATTCGGGGACCCCGGCGGCGTTCCTTGGCATGGGCTCAGGGAGCGGGGTTGGGGCCGCGCGTCCCGGGGAATCACTTTGTATAATCAATAAATTATTTAACGTGTCCCGGTCGGAGCCCTGGCTTCTAAGGTTGCACCGTGTATTTCTTCCATATCAAAACCGGGGGAATGTGCCCTGCAGGAGAGAGGAAGGGTGGGCCCTCCTTGGCCCCTGTACGTGGTTCAGTTTTTGTACCCTGCTGGGCCCCTACCTCTGGTCCAGGGGCGCCTGGATTTGGCGCAGGTCGGGCTTGGCGGCAGTCTGGTGGCATCCGGGCCCGCCGCAGCCCGTGCTCTTCAGTGTAGAGCTTGAGGGCCCCGCGCTCGGAGCATTTCAGAACTCGCAGGACCGAGAGCCAGGTGGGGAGACAGCCTGGAGGCGCTCGTGGGAAAATGCCCCTGCGGGTCGGAATGAAGGAGACTCCGTGGCAACACCGATCCGCAGAGAGAGCCGCGAGCTTTTTTGGGAGGGGGACCCGGCGGGCAACGGAGCCCTGGGTAGCCGCAGCAGGTATGCCCCTTCACCCAGTTCCATCTCTTGCTTGAGCGTCTTCTGCGGCTGGAACGAACCCTCGTCACCCCCGGCTGCTCAGGGCTGCTCTACTCATCCTTGGCAGGGGCCCCCTGCGCTGGCTCGGATGAATGCGGTTTGGGGCAAATTTAAACACACCTAAGGTTCCTAGAAGAGATAGAAAACCCGCTTGCCCGCCGTCTCCATCGTACTTGTACTTTTGACAACCCTAGCGCAGTAAAGGAGCGCCCCATCTTTCCCGGAGCTCGCCGGCCAGAGCGGCTTCAGGACCAAGTTTGGCGCTGCTGCTGGCCATGCAATCCAAGCGGAGGTATTTTAACATTATTTGAAAAAATCTTTTAGCCATAGTAGCTAAGTATTTTGAAAGTACCTATTAAATGCATACCCAGTGAAACCCGGTTTGAAACTCTTCTGGATAGTCGACCTTCAGCTACTGTTTTGTTGGTTTAAAAAAAAAAAATGATTGGCAGAACACACTATTTCACACTCAAACGCCACAGTTCTGCCCACGGAGGGAATGGCTCACAAATCTCCACGTAGAGCGACCCTGGAATTTCCTCTAAGCATTTTATTCTCCATTGCTCAGGGCTGGTTTCTTGAGAGGACGCACAACGCGTAGCTGTGTGTAGGAAGGCAGGGGCTGTAACTTCCAGTCCTTTCAGGGGTCGCTGCTGGATAACCGCTCCTGATAAACGGTCATCATAGTTGCCCCCTTGGGCAAGGACTGGAAGTCCCACCACGGTGGAGGCTTGAGGATGGCCTCTTTCCTTACAGGGACATAAACCCATGTAGTTAAAGCCGTGATCCCAGGGTAACAAAAACCTCTCCACTCTTTTCAGAGACTTTCTGTGCCTGGTGTGCCAAACTGGCATTTTAATGGGCATAACTATTGAGTTTTAATTTCAAACATTAAGTGTAAAGAATTATCACAATTATAAAATTTCTCTTGGAAGGCATTTTTGAAAATGTTGAGAAAAATGTAAAAGGGTTAAGTGTTTTTTTTCCCCCCACACGGCTGTACCACCAATTAAAAACACAAAAACAACTCTTCTTTTGAACTACTCGCTGGTTTTCCTAAAAAGGGAGCAAGATCTTCTTTATAAAAAGTGCAGAACAATGTTATTTCTGTGAGTGAAACATTCGCTCAGCTCATGAGCAGAGGAGTTTCCAGTGTTAAAGTTTTCAGGAAAGTAAACCATTTGTATAATCCCAGTGTAAAACTTTGAGGGGTAAATCCTCTTTTATTGATACTACAATCAAAGATCCAAAAGCTTATCTTTCTCCTCCCAACTAATGACTTTTTTTTTAATTGTGATACAATGAAATTCCAAGGTGTCTAATGAGCTTGATCTCAAATAACAGGGTACAAAGGAAGACACTCCTATTACTTAAGCATTTCAAAGGTGATGGGAAAATGGAAAGGGAGAAAAACAAAGCAAACGCAGAACTATTTTCACCTTGATCAATTTTATTGCTTAGGAACCGGAGCAGTCACTTCTAAAGACCTTCAGAATGACCAACAGCTGAAACCCCGATAAACAGAATCACCCTGGGGTGGAACTGCGAGGTGCCATGTAGACAGAGCAGAGTGACCACAGCACTTGCACAGACCCCGATGGTATTGTCAAGAACACAGATTCTGTAAGCGGACGCCAAATCACTTGCAATGGTAGTGATTTATATAAAAAAACAAACATCGATCTAATGCCTTCACCCAGTCCAGGAACTCTGTAGTGTTCTAAAGTAAATCAATAAAACGTACATTTGTGTTTCATCAACAGACTCTCTAATCACCTTTTAATGCTGTACTTAGTGCTAGGAGAAAAATATTTGCAACAAGGTTATTACATAGTTGTTTGTAGCAGAGCAACCAAAGAAATGTACAGGTTTTGTTTCTCTTGAATAATTTTATATACAGCCCATGTTAAAAGCATTTTCTATCGGAAGCAGACTAGGCTATTTCTATTTCTCCCATGATATTATTGTTTTAATGTAGAATACTTGGCACCATAAAACGGTAACAAAAGACAGACAAAACGGTTTACAAAATTCTTAAAAGGTACACCCAGGCTAGCTATAAACTTCACATTCAGTTCTTAATATTACACAGAAAAAAAGGCATAGGAGTAACAAACTGCTAGTATAGATGTACTGTAGGGTCGAGTCCTACCCATGATGGCACTGCTAGGTCGTCTTTGTTTTATAAATCTGTGTTGACGTACACATAACTAAACTCCTAGACTCCAATTCTACTTGCTGATATGACACTCTCGTGCATTCATACTGGAAAGTATATTTAGCATAAGTTTTGGTACGATTTATAAATTATTTTTAAAAAGTATATATTTATATATATTTATATATATAAAAATGGAAAGCAGCTGCAGTGTGATTCAAAAACCATGTAACATGGCAGCAGAGTAAATAACACGAAAGGGAGGGGAGCCATCAGAAGTGAAAACGAACGATGGCCCTCACTGTGCCAGCAGTATTCACACTGCCCGGGTCAGCAAACGGAGCTCCTAGCTCAGTTTCCCCAACCCTCTGGGCACACCTCCAACAAGCAGAGAGGGATGTTTGACACCTCTGGGTTTTCAATGCTGAAGAAGCCCCTCCACTGACAATCATTAAAAATTGAAAACTGTGAAATCTAAAATACAGAATCTCTTTGCTGTCTATTAGAGTTTTGGCAACAGGACTGTGACTTGTTTTTAAAAAACCCCAATATTCTACTTAATGTCACATGAACAGACAAGACAGTGAGGTATGTGAGGCTTTTCCGGAATGGTCCGGAGGCTGAAGCGAAGTGTGGGGCCGGCCATCTAGCAGGTGGCGCTCGGGTGGGTTTTTCGATGCAGCTGTTAAGAGTACGTATTTCAGTATACTGCTACAGGGAGGTCTCTCGAAGGATCCTCTCGTTTCGCTGGCATCTCTTTCCTGTTGTGGAATTAGTAATTTGTTACAGGAACAAACACACCAAGAAAAGCTGCAGAAAAGGTGAACTAAAGGGAAGGAGTCATATTTACCACCACGTCACTGCACGACACAACACTTGTGCACATGTGCATGAGGTTTACCTGCCCCAGGCGTCATTCGGAAGGCCAGGAACACGGGCTGCAGCGGGAGAAGAGAAGGGGGTGTCAGTGCAGCACTGGCAGGACACGCAGCCCAGACACGCCAGCCCTCCTGTTGGACCCCTGGACCCTCGTGTCTCGGGAAAGCCGAACCAACTGTGTGCGCAGTCGCATGCACGGAGCGCGGCCCACGCTCCCAGCTGTTGTGGAACGGGATCCCGGGGACTGGGCCACAAGAGGCTCAAGACAGCACCTTCACACTTTGTAAGATGTTTCCAGATGAAATTAGCGTAAAGACTGATTTAAGAACTGCTAAGTGAGTCTCAAAGTGGGAGAGGAAAGAGCGCCCATAACTCAGCTCTGCCCTCACTGGGTGCAGGGGGTCCAGCTTATTAGGGCTCGCTCAGTGGTCACGGTTCAGAAGCCTTGAGCTTGGAAGAAGTGACTTCATTTAATTTGGCTGAAAATGAGACATGATCTGTCACCTCACATAACCCTTCAGCGAGGACTGCTGGGCCGCTGGGTTTTAGGGACAGTCACAGGTGTAAATAATCCTGAGCAATCAGTGCCTTTCCCCCTCAGGCATCGGGTCTGCGACACCTTCACCCTATTCTGCATCGGCAGTGGTGGGCTCGGCTTAGGAGGTACTGACATATTTCAAATGCATGTGCAAAAATGACCTTCAGAAATAAGCTGGAGCAGACAAAAATGCTTATATAAATAGTAAAATCATGTATTTTATTCTAGTGTGACTAATCATTTCTGCCTTCTTGCTACCTCCCTACCTATTTTTTGGTGTATTAAAATTAAATGAAAACAAACCAACTTGGGCCTTCTGGAAAGCCAGACTAAGGAGACACAGAAAGGCCGCAAAGGGAGAAACTGAGCCTGCTGCCCATTGCCCACTGCCCATCACCTGCCCCCTGGCCATCCAGCCCCTCTGGTCCAGTCCCTTAACCACAGCTCAGTTACGTCACCTTGTGGTCTCCCATGCAGACGTTGGGCCCGATGTGGTCGTAGGTGACAACCTTTTCCTCGCTCTCCGACTAGGAAAAAGAGAGAGAAGCCGGTGTGGGGAGGCTGAGGGCATGCCAGGGCCCACTTGAGAGGTGACAGGTAGAAACTTAGGGGTTTCCTGGGGAGCAGAAAGGTGGGGACAGTCCCTGTGAATGAACCACCTGTGAACTGCCCTAATTCCTGCAGGGCGCTGGCTGGATCAGAGTGGCTGGTGCAACGTGGGACCCCAAGAAAGCATGGCCAGGAGGGGTTTGGTGGTCCTGGCGACACCTCAGAACCTTGGCCCCAGCTCTTCCGGCCAAGAAGGATCTTGCTTTGAGAAGGACAGAGGTGACATGAAGGGTCCAAGGAATGTTGGCACCCCCACCCCAAACTCTCCTCTCCCTGACTCTGACACATGCTCCTGGGTATTGGGAGAGGCATAGCAATTAGTGTAATTCCGAACTTTCTTTTCAAGTGTGCCCCCTCTGACTGAAGCAGCTCATCTATTTCCCATTTTCCCTATTTACATTTGTTTTTGACAGCCTGTTCTATTAACCCAGAACTCTCTGTTCAAACGAGAGCAGACGACACTGGATTCCACACCGCTACACAAAGCAATTTGTGCATATTAATTAACTCCACTGTGTGCACACTTCCTTCACTGCACCACCATGCTCAGAGTCTGGCAGATGCTTTTATTTTGGGCACAACGGAAAGGGTTTGTTGCTGGTAATCAGTCAGCTCTGACCTGGCTGGAATTTTACATCCGCAGCTGAAGCATCCGACACTATAAAGTTAAAACTGAATTATCTTTAATGCAGTAGGAAGCTTAAGGTCAGATTTACTTTCCAGCATGGTCGCCTGCCAGAAAGTATAAAAACATAACCTTCGGCACCGTATGCATGAGCACCTTCCAATCTTTCACGAGCGGAACGCCGCCTCGGCGGAAGTGGAGAAACATTCATCAAACGCAGCGTGGTAATTTACAAAGGCAGCATAAAATTGTGGATTTTCAACTGCATAATCTTTGGACAGATAAACAAATTACAGCAAGGCGCGGGCAGAACGCAGGCACACCTCGCTGAGCATTCATCACCGAGGCTCCCAGGCAGCACGCAGCCCGCACCATGCCGGCTTTGGCGTTTTAGGGCTCAGGAAGCAGAACGGAACATGATGACGAGGCAGCGGAGCATGGCATGATGGATGATGCTGTGGACGCTGCTCTTGGCCTGTCTGCTCGGCCTGTAGTGCCCGCCACCCCAGAGGAAGGGTCTGTCCAGACTCCAATCACAGGAGACAGTGACTTCCTCCAGCGGCCTCCAGGCGTGCTGTGTCCTCAGCTTTAATAAAAGCAGACCTGTTTCCCACTGTGAGTTTAAAGATCAAATCTCAGGTGCAGAGAACTAGAGATGATGTGAATGAACGTAAAATAGACTAAAATGCAGCCTTCCTCCGGGCTGTCTAAAGCCCCAGCCATAGAAGTACACCATATGCTGTCTTAGGAAATTTACTGCAAAATGCAGTTTTAGTGGGCTTAGCCATGTTCCTGGTGGATGACCTCTGTCTCCCTCTCCACTCAAGCCCTGCAGAGCCTCTGGTTCCGACCAGCAGCACCCGCACTATGCCTGACCCTTGCTCAGAGCTAGCAGGTGAGTGCCCACCATGTAACTACTGCCAGCCTAATCTGCACATTATCGGCTCCATGCAGCCGATGAGCAAGTTTAGGTCAGGGGGCAGGTGTGTGTCTGAGGCTGGGCTCAGGTTGAGCCCACCCCTGCGTGGGTCAGAGAACTTGCAGCCAATGATAAGACATAGCTTTATTAGAGGAGGCCAGTGAGGAAGTGGCCTTTCCTCAGTGATAGGCCCAGGATAAGAGGGTGTCACAACCAGGCTCAGGCCAGAAGATAGGGTCAGTGAGGCTGCCCTGCCCAGCCCCAACCCCAACAGACCCAAGGGGCTCTGGCTGAGGGTCTCCTGCCTCCAGCCCTGGGTGTCCACCTTGTAGGTTCCTCCCCACAGCCAGGGCTGAGCACTGGCTGTTCCTAGAGTGGTCTAGGGTATGTGGAAGAGCAGCATCCACCTTGTAGGTTCCTCCCCACAGTCAGGGATGAGCACTGGCTGTGCCTAGAGTGGTCTAGGGTATGTGGAAGAGCAGTGATGCACCCAGACCTGGGAGACAGTGCGATATGGAGGCAATGCAGAGCAGGGGAAGGGCGGCTCGTGGTGACAGGGCACGTGGGTGGCTGGGGAAGGCGTGCATCCCGCTATAGGAGCATGAGTGGCACTCTGACCTTCCTGATCGGGGCTGCTCTGATCGCAGTGTAGTTTGCCATCCCCAGGGAGAGCTCCCGCAGTGCAGGGCTCACGGAGGGCCCACGGTCTATGCCATCTAGCACAGGAACACACATGGAGGCAGCCAGGGTGACTGGGACCTAACACGGTGAGGTTGGGGGCTGAGGCAGTGGGACCTGGCAGACAGAACCCACAGGACCCCAGGCCTGCCGGGGGCCACCAGCATCTCCTGCCTCCTCTTAGCTGCCAGCACACGTCAAGGTCAGAGACATATAGTTCTGGACACTGAGTATCAAACTGCTGTTTCCTGTGTGGAGATGTGTATTTCGATAGATTTTTTTTCACTGGTAAGGGTGATAAAATCAGTTCAGATATTGATTCTTGGGAGAAAAAACACTCCTTTTATGTTAAAATGTAAGAACTGGAAAATCACATGAAATCTGAAAATGTCCCGACTTCTAGTGTATATGTTATCTCCTGACAACGTGGCCTATTCATTTTTAGTGTAACAGACCAAATATAAATCTGGCTCTTAAGAAAGAAACTACAGACATTTCTATCATGCTTTAATAGCCTATGAGCTTTTTTAATGGACAAGAACCTTTACTTCCCCAGGACACACTAAACTATGATTTTAAAAACATTACCTGACCACCATTTATGTACGATTCCAACTCAGACAACACTGGATGCTCACGGAAGCCCAGAGATTCTGCTCCACCTACACTCGGCTCAGGCCTGAACACCGGCTTGGAGGGGACTGAGGCTTCCTTAGGTTCAGCTCACCACAGGACGAGGTCAGGCTAGACCTGGGGAAATCTCCTAGACTGGAGATTGCCCCACCCAGCCCTGAGGGCCAGCGCCCCCAGAACCAGGGCAGATGCTAACCTGGTGCTGTGTCCCTGTGTGGCTGGTCCTGGGGTGGCTCCTACTTACTTACCCTCAGCACCAGCTCCTTGGCAGACGGGGACATGAGGATGCGGTCGCACCATGCAGGGCACCGGGTGTTCATGTACTGCTCGCCTTGGCTGGAGTCCTCGCTGTATGGGTAGCTGGGGAGACATGAAGGCAGCGGGTCAGATGGTTCCCTGGCTCCAGCCATCTTCCACTCTCCAAGGGAAAGGCTGTGCAGATTCTCTCCCGATACACCTTAGACTGGCCAATGCTATCCAGGGAAGAAATGCACATACAGAAGTTTGTAACATCTAAAGCCAAATTCACAATTAGGCTTTCACATTAAACTTAGGGTTATTTTTTTTTTTTTTTACGAGTAACTAAATTTTAGTTCTAACTCAGTATCTTCAGATAAATATTCCTTTAAAGAATAAATCCTTTCTTTTTTTTTCTTTCTCTTTTTCTTGTTTTACTTCTGAACATGGTCTACAGCCAGAGATCCCCAACCTCCAGGGGACCAGTGCCAGTCCGTGGCCTGTTGGGGGCTGAGGACCTGTCAGCCTGCTGGGGCCACACAGCAGGGGGTGAGTGGGGGCCAGTGAGGCTGTGTTTGCAGCTGCTCCCCATCACTGCACTGCCGTCCTAGGGGCTTGGTCTCCTGTTGGATCAGCAGCAGTACTGGATTCTCATGGGAGTGCAGACACTGTTGTTGGGTGATTGTTTCAGTGTATTTTGCAAAGTGGCAGTGGAGAAAATGGGGTGCATGGTGGGTGTGGTGCTTTTGGGTCATCTCAGGACCAAACCCCTGTCCTCTTAACCCTAGTTATAGAGGGACTGTCTTCCTCAACAGTCCCTGGTATTGAAAGGTTGGGGACCACTGGTCTAAATACAGCACAGCGAAAATCTGCATGAAGAAAATGGCATCAGGATGTTACCTTGCTCTGGTAATGTCATGTGCCCAGCTCAGCCAAGGCCCCACCCCCACCCCCATCCCAAGGACTCGGGCTATTTCACTGCTTGAAGTGCCTGCGATGCAGGTAACCTGGATGCCTTCCCTAATCAGCAGGCCTCCCTGCGTGAGTCTACAGACAGCTCCGGGCGCAACCTGGCCAGATGCACATCTTCCCCTCAATCAGCTCCAGCCGCTGCTGTTCTTATTTCAGGAAGAGTCCGGGTGTTCAGGGCATGACCTTGGGGTCACGATTACAGTGAAGCATGACTGTAACTCGCTGATGCAGAGACTGCACCTTCATTGTCCTGGAGGACCGTCTGCTGTACCTCAGACCCCCACCTGTCCCCACACTGCCCATCCCAGCCCTGATGGCCTCACTGAGTCTCCCCATACTGCCATGGGGTTGGCTCTCTCACACAGCAGAAGCGATCCATGAACACAGGCTGAGCACGCACTCCTCACCGGCCCACACCAAGCCTCGTGGCTACAGCCACCAACCCCCTTCTGTGTCTGGAACACACCGGCACAGTCTTGCCTCCTAGGCTCTTCACCATCTTGGTGGGCCTACCCCAATCCACCATCCTGTTTAAGATGCAAACTCCACCCTAAATGGGCACTCCAATCAGAAGTGCACTGACTATAACAATGAATTAATTCACCTTATAATGAACTAACTTTGGGAAGAACCCTGAGCTGAGTTCTGCTGCAAACCCCTAAGTGTGGTGGCATCTCTGCCTATTCATCCTATCTTTCATGGCCTTCCACAGAGTCTAAAAATTTTCCTTATATGGGAACCAGCAGTTAGTGTAATGACTATGTCGCTGGACTCCCACGTAGTTGACCGCGGTTCGCGTCCCGGACCCGGTGGCTTAAAACTCATGCCGGGTGCGTGTGCTTGAGTGCCCAAGATCCCGAGAGGAAAATGAAGGAGAAGGGATTGCGGCATGACCATCCTCCCTGGGGGGTGATTTCTCACTTTCTGTCTCTATGTCTCTCTCCGTCTGGCGAGCGCACGCGCCTTATAGTGAAAACCTCTCAAAAAATTTTTTTCCTTATAAAAGTTTAATTTGCTTTTTCTTAGGTTAATTCCAAAATACCATACGGCATTTATTGTGAACGGCACTTAGTTCTCTTTTAAATTTTCCTGTTGGCTTCAGCTAGAAGGGAGGAATGCTATTGATTTTTCAGGTTGATCCTTTCATAGGCACCTGTCAGGTGTTGATTCTTTGGGCCTTCTGGGAGGTGGTCCCTGGGAGGGTCACCTGTAGGCCTGGCCCCTCCTTCCACTGTGGTGGCCAAACATCCTGAGGGAGACCTCAAGGCCTACCCATAGTCCCAGTGCCTCAATCATGGAAAAATGGCCAGTGACTTGTAGAACACAGACCCTGCTCTGACATAATGGTTCTGGACTCTCTGCCCTGTTCTCTAGAGTGACCAGACGTACTTTCATCAGAAGTCATGGCTTATGATCCCAGTCTTGCATAGGGAACTATTGCTTTACTTTACTTAAAGACTCAAATACAGTTTCTAACTAAATCTATCTAGTTCCTCCTTGTAAGAACATATTCTTAAGAGTGACAGAATACGAAATACCCTATAAAACCTTTTCAGAAAAAGCAGGGAGCCAATGGCCTATCCTGTTTCCGCACACTTAAAATGATGAGTGACCTTGTTTGAGTAGCTTTGTTTGCCTCAGCTGTGGATTACGGTGGGATGAAACCCACCCCACTGGGCTACATATTGGCTTGAACTCACATTCTAATCCACACATCGAGGATGGTACCGAGGCCAGGGAGACAGGCTCCCTGCAGTAAGATCCTGTGCAGCCCACGTGAGCTGCAGGATCGGGGCCCATGCAGATCTACCCTGAGCTTCCAAAGGACTTGGACATGGACATGCTGAGTCACACTCAACTAGAGAGAGTCCTCCAAGCTGGGGCCAACCATCTGGGGCAAAGGTCAGGGTGAGGGCGGCCACAGGGCTTCCACCACAGGCGGGGCTAGTGGTTTCCACGCTGTGATTCTCAGTGTTTTGCTGGACAGTTGTGCTGCAGTAGGAAGGTCTTTGCTATGACCAGGCAGCAGGAACATGTTTACTCACAGAGAAATCCACGCCCTCTCATCAGCTCAGCGTCAGTGCTGTTCAGTGTCTTCATAAAAACAGAATCTGCCCTCTACTGAGAGCAGCGGCAGGCTGCACTTTGAAGAACGCCATCTGGCTGGCTTTTCTGTGCTGGATGTGTACGTTTGTTCTCTCTGATGCAGGAGCACCGCTGGTGGGAGGGCTCACACACCAAGTGGCTCTGCTGTCCCCTGGCCTAGCTGCTCTGTTCCAATGAGGTACACAGCTAACGTACTGCCCAGTAAGAGCTGCACATAGGCTGGTTAAAAAGCATCACTTGGAAAGGCCAGTTCAGAAGGAAATAGGATTGATTCTGTGTGGTTTGAGACACCACCGTTTCACACCCAAGTACACCTCGGATATCACAGGAGCGGTCTGGGTGTCTCATCTGAGGCTGCACCAAGATGCTTACAGGATCCCTGTGGGGACACACTCTGGGGCCGAAGTTCAGTGTACATACTGAGTTCTTGGGTTTGAAACAGGACACTAAAGGTGATTTTAAGTAAGTCTTAAACGAACGGGCACTCACTCCCTGTGCACACTATGGAGTGAGAGAGAGAGCTCATGCTGAACCTCTCGGTCCTGGAGGAAGCCAAGTGTGCCAGGAGGCATGGGTGCTGCCCTCCTGTCCACAGAGACAAGATCGGACAGGCCCCAGTGATAAGCAACCAAGAATGGGGACAGCCCCAGCATGTGGGGACTTCCTATGCAGCCCCTCAACCCCAGTCTTCAAGCAGAAGGGATGTTCCCCATGACACCCTGACACCCAGAGAGATTCTGGTTTCCAGTGGGTCTGAGTAAGGCCAGGTTCCCACTCCTTCCCTTACCCAGGTGCACGAGGTACTGAGCGAGGGCAGTCCAAAGGAGGCACTGCTGAGCGGCAGGACGCCTGGGCCTGGACGCTGCTCGTCTACCAATGATTAATACCGGCAATGCTGTGCATGCACACTTATCTGAAAGCAAACCTGCACAGGGTGGGGAGGCAGGACAAGGCAGCCCTATCTCTGACCTATACAGCTCAAGGAATAATCGTGGTAATTAATGGCAGTGGTGATAAAATTAACAATCACGCACCTGTGCTTACTGGCCACGACACCTCCCTTCCTCTCTGCCCCTCGAGCCCCTTCCCTCAGGAAATGGGCAGCGGCCCCTTGGCTAGCCTTGCCATGACTGTTTGCCCACAGCCAGGCCAACTGCCTTGCTGACAAGGCTCAGCCTTAAGATCTGAGGGGCTGGGCTGGGTGGATAGTGTTGCCATGGGCCCCGCAGCTGACCACAGGACAGCAAAGCACAAAGCCTCACTGTGTTTGGCAGTCTGCAGGGCAGGGCTGATGGTGGGCGGGGCAAGGTCCACATCTTTGCTGTGATTCTGGGCCCTTTCCAAACCACAAGCAAACAGGGCAAGATGTTTGGGTCAGCCCCCTAAGTGCCATCCTCAGGAAGAAAGACAAAGTGGGGAAGTTCCCCAGCTCGCTCTCTAGGTAGGGTGTGAGCACAGGAAGGCCCCTCCTTTGACTCTCACCTGGTAAAGTTTTAACAATCCCCAATCACCACGTTGCTTTTGTGATGGGTGACACAGCTACTTCCAAAGTATCAAGGACAACTTAGTGTGTTACGGAGAAAAATGATTTTGACATGCCTCCATCAAAGTAACTGTATTATTCAATAACATTTCTACATTCATGTGGGGCTTGAAGTCACAGTAAATATCGGCTTCAAATACCTGGTTTCAAAAACACCAGCTGCTACTGATATTCCTGAAAAAGAAAAGAAACTAAAATCAAAGAAAAAGAACTGAGCAGTAAGAATGGCGGCAATCCTGAAACCATTCAGTGGAAGAACCTAGCAGCAGAAACGTCCTCAGAGTGAGTCCTGGAGGGGGGAAGTCAGGGGTGAGCAGGCCATCAGCTGGGCTTTTCCACAGTCATTGGTTCCCTGATTGCTCTCACCCTCAGCACCTGTCCCTGCCTATGTGTGTGGGTGACATCCAATCAGGGCTCAGGGGCCAGCCAGCCAGACGGAACTCCTCGCTCCCCTCCTGAACACCCAGGAGTGGCCTATCCTAGCAATCTCATCCTTCTTGTACTAGTTTTACATACATTATTATTATTATATTATATAAATTTATAGGCAGTTGAAATGTAAATTATGGCACACAAGAAGTTTTAAAAGGTCCTCCTAATACTTACTTTTATAATAAATGTATCCATGAAAGAGAGACAATCTTTTCTGGCTGGACTTATGCAAGGCAATTCATCCCTGTATTGGATACATTTTTTTTTGCTTTTTTAAAAGTTAAAATTTGAATTAATTTGTTCAATAAAACCATCTCTTTTCCATTGTGGAGAGTTAATCTATCTTTGAGAAGGGGGGGGTGAACCTTCTCATTTGATTTCTTCTGAACAAGTTAAATATGTTAAAAACATTCAAAGATTGGAGACGGGGCTTTTAAATATTCTATTTCTTTTTTTTTTTTTTTGGTAAATTTCATATTAAAGTATAATGCACACAAGGCAAAGTGTGTATGCCGAATGGTGTGCACACACAGATCATGCCCATGTGGCACAGCACGCAGCCCAGCTGCCTGGCCTGCGAGGGCAGCAGGCTCATGATCCCAGGACCTCGCTTGGGCTGGCCTGCAGTAAACCGCGCACAGGCGGACCGCACGGCCCTCACTGCTCTGTCGGGTTCGGCAGAGCCCCTTACGATCTCAGGCTCGTCCACAGAGCGGAGCACAACAGCAGTTCCCTTATTCACTGTTGTGTGGTGTTCCATTTCAGCGCTGAGCATCTATTCCAGCATTCATGGACATCTTGATTATTTCCAGTTTTTGGCTAATTCTTGGCGTGTGATATGTGGGCCCCTGGAGGTCCCTGGGACCCTTTTAGGGGTCTGCACAGTACTTGCCATTCTCACAGGATTAACACTGCACTGATGAGGCGAAAGCCCCAGTAGTAAAACTGCCGGCGTCTGTGCAGGGACCAGGCAGCAGCAGGCTGTGCTATTAGTAGTTATCATCACACACACACAGCCAAACACGTCTGCCTCACTTATGAGCACTTTTGGTGAAGCAGTATAAATTATAATGTTTATCAGACAGTGAATGAGGAAATGAAATTTTGAGGATTAGGTGGAATACAATGAAACTCCTGGAGGCATTCTGCCCCTTATCAAGGTACGACCATTGCCTCGTAGGTAAGTACATTTACATTTGAGTCGTCAGCTACCATAAGGGCTCATTTCAGTGCAACAGTATTTCTCACTAGAAAGACTGGCAGACTGTGGTTACTCAGACTCAGATAGCTGATAGGCATTTTCTCCATAAGGGACAAAATGGGCCTGCCCCTCTGGGTAAATGACTGATAGCATTTCTTGACCATGACACATTTCAAGCTTTTGAGAATTTTAGTAAGTGTGTTCACCCCAGGAGCCTGACAAAGTCCCTACTGAAAACTCCTCTGCTGAGATGGAGGTTTTCTGGTGCAGGTGTCATCTGCACTGGGAGTGAATCTGGCTGATGTCCAGAACCTGCACAACTCTGAGCCCCGGACTTCCGAAGGACCTACATGTGATGCCACTGGATCATGCTCGAGGGTCAAAGGCCTCTCAAGTGCAAAGAGCCAACAGTTCACAGACGTGATTTCAGGCTCCACACTGCAGCTCAGTGCCAAGAACCCTCATTTCTCAAAGTTAGCACAGAGTAAAGAAGAATATCCATAATCTCCAGAGAAAGCAGTCAAAATTCCCTTTCCGAGCACATATCTAACGGGGCGAGGCCAGCTTTGCTTCACACTTTCTCCAAAACAACATTCTTCAAGAGATGAGACTTTGGCTGCCATTTGACTGTAACAAATTTTTCTAAAAAGTTTGAAAGTTTGGGAACCAGCAGTTAGCGTAATGGCTATGTCGCTGGACTCCCACGTAGTCGACTGTGGTTTGTGTCCCGGACCCGGTGGCTTAAAACTCACGCCGGATGCGTGTGCGTGCGTGCTCAAGATCCCGAGAGGAGAATGGAGGAGAAGGGATTGTGGCATGGCCATCCCCCCGGGGGGTGATTTCTCGCTTTCTGTCTGTGTGTCTGGCGAGCACAAGCGCTCTATAGCGAAAATCTCCCCCCCCAAAAAAAAATTAAAAAAAAAAAGTTTTAAAGTTTGATTTTCACAAATCATTCTTTTGTTTGGAAAATACTTCTTTGAATAGGTATTTATTCATGTCAATATGTCATGGGTTTGTCAGTATTTAAAATGAATTAATAAATATTTAGAAATTCATGACCACAGGAAAAGATATGATCCACAAAAACAAAAGTTTTCTGAGGTCCTCAATAATTTTAAGACTATAAAGGGATCCTGGGGCCAAATGTGCTGAAAACCACAGCTCTACAGGACTCGTCCTTGAAGTGACATTTAATGCCAACAGTTCTGATGGTGGGACATGGTTTTCCTTCTTAACGCATGGAAAGATTTCGTTTACTGCGCTTGGAGTCCAAAGTGTTGTGTACAAAAATCCTCCCCCCCCAAAAAAAAATTAAAAAAAAAAAGTTTTAAAGTTTGATTTTCACAAATCATTCTTTTGTTTGGAAAATACTTCTTTGAATAGGTATTTATTCATGTCAATATGTCATGGGTTTGTCAGTATTTAAAATGAATTAATAAATATTTAGAAATTCATGACCACAGGAAAAGATATGATCCACAAAAACAAAAGTTTTCTGAGGTCCTCAATAATTTTAAGACTATAAAGGGATCCTGGGGCCAAATGTGCTGAAAACCACAGCTCTACAGGACTCGTCCTTGAAGTGACATTTAATGCCAACAGTTCTGATGGTGGGACATGGTTTTCCTTCTTAACGCATGGAAAGATTTCGTTTACTGCGCTACTGAACAATGTCTACTACTACTTTGCTATTATTTAAAGTGAGCCCAGATGCACGACGGTCCTCACCTCTACTATATGAAGAGTTCACACAAGAGAGGATGGAAAACAACCTCTCTGAAGAACCAATGAATGGAGCACGTGGGTGACCCACAGCAGAGGAAATACAGGTGGTTTACAAACGTAGAAGCCTGCTCAACCTTTACCGCTATAAAAGCCAATACGATAGCAGGAAGCACGTCCAAGGCTCTATTGATGGGAGGACTCTCTGGCTTTGGTAGGCGATATTTTGGAAGGGCTGTCATGGGGGGAAAGGGGAGAGCACCATTTAGCAGGAGCTAGGCCTGAAGGCTCAGAAATCCCAGAGAAGCAGTGCCATTCTATAAGTGAGGCCATGAGGGGTGAGCAACTTGCCCAATGTCCCACAGCCACCAGAGGCAGAGCTGGGACTCAGGTTCTAGCACTCACCATCCTCAATACCCCTTTGCTGTTCAGGGTTGAGTAAGAACATTTAATGATGTGGGAGAATGTGGTTATTGGCACATTAGTGGAAAAGGCAGCTAGAGGGCTGTATACTTGGACTTGAATTTCTTTATTTTACAATGAATGCCAGCAACTCTCAAAATTAAAAGGTGGTGTGGTGGTTAAAGTGCTGGACACTCCCACATGGCCAACCAAGGTTCAAGTCCCAGGCCTGGTGGCTTGCTTTCTTACTTTCCCTCTCTCTCCTTCCCTCTCTGTGTGTGTCTCATTCTGGTCAAATTTAAAAAAAAAAAGAATAAATGAATGAATGAAATTAAATAAATAATTCTTTAAAAAAATTAACTGAAAGTTAGAAAGTCACATCCAGCTAGGATGCATAAAAAGACAGAGGCTTCTGTGGTTACATTTGGGGCGTTCTAAATCACTGCCACTGCGCTCAGGCCATCCTGGGGAAATAGCCCAAATGTGGGTTTACAGGTGCAAGCAGCAGGGGCTGCTGGTAGGGCTTTGTTTTGGGGGTGGGAGTGGGGGTGTATGGGAACACTTGTTCCCGCCCTGAAGGCCTGGGCATGTGGGAGCTGACAGAGAAACAACGCGGTCTGAGGAACACTTATTCTCATCTTTGCTTACTCCAAACAACTGGTGTGTTATCATTATGGCCTGCATGGCCTGCATGAATGTAAACCCAGTTTCCACAGAGAAACTAGCACAGGCAGGGCTCATGCCCTGGTGTTACCACCATATCCTTTGTCCATATGTCATTCTTTTCTTTTTAAATTCAAAAATTGTATTATTATTTTATTTTAAATTGATTTATTTTACATTCACTCACTGTACATCATTACAGTATATGAAATGAGATTTCCCATCCAGAATACACTGTATATTGGCTCAATCAAGGATATTATCATATGTGTTATTGTCAACAAATGATTTTCCATTTCTCGTTTCTTATATATTTTGTTTTTTCCTCCTCCCCCCTCCCGTCTTGACTCCCTACCTCTCACTCTCTGCCATTTCCCGCCCTTCTCCCTCTCTGCCCACATGTAATTCTTATTTTAAATTTATTTATTTTAATTCACTCACTGTACATCATTACAGTATATGAAATGAGATTTCCCATCCAGAATACACTGTATATTGGCTCAATCAAGGATATTATCATATGTGTTATTGTCAACAAATGATTTTCCATTTCTCGTTTCTTATATATTTTGTTTTTTCCTCCTCCACCCTCCCGTCTTGACTCCCTACCTCTCACTCTCTGCCATTTCCCGCCCTTCTCCCTCTCTGCCCACATGTAATTCTAAGCCCATGCTGAGAGTGTCAACATGTTGCCAGCACATGGGAATACCATGCAGAATGCATTAAAGAGTTACATTGGGCCTTTATCCTGAGCACTGTCCCTGACCCGGTAGGGTTGGTATGTATAATATTAGAGTAGAGGGTCCTGGAAGCTTTTCTGTGGTGGAAATAGCTGCAGTCTGGGGCCTGTTCAGGCGCCTTCCTGCCCGCTCCACTCTGCCTTCTGACTGCCACCCACAGTACGTAGTAGTTGTTCCTGATAAAGGTACTATAAATGACTGTGTCTTTAGTTGAGAAGAATGAGAATTGAAGGCTCTATAAATGTCTGAAATACTAGCACCATTCCTAGCAAAATGACAGAAAGCATTAAGTTACAATCCATTAGCAGCGTAGGTCTTTAGTCCATGAAGAACAGTAACCAACACCTTTGCTGAAGAAAACCCCCAGTCATTCTCATCATGAGACCATCTGCTAATGAAATGGCTCCGAACCAAAGGAGCCTGTGTGCACCAACGCTTCGAACCCAGGGAGCCCAGTGGAGAGGGACCCTCCTGGAACTCCACACTGTGAACACCTTCCCCTCTCTGGGCCGCCGGGTGAAAGCTCTCTCTGTGGAGTGCCTATTTCCAGAGAAGGTATTGCCTAGCTGTTCTGCTGAGGTGCCTGGCCCCAATCCATGAGGAAGTGAGTGCACTTCTACTGTAGAACCAGGACAGGACAGGGTCATGGCAATAGAAAGACATACCTGGCCCCTTGGCCAGTTTGGAACACATTCTCTTGAACATTCAAAGACAAAAACTACAGCGAGATCCTGAAAATCCAGCGCCATAGCCCAAGGAAGAGACACTCAGGGATTTCTTGCACTCTGCTTACCCAGTACCACAGACAAGCAAATGCAAACGGGTTGCCACAATTCCCTGCTTCTGAGGAGCCGAGACAGACATAGGCCCTCAGACACCCAGGCCTCAAAGAGGACATGACCCCCTCCCCCTTCCCCACCAGTACAGAGTCCTCATAGACTTCCAGAAAGTGCTGGAAGGGCCCAGAGTGTGAGGGAGCACAGATGACGCTGAGAGCTACTCTGAGTGGTGCAAATTTAAAATGGAAATAGACAGCCTCTAAGACACAGCAACGCTCTGTCCCGACCTTTTGGCCAGGATAGAAACAGCCTAGAAAGTGAAAAGCCATTTTTACTAAATGAAACAAGGTGTTAAGGCTGGAGAGCAGCTAGCTAGCAGAGAAGGTGCCACCCAAGGGACACCCTGGCAATCAGGGCCTAGTCCCCACTGTCCCACTCTATGCTGAGGAATAATCCAGGGCAGAGGCACTGCTGCTACAGAGGGGCCTCCACATGCCCACTCCTGCTCTGCCCTGCCCAACACAGGGCCATGTCCTCAGGCTACACAGAAGCAGGTCTGCAGGCTCACAGGAACATGTGTAACACAGGTGTCCAGGAAACAGTCATGCTCTGAGTAGGGGCGGGGTGGCCAGCCTCTTGCCAGTTGGGCCAAGAGGCCTTACGTGTGGTTTTCAGGTAGCACCTGCAAGCAAAGAACTGAGGCCAAGGCTCTGTGACCCAATCCCTCTCAAAGGGAACAAGTGTGAGGAAAACTCGCTGACTGTAGCCTTCAACTCAGAACTCTCATACTGCACGCTGAAGGGGAGCTGGACTCCACCTAAGCCCCAAGGCCAGGGAGCAGCCCCCGGAGGAGGAGGGCAGCAAGCAGCTTGTGTGCACTAGAGATTCACACCACCATCTGGGCACCGTGGTGCTGTGGATGACAGCTGCTCCGTGCAGGCATGACAGGGTTTCTGGGGTGTTTCAGGGTAGCCTGCATGTCCATACCCAAGCAGCGGGGTCAAACCCAGGAAGCCCAGACATATTCAAAGACATAAGCCCAAGCCTTACAGAAAGCGGGGTACATGCCTTGAGGTCATCTTGAGGCTTTATGCACTGGCCCATGGTGTGTTCCTATAGGCTGACACTGGTGCTGTCAAGAAGATGCTCACAGTAGCACAGGACAAGAAGGAGCTGACAGAGGACAAGGTTCTTGAGCCACCACCACCTTCCTAAAGGCTGCTCCTGACTTGTGTGAAACCTTCCCTGAACACCAAAGCTTTCTGTCATTTTTAAGACTCAGCTCCCCCTTGCCACATGGA
>NW_006159672.1:6556172-6579379 GCF_000334495.1 Tupaia belangeri chinensis | reverse complement strand
AATGTGGGAGAGTCTGTGTCACCAAGCTCTCTTGGACAGTGTCCATGTGAGCTTCCATCCCTGCTCCAGGTGAGAGAGGCAAATTTCTGATTGAAGTCCCCCACTTCCAACAGTGAGAATGCTAACACAGAAGTGCACATAGACACACACATCCACACGATGCTCAGAAACCCATGCAATGTACACCCCCACACAATCCATACATGTACTCACTCATGCACATGCACACGTGTATATACCCATATACACACACACGATACCTTGTACACACACCTGCATATTCGTGCATGTATCCATGCAGTGCTCATGTACAGTGCACACTCCCATACATAGGCTTGGGTGTATATACACTCGTGCACATGTGCATATATACCTACATGTGTGTACCAGTTCTGCATACTGTATGCATATTCAAACCAATGCTCACACATACACATGCATATATTCATGCATACAGGGACACACTGTGCACACATGGAAACCCATGCACTGCACACACACGTTCCCAAATAGTCCTAACCCACTCAATACATCCTGGACACTCAAACATGAACTGCACATACATGCATATACACTGACAGACACACACACTAGTGAACACGCCTATGCACAGTGTCTCCTATATGTACAACCATGCATATATCTATGCAAATGTGCACACAAGTTCGTACTCCTGTGCACATATCCTCCACTCACATGCATATTTCTTTCTTTCTTTCTTTTTTTTTTTTTTTTGGAGAGGTTTTCACTATAGGGCGTGTGCGCTCGCCAGACAGACAGAGAGAGACATAGAGACAGAAAGAGAGAAATCACCCCCCAGTGGGGATGGTCACGCTGCAATCCCTTCTCCTCCATTCTCCTCTTGAGATTTTGGGCACACACGCACATGCGCCCGGCGTGAGTTCTAAGCCACCGGGTCTGGGACGCGAACCGTGGTCGACTTCGTGGGAGTCCAGTGACATAGCCATTACGCTAACTGCTGGTTCCCACATGCATATTTCTGAGTATGTCTGAGACCACCTATTTTATTGCAGTTGGAGAATACATCTGGGAGAAGCAAGTCACACAACCACCATTTCCAATTACTGCCCTGCTCTGTTCCAGTTTACACTTTAAAAAAAAAATTTTTTTTTTTTTGGCTAGAAGGCACATGTGCTTGCTGGAGAGAGAAGGTAAGAAGCACCCTCCATGGGAGATGGTTACACCACAATCACACATGCACCCAGCATTAGCTGCCAGATCTGAGATTAGCTGTCAGAGCACGTGCACTCGCCAGAGAGAGAGAGACAGAGAGACAGAAAGCGAGAAATCACCCCCCAGTGGGGATGGTCACGCTGCAATCCCTTCTCCTCCATTCTCCTCTCGGAATCTTGGGCACGCATGCACACATGCCCGGCGTGAGTTTTAAGCCACCGGGTCTGAGACGTGAACCGCGGTCGACTACATGGGAGTCCAGCAACATAGCCATTATGCTAACTGCTGATCCCTGGATCTGAGATTTGAACCACAAAGTTAGCCATGTGGGATCCAGCTGCTTTAACCACCATGCCCCTGGTTGGCCCCCAGTTTACACTTTAGCTTATGCCATCTTTACTACTTGGAATGATTCTTCAAAACCCACATGACAACCTATCACGGGGCTGTTTGGTTTTGATGGTTTTCAAAATACAGTAGAACCAAAGGGAGGAGTGACAGCACGTGCATCTTGGGCAGTGAGAGATGACTCAGCAGCTGTTGGCAGACCAGGAGTTCAGACCATGGGATCACAAGGGACACCAGCACCCTGCTTGCAGCAGTACTGGGGGCATGAGTGTGGAAAACTGAATCAGACTCTTGAGCTCACCTTTACCAACACTGTCCTGATATGCCACTAGAGTTAACAGCCTAAGACAGCACACGCTCATCTCACTCTCCATGAGCTGGCTGGCTGGGTGGGCTTGACCAGTTTATCTGCTCAGGGTCTCCAAGGTCGAGGTCAAAGTGTCAGTCCTGCCATTCCTGGGACTCAGGGGAGCATTTGCTCCCAAGACTTTCCAGGATGCTGACAGAATTGGGTCCTGGAGCTATGGGGCTTTGGTCTCATTTCCTCACCAGGACTCAGTTGGAATCCTGCTCAGCTTGTGGTCACCTACACCCTCACAGCCAGCAGTGGACAAGCCCACCTCAGGCTTTGAACCTGGTGTTCGTCTGCCTTCTGGCCAGAGAAAGTTTGCTGGTCTCCAGCATTCATGTTTCTCAGCTAGGCCCACTTAGATGACCCCAGACACCATCCCTATTTGAGGATATCTCTGTAATCATCTCTGCACAGGCCCTTTTGCCATATATACCCAGTTCTGGGACTAGTGCATAGACATCTTTGGAGACCACCCTCCTACCACACTAACCAATCAAACTCCAACAGCTTTCACTGGAAACAAAGGATCTCTCCGTGCATACAGACTACTCCAGGCATCCTTGGGAGTGAGGGAGGGGAGATAGCCAGGGACCAGCACACATAGGCAGCTTTCAAGTTTTTTCAATTTGGTGCCAAAGCCTCCTATAAAATCCACTGCTGCCTCCCCTTCTCCCATCCAGGTAAGAGAAGGTCTCAGGTAAGCCACAGAGAATCTTACAGACCCTCTTCTCATCAGCCAGCTCTGACACTTAGCAAAGCCTAGGTTATAGCTATATTCCTCTGAAGGTTTGAGTTTCTTTTCAGTCTCCTGTGGCCCACTCAGCTGGACCCCTTCGTGATAAATGCTCCTTGACTTTCCAGGACATGCCGCTGTGCTGAGGATAGCTGCAGTGCACGAGAGAGCTGACTTGTGCTCCTATACTCTTGTCAGGTTTCTCTGATGCCTGCAAGGTGGTGGGTGCTTCTTCATCCACCTAGGCACTGACCACAAGGTCCTCTGGACTCCCAGTTTGCCCAGGCCCTGCTCTGTATCTTCCATGCCAGGTGACTTTCAAGGCTGTAGGGTTTGGAAGACACTCTCCAGACAGACACCAACCCAGAGTCCACAAACCCTGCAGGGTTGTGTCCTCAACCTTCTGAGGTCTCCAGGCCTCCTTCCTCCTGGCCAGCTCAGCAAAACGCTGAGAAAGATATCCTTGAGCTTCTGTCCAGAATTGTTCCAGCAGGGAAGGATATTCAGGATGTCTGGTGTGTCACACTTACGAAGAGGAATCTGAACAAACCCTAAGTATGTGTTCAGGCTCAAAATGTCCTTGGAAAGATATTTAATTGCACCTTTAACTGCATATGTAAAGCAGTACCTGTTCTCACTGGACTTGAGACATGAGAGAAGTGTGCTTGGTCAGCACCTGTCAGGGCTGCCTTTCCTCCCCCCCCTTTCCCCCAATGCCGTGGGCTGTACATTTGCAGATATTGAGGCTTTGGCATGGCACCAACCTGGTGCCCTCATGGCTTAGGGGGTCCACAGTCCCTGCTTTTCCAGCCTCCCCTAAAACCTTTGGCTTGGGTGCTGACCGTGAGCTCTGATAATCTGGCCCCTGAGGTCAGTGGGGTGCAGGCCTGTGACTCATTACCAATAAGCCACAGCAAATCCAATATTTAATGGGGGACAGGGGCTTGTTCCAGCCTGCACATGCTCAACCACTAAGACATGGCACAGGAATTAGGGTGACCTCCACTGAGAGGGTGTGCTATAGTCTAAATGTGTCCCCCAGAAATTCATGTGTTGATATTTGGTGACCATTGTAAAGGTGTTGAGGGAACAGAGACTTAATCTGACTATGGTGTTGAAAGATAGGGCCTTTGGGGGGGGGGTGACAGAGATTAGATGAGGTCATCAGTGTAAGGACCCATGACAGACTCTGGTAGCTTTCTAAGAGCAGACTCATGGACACGTGTGCTCTGTGCAAGGTTTCATCATGCAACTCTTTGCACTACTTCGGACTCTGAAGAGTCTGCACTAACCGAGAAGACCCTCACCAGGTGCAGCCCCTTGAACTTGGACCCCCCCAAACTGAGTTAAATAAATCTCTGATCTTTATAACTACATGCTCTTTGATGTCTAGGTATTGAGCATCAGAGAAGGAACTAAAACAATGTGAAGAATGTTGAGCCCTGGAGTACCCTGCAGATGCACAGCTCTTCGTCAGGTAGGGTTTGAAGTGTTTACCACGGGGCCTGACACAAAACAAGTGGGTAAACATTAGGTGCTGCCCGGTTGTATTCCCTGTCACTCGTTGTGATTCCTGTCTATTTTGAAAGTTTCCCTGAACATTCCTGAGGTGCATGATTTCACCTGAGACAAAATGTCTTAGGATCTGAGAATGGAGAAAGAAGGGGTAGGAAGAGAAGCAGTTGTCAAGGGCCAGACATCCTGACAGGGCATCCATGTCCTTAGGGCGGCTGTCTCCTTGCTTTATGGATGCCCTGGACACATGGACGCCAAGTCCAAGAGGTCTCAGTGGGCAAGGTGGTCCACTGTGGGCTGAGTCCTGCAGACCCAGGCCTGGCCACACCTCATGGGCTACTTTCTATTCAATTACTTCTCCTCTGTACCATGCCTCTCTGAGGCCCATGGCTACTCAGAAGGGAACCCAGTGTTGTTATACATTTCAAGATTCCACAAAGGTGAGAGTAAAACAGCAAAAACTTACAGCCTGAGAAAGACAAATAAAAACCCACCCCAAGATATTACATTATGGCAGATCTTGATATTCCCAGAAAGATCCCTAAGACACAGCTGCACCTGTGGACCTTGTCCGCAAAACTGAGGAGTTAGGTCTTATTTTGCATATTGAGTAAGTCTTTTTGGAAGAAAAAAATGGTAACAGAATTACTTATTCTCAGCTGGTTTCTTTAGGCCATGGAAAGGGCAAAAGGTACAGTTTGCATATATGTGTATGATGTACACAGACACACATATGTCCACACAGAAACAACATACACAGGTACACAGATGCACAAATGTATACAAAGACACACACAGCGGATGAACACATGCGCACATATAACATATATGGGCACAAAGATGCACACATAATACACATAGGCACATAGACACACACATGTGAACACAGCCAACACACAGATGCACATATATACACACAGAGAGCATACAAGCACCAAAGATTCACACAGATGCACACAGGTGCACATATATAATATGCATAGGCTCATAGATGCACACAGGTATACAACGTAACACAGGCATACACATATGCACACATATGCACACACAATGCACACAGGCACACAGAGATGCAAACCTGTGCATACACAATGCACATAGGCACATTGGCACATAGAGATGCACACATGGATGCACCAGAGAGGAGGAAGGTGGAAGCATTACCTGGCAAGTGGAGTCTTCCTTACCTGGGAGGGAATGAGATGTCCAGTTCATAAAGTCTGTCCTTAAAGACAGACAACTCTTTGTCAAATTCCAAGAGCTAAAGAAAAGAAAAAGAAAAAAATAATCACTTTGGTTTTCCCCACTATGGGCCCAGCAGTCTGTGTGCAGCTGGGGTATTTGTAACTTGCCGGAAACATGCATGCTCAAGCATTCAGTGACATCTCTTCTATACAGGGCCACTAAGTTGTACCTATGGGCCCCTGGTGGGCTCTAGTGTCCAACTGCCTCGGCTGCTGGTAGGGGGACTTGCACTGCCCGTTCCTGACCAGCTCTGCTCAGACACAGACACACGCAGGCGGGGCCTTTCTCCACTGGCACCGCCCTGATAAGCACTCACTCCCTCGGGCAGCGGACTCTGCTGAGGGAGGGCCTTGTCCTCTTGGCACCCTCTCGTGGCCACTCCTTTCTAGAGCTGGGTGTGCTTTCTCAGCAACAGGACATAGCTCCATTGTGCTCAAGGCCTGGAGTAAGCATTGTCGACTTTGCATGAGCAGATCAAAATAAATGGCCCAAGTTTGCACACAGGTGAAATCCTGGCAGCGGCTCTGGCTTGAAATGTACATTTCCTTTCAGAGGAGGAAGCAAAAGCCCTGCCCTTCAGGACTCTTCAGAGATAAACCTCATGAGAGCACCATGCCCTCCCCCACTCCCTAGAGGGAACAGGGCCCTACCAGCCGCATCTCTGGGCGGTCACCACGCACACCCTCTGGGATGCTGTTCATTAATCATGTCCCACCCCACAGCTGTGCAGGAGCACAACGTCACGCCGGGGCTCCCCTCAGAATCGCACCGTGTCCTCGCTCCTCCCTGCCACCTCATCCATCATTCCTGAAATGTGCAATTAGTAGCCTGTGTACACAGTAATTACCAGGCTGCTACCTGGGCCACCTGCACTGGGGGCCTCCTGCCTGCTCCCTGTCCAGCACTGCCGCCTCCAGGCCAGCACAAGGTTGGGCTGCACTCCTCGTCATCAGAGCGGTGACCTGGGGCCAAATCAGGGGTCAAGTGACAGGAAAATGCTGCCTAAATCCACATCAGAAGCATGGTGTTTGTGGTGCTAACATGCTGACAGGGCGTGGGAGAGAGAGGCAGGGATAAACCAAGACTTCTGGGGCTGGCAGGTGGTGTAGTGGTTAAGGGTGCTGAACTCCCACATGCCTGACTGTGGTTCAAGTCCTGGACCTGGCGGCTTGCTTTCTCACTTTCCCTTTCTCACTCTCACTCTGTCCCTCTCTGGTCAAATGAAAATACATACATAAATAAATAAAATGAAACAAAATAATTCTTTAAAAGAAAAACAAATTTTGCACAAATGGGACCATTTCAGACCCGGCTGTCTTATTTCAATCTCACACTATTGAAGTCCCACATTCCTGTAGAATCCTAGACTTTCAGAGACTTGAGCCTTAGGCCCTCCTGTAAGGGTGCTGAACTCCCACATGCCTGACTGTGGTTCAAGTCCTGGACCTGGCGGCTTGCTTTCTCACTTTCCCTTTCTCACTCTCACTCTGTCCCTCTCTGGTCAAATGAAAATACATACATAAATAAATAAAATGAAACAAAATAATTCTTTAAAAGAAAAACAAATTTTGCACAAATGGGACCATTTCAGACCCGGCTGTCTTATTTCAATCTCACACTATTGAAGTCCCACATTCCTGTAGAATCCTAGACTTTCAGAGACTTGAGCCTTAGGCCCTCCTGGAGAAGCTCAAACACTAAGGGCAGGGGTGAATCCACCTTCTGCTGGTGAGAAATGCCAAAGGTAAACCCCACCCTTATCTACACAGCTCCTGGTTATCAACAAGCTGGGGATCCTGCTTTCATGACACACCAAACAGCCCTGATGCCTCTGTGCCAGGGTGGGATGCTAGGTCCATTTCAGGGTAGTGACTTGTTTCAGGGGCAACAAGGTTCTAGAATGATCCTGAATCAGGTCCCGAATGGGGCAGGGATGGAAATGAAGCTTTGGGGGAGGGAAATCCCACCTTCAAGGGCAAAGCACCTATGTGGGTTCTACAACAATCCTGCATTTACACATGTGTCTACAGGGATGAGCATATCTGCATGTTCACATGTATGCACGTACTTACAGATATGCTTACACTTACATATAGACCTATAAACACGTATCATATCTGGATCATCCTGGAGCTTAAATTTAGGACCTACCCATGACAGAGACAGAACGGTGCCCAGTAATCCCAACCTGCGTCCTGCTAGTTTCTCTAGTGCTGAGGTGAGGTGGTGACAGCAAGGAACCCCGGAGCAGGGCCCTCCATGCTGACAGGTGGGGAGGCTGTGCACGGCAGAGGCTGTTGGCGCTTCCTCCAGAAGGGGAGGAGCAAGCAAGGTGCTCAGCTCTGACACTGGGAGCAAGCTAGCTTTACCTAAAAGGCTGGGAGGGCACATCTACAGGAGCTGCTGAGAATTAGAAAGGACCTATAGCCGATGATATATTTGACCAGAGGCCAATGGCAGCAGCTTTCTTGAATCTCAATGCCACGTGTGTAGATTTCAGAAAAGCAAAGGTAGTTAGGGCAGGTTTCACCCACCCGGAGTCCTCAGATCTCCTTTGTTCTACATTTAACTCAGACTTTTAAAGGAGAACTAAAATCTTACAAATACAATAAATCTTGTATAGCACCTGTCCTACCTCCCACCCTAGGTGACTGACTGCACCTTAGAATGGCTGTTTTATGAATTCTTAGTATAATTCTATATTACTCCTGCATATGTGTATGTCCACACAAATAGCTTGCATTATTTTATGTGTTTTAGAACTTTATACAAATATTCTCATTCCTTCTGCATCTTGCATGTTCTAAGTGCAGCTATGCCTGATTGTCTCTTAGGGGACCTGTTAGTGGGCCCACAACTCTCAATCCCAGTATAAAATGTCACTATCCAGCCATTCTTGAAGGATGAGTTATCTATTTATAGGACTCAGTTAGCAGTGTTTTCTCTAAGTTCTTTCATCAAACTGCTCCACTGTCTCCTGGTTCCTATTATTGTTCTGAAAGCCTGCTGCCAGTTTCATTCTTGTAGAGTCATCTGACATTTTTCTGAGGTTGCTTTAAAATTTTTTCTTTATGCTTGATGCTCCGCTGTTTTTTTTTTTTTTTCTCCTTTTTTTTTTTTTTTTTTTGAGAGATTTTCACTGTAAGGCGCGTGCGCTCGCCAGACAGACAGAGAGAGACATAGAGACAGAAAGCGAGAAATCACCCCCCAGGGGGGATGGTCACGCCGCAATCCCTTCTCCTCCATTCTCCTCTCGGGATCTTGGGCACGCACGCACACGCGCCCAGCGTGAGTTTTAAGCCACCGGGTCCGGGACACGAACCGCGGTTGACTACGTGGGAGTCCAGCGACATAGCCATTACGCTAACTGCTGGTTCCCAGATGCTCTGCTGTTTTGTTCTCGCATGTCTGTATGTTCATTGATTTTCACTTTTCGTACTCAGGACTCATTATGCTTCCATAGTTCTGAAAAATGCTCAGTCATTAAGTCTCCTCATGAACTTCTACTAGATGTGTGCTGGACTGTCTAGTCTACCCTCCCTGCCAATGACTCTCTGCCACATCCTTTATATTTCTGTACTGCATTCTGGGTTATTTTTCAGGTCTATCATCCAGTTCATAAATCTTTTCTTTAGTCGTGTCTATTCTATTACTTAATTCATCCATGGAGATTTTAATTTCAATAACTATATTTCTTTAAGTTCTTTATGTTTTTTAATCTGCCAGTTCTTTTTTCATACTTATGTTTCTAATTCTTTCTTGTTTTTAATTATTTAAAATATTGTTATTTTGTCATTTTTAAAATCCATTATTTAATTATTTGACACTTTGAGTATCTATCCTGCCTTTTGTCATATCTTTAGACTCTCGTGATCAGTGGACTGCTTCCTTAGGTGTTTTGCATTTTGGACTCTACCCTTGTTTTAGTAGGGCTTGATTTGAGAAAATTTTTAGAGTAGTGACAGTGAATGTGGACCTACCCTCAGTGGTTATAACCCAGTGATAAGAAATAGCAGAGGCCTAGCTACACTTGCACAGGTGGGAGAGTGCTGCTATGTGATATTGGAGTCATACAGGAGACCATAAGATCAAATCCCAGGTGAACCTGAACATGCTGGACACAACATATGCCTGGCTGACTGAATGCTGGGAGTGGAGAGGTCATAGTGGGATGAGACCCTTTCAAGGGTGTCTTTCTCCTTTCCTCTCCTTCTTTCTCTCAGTAATAAATAAATTAAAAATAAAATAAAAGGAAAGAGCGGACAAGAAACTTTTAAGTTACACATATTGAGAATTTCATCTCACAAATAACAAGGTGTTGGACAGATGTTTACTTCTCTTCTTTTTCCTTATACCTTGAAGGAAACACCTAGAACCTTGGACATCACAAAGCCTCACCTCTAGAGAAAAGTGCACAGAAAAGCCCTGCTCTCAGTGACCAGCCCTGAAGAGCTCTGCCACAGCCTGACCTGAATGAGTTATTGTCACCTGCTGGCCAGGGGCTAGATCCTTGGATCCATAATCTCTCTACAAGAAAACCATGGATGAAGAACCATCCAGAAATTTTCAACCTTTCTTGCCTTGGTCTTTTGGGAAATGGCTATAAGAAAAAAGGGCTCAAGCTCATGAAGGGGTGGGGCTTTGTATGCACCACAGATGACACATACATGAATAGAGATCACTTCTGGAATTACTTGAGGAAACCAAGCCTCCTGTTTATAAGGGAGCCAGCAAAAACGACGGTTCCCAGGGACCCTCTGGAACTAAATCCTTAACAAAGTCATCCCAATCACAAGGTAATGCAAACAGCAGCATCTGTCACGCTTTCGGCAGTGACTTCAGAGTATTCATACCATGGGTGTGAGGGAGTCCCTGGGCAACACCAAAGGGGATGGGGGAGACAGCTTACTTGAGCAAAGACTTCTCCTTGCTTTGGGCCTCACAGATTCTTGTAGAGTATTCAGCGAATTCCAAAGCTGGGAAGAACCCCCATTCCATGGAGGTGGTGCAGTACATCCAACCCTACTTGGGCTCCTGTGGCCACAGAGCATCTTTCAAGTCCCATGCCCACTGACTGTGGTGTGGGCCTGTCACCCATCTGCACTGCAGAGGACTGTCGAGCTACATGCAGGTTGAGTCCAGGCTGTACCTCCCAGCATGGGCTTTCCTGGGCTCTGGGCCTGCACCACCGTCTGCTCCTGCTCCACTAAAGACAAACTTCTATAAGCAACAGATGCTGCGATGATTGAGAATGTACAGACAGGGGATGTACAGAGGTAGAATCTGTGGCCCTATATTAATTTATTTAGTGTTGGAAAACAAAGTACAGGTTTTCCTGAGAGGTGCAGCTATTCTACAAGGCTGGGTTCTCCTTGCTTTTGTCTTCCAAAATCCTTGGGACAGGGGCCTCTGAGCACAGCGCTGAGTGGTTGAAGCAAGCATTCAAGTCATGAGGTTATAAGTGACTCCCCGTGGGCCTGGCAAGTACTCTGGGTGTATAGTGGACACAGCACTGCATGTCAAGGAATACATGAAAAAGGAACAGGGGGCCACTGAGTAAAGTTGGGGATACCTGGACAGGTGGCTGTAGGCAGGGAGTTCTGGAAGCAAGAAGATGACCATGCTTCACTGACTCTTAAAATTAGGGACTCCTTGCAGAAAGAGGAGGAAGGGCACTTGGTTGGAACAGGCCAGGGCGATCCGGATGGTCTGATACTGCCTCCTTTGCCAGGAGTGCAGTATTAGCAGGAACACAAGCAGAACACTAGTGGTACACCCTCAGTTAGGGCCTTGGGGACCTAAGTAGATGAAGCAAAATTTCTGACTTTTGGCCTATTTGGTTGCTGGAATACCCGTTTTACGGCAGGCAGAGTGCCCCAGCAATCAACTTCTGCCTGTCAACTGAGGTTGCAGAACTTGGAAATTCCAGGCTCAGATGTTTCTGAATGAGGTTAGGCTTGTGACCAGCCAAACTGTGAAGACCTGAGAATCCCACTTAGCAAGTTCCTTGGGAGCAAACTGCAAGGGTGAGACTGTAGCTTTTCAAAGTCTCAAAACAGCACAGCCCTAAAGGGTGCTTCAGGGACCAGACCCCGATCCTTCTCTGCATCATTCATCTGCAGAGAGACCCTCCCTTACCACTGGACATCTGTGAGTTTCTGCCTCACGTCTCACTTGTGTGTTCCAGGATGTTTCAAGCTGGTTCAATCCCCACTGTACTCAAGAGTTGAGGACATATTTGGTCCCTGGTAGGTTCTAAGTGAACCCACTCAGTCTACAAAGGCCTGGGTCATGCTGCTGGCATTTTATACTGAGGGCCTGGGTCGTAGTCCATCTATAAGCACTCTGTGCAAATTTACAAAAGAGAATTTATATTTTGTAAACTAGAACTCTTTGTTCGGGAAGAGAACAAGTTCTACTTTTCTTTCTTTTAAAATTTTGCCAGAAGGCATGTGGACTTGCTTGAGAAAGAGGAAAAACAAGAAAGCACACTCCATGGGGCACGGTAATGCCATAGCCCCTTCTCCTTTCTCCCTCCTTTTAGGATGGGCACACACGAACACACATTCGACGTATTTTTCAAGCCACAGGATCCAAGACTTGAATTGCATGGTCAGCCATGTGGGATTGGGCCACCTTAACTACCAGGCCAGATGCTACTTTTCAAGAACACTTCTCTCTTGAGATATAAACAACAATCAATAGCTTCACTGGCTGAGCAACTGGTACACACTGAGAAGGGAACGCAGTGATGGGAAAACCTAAACTTCTGATCTTTTCAAGGAATAACTGTGATCTCACTCCAAGTTCTAAAATCCAACCTTTAGAAGACACTATGGGTGAGCCCACATGACAGCAGCCATATGATGTCTGCACATCTTGGGGGTTAGATCAATAAGCAGTGCTTCTCCGCTTCGTTTTTTCCTGGTCAGGAACCGAAATGAAGTATTCACTTATGGGAAGAAACAAAGGACAGGTTCATGTCCCTCCGCCCTTCTCTCTAGCCTCAGCTTGAGGTGGACAGCTGTACATCCTCAGCTTTTCATCTACCTCTGGGGGGTTCTTCCATTGTACCCCACCTCTAGACAGGATTGTCCTAGATGTGATGAAAACGGGAGTTAGGTGTGAGCTGAGAAGACACACCAGCAGGCTGGCCTTGTGGGGCTCGGCTTTCCAGTCTATCTGCTTTATCATGGCCCAGTTCCCAATAGCCACTCAGAGTCCTCTATTTCATTTTTTTGGCAATAATTCTGCTTGTGTGTACATGCACACAAACACACAAGCATAAACACATACCTACATGCACACACACATGCATACATGCACACATCACACAAACATATGTATCCTGCACACAATGCACAGGCATATACTCATACATGTATGCACCCTATACACAAACACACACACACCACATATACATATATGCACATACACATATACTCATATACATGTATATATCCTATACTCAAACAGAAGTACATACCACACAGATACACATGTGTATACATGTAAGTACACACATACATACACATATAGAGAGGTGTATATACACTTTGGTTTTGCTTTTAAATTTCTGACTGGGCAAGGGAATTATAAACTAGACTAACTGCAAGTAGTCTTTACTTATGCACTGTGTATCAGACCACCAAATGGTGAGACTGCTATTAGCTTGGAGGTCTCCACAATCAGCCCTGGGGATACCTCCTAGGGGACTGGCAGGTGAAGTTACTCCACATCCACATTTTCTGTGTGTATCCATGTATATCCAGACATATGTGCATCTTAACACATGTGGGGTTGTGTGTGTCCCATACATGTGTGGGTGAGTATACTGGATACATGTGACTGTACATATGGGGAAACTGGTCCCCATTATCACCCATCAAACACCCCCTAGATTCAATTAGTCTCCAAAAGATCTACAGAGGCTTCTGGAGACTCCTCTGTGGTCTACACTTGCTCCTCCAGTCACCAGGGCCTATTCAGGACTCTGCCCAGAGGATATCACTGTGGGCATCGTCTTTGAGGCAGTCTACAGCTACTTTGAGGACTTGGCCTGAACTTTCTAATTAAAGGACAAACCCCTGACATGTACATACACACACATACAGACTTAAAGAAGCACAACCTTATCCTAAGTTGTGGGGAAACTGGAAAACTACAGGAAGGAACAGCATGGAGGCTGCCCAGAGGTTACAAGGTGCAGCGGGACATCACCACTAAGTTTGATTCATCAGCCCAGCTGTGCTGTCTGGGGTGGTGGCATTTAGGGACTGCCCAGGGTCGTAAGGCTACTCTCCCACCACATCTTCTGTTTGAAAAGGTCCCCCGTTTTTGAGAACATTCAAAGAAGTAAATATCTAGTTTGAAATGAATCTGAATCTTTAAGCTACATAAATAGTAATAAAGCCAAGGAGTTTGGGTTAAGACTCCTCCAGGCCACAGAGACTTCCACACCCACCCATACTTATACCAACTTAAAGCTGGAAGAGAAGTTCTCTCGGTGGCACTGCCCTTCAGTCACTCAATGTTTTTCCTTTGCCTGTATATAACACAGAGATGCTAAAGTTCGACTACGTATGTGCTCATCCCATCTAACACATCTTAGTAAGTTTCTGTGTGTCAGGCTCTGTGCTAGACACCCAAGCTATGGTCTTGAATAAAATCAACCAATATCTTTGCCCTCCTAGGCCTTCACGCCTAGTGGGAAAGACAGTGGTTAATGTGACAGCCACACAGACGAGGTAAAATATCATTGTGACTGTGGCAGTCCTTCCTGGCAGCAGGGCTGGCACAGTTTGGGGGGACTCTCACTCTGTGTGGCCAGCCATGGAGCCTGCTCAAGACTCCAGGGACTTAGTGGAACTATTCACCTACCGCATCAACACCGCATCAACACCAAATGATGTGGGCTAAGGCCACTATTCTGCTGTAAAAATACCAGATGTGAGATGTTTCAGATTAGAAATTACATTGCATTTCTGTTGAATTGATAATTTGTATCTCTTTGAGATTTTTCACAAACATGATAACCAATTTCACATGTATCTTAAACATTCTTCTTGATTACAAAGTGAAAAACAGCGCAGGGCCGTGTGTGGACAATGATAAAGCAGCTGGCTGATCATACGTATCTGTCAGGAGCTGTCCCAGCTGCACAAATTCCACTGTTACTGCAGAGACACCACGCTGATAAAGAAAAAAGAGCCTGGAAAATCAATGCGCCTGGAGCTGGAGCGGTTGCTAAACACACAGAAAACATCTCTATCCAACAGGCCAAGCGCTGCGAAAATTCCCAAGCCCTGCCCTGGGACAGCCAAGGAAAATTTAATCTCTCCAAATCCTCACCAGGGCACTCCATCCTGCAGCCCTGACAGCCACACTTATAATTAATTATACAATTTCGATGGGAATATCGACTAAACAAAGCTATAAATCATAGAAAAAGTCAATAGGCATGGACACATTCAATCATGTCCCGGCCAATGATTACTACTCTTAAAATACAATAATTATTTTCAGGAGCCAGCTTGAATTAAATTTCTGTCAGAAGGGTACAAGACCGGTGGTTGATGAAGGATGCGATGGATTTTGGGGGCTGAGTCCGGCAGAGGCACATCCATCCTGCGGATGGGTAGTTTGTTTTTAGTGGCCGTGGTGCTGCGTGTTTAACTAGACCATGAAGATGAGATTATCTCCGATGGCTCATTAGGCCATTTATCTTGTCTTCCGGGGTTGATGGGGATGACACCCTGATATCTGGGCACAACTGACATGGCAGTTGATTCTTTTATGTGCTTGTGTAACTTGGGTGGGTGCCTGGGCACATCCACATTAGTGAGAACTCACAAGACGCTTGTGAATGAGCCATTATCTCGGGTACCCACCAAATGGGCTCTGAACAGAGGATGTGTGATGATGGAGCTGATCGTGTCCATTCAAGTTTCACTCTCTGGAGAAACAGCGTGAAACAGCAGAGAAGGTGAAGAGTGCTCTGGGCTCCAGGCCTACAGTGGCAAACCCATCATTTTGCTGCACGAGATTCCGGATATGATATAACGAAGGTACGTGGGTCTGTGTAAAATCTTCACATGAAGCCTGCTTTCTAATTCAACCCAACTGTATTTTCATCTTAGAATCAAATCCAAAAGTTTTCCTGAATAGTCACACTCATTTTTTTTTTTTTTGGAGAGATTTTCGCTATAGGGTGCATGCACTCGCCAGACAGACAGAGAGAGACATAGAGACAGAAAGCGAAAAATCACCCCCCAGGGGGGATGGTCACGCCACAATCCCTTCTCCTCCATTCTCCTCTCGGGATCTTGGGCACGCACGCACACGCGCCCAGCGTGAGTTTTAAGTCACTGGGTCCGGGACGCAAACCACAGTCGACTACATGGGAGTCCAGCGACATAGCCATTACGCTAACTGCTGGTTCCCTCAAACTCATTTTTAAAAGAGATATCTTTTCTAAAAAGATCTGAAACAACATCCTATGGTGAAGAAACAGGTAGCAGGTAAAAACGATCACTTCCAACAGTAACAATACTTATTAATTTCAGTTGTTACAGTGTAGGTTGTAAGTGACCACAGTGGGAGCATTTACACCAATGGAACTGGCAATCAATCACCTAGGTTAGATGTTACATTTTATTAGTGTGCAGTTATTTGGGCATAAAAAGTATACAATAAATATTTGTATATATGTAAAAATGAGACAAAACTATACTGCAAGAAATGACAAAAATTAAAGAGTATGTATAGGACACCTCCAATGCTGGTGTCCTGCAGCCAGGAATGTGGTGTCGCCCAGCCAGTAATGCCTCGGACAGGAACACAGGTCTTCACTGATTTGGGCTGCATGTTCCCATTTGCATGCACTTTAACTTACACAGAGGTGCACATGTGCCCACACATCACACCCATGTACACACATGCACGTGTGTTCACAGTTATAAGCATATGCACATTTCCACACATCACACACTTATCCACTATGTACACACATGTATGTGTATTCACATTTATAAGCATGTGCACCTTTCCACATATACATGTACACACATATACTCAGACATATGCACAGTGATGCATGTACCCACACGAGCACTGATGTGCACAATCACATATACACACACACACGTATATGCCACTCACACAGCAAGGCCAACAACAGGGATGTGAATTCACGTACACTCGTCCTGTCACTGAATGTACACATGGGGCTTCTCCCCATTCAAAATGAAGTCCCAAGTCCTTGGCCAGCCCTGAGGGGGAAATTCTTCATATTGCCACCCCAAATCATCTAATAGCTTACCTTTCACATGTAAGGGTCTCAAATGCTAACAGGTAGAGTGAATGCCATGCTACCATGAACAGGGACAATGACATGAGTAGTCACAGCCCCCAGTCCAGGTAGCAGGACACACTGGACAACGTGCCCCCAGCAGAGTCAGTCTTGCACCCAGCCTCAAAAGCTGTCCCTAGGTGGTAGTGGCATTGAGGAAGGGCGGTTCTGGGTAGACAGCAAGGGACAATCCCAGAATAAATGGCCTCACATCCGACCATGAGACTCACCGCGGTGCCATTGTTGTCTCTGAAAACTTCCTGGTTGAAGTAGTCAAAGAGTTTCTTTTCTAACTGGAGCATAACCTGTGAAGTCAAGGCAGCCCGTAAGTGCCCAAGCTGGTGGAGCATGGCCCGCTCAGCACCTTCCAGCTCCCCTACAGCCTCTCGCATCCCACTGGTTCCACTGCCCCAAAGAAAGGCAGAACAACTCCAAAGGCATCTAGAATACCCTGTACTCCCCCAGATCAGGCCTGGCTGTGAGTGGCCTGCCACGTGTCATTATCCCACAGCTATGGGCATTCTTACCTTCCGGTCATTGTCTGACTCACGAAATATCAACTTCACGACCTCATTGGTGTCGGCAGCTCGGACTGTCTGCATCGTGGCTTTTGTGCAGAGTGTCTGCAGAAAGACATGGGAGGGATCAGTTCCAGGAGGTCTGCCTGCCTGACCACCCTGGCCAATGTCACCCTAATGCCCAACTCGGTGGTTTCCTGATCACTCCAACTAGATGAGATGCCTGTTTCTAGACAGCGGCCACCTGGGAGGGCAGCTCAGTGTTGCTTCACATCCAGGTTTTCACACCTTATTTTATGGAGTTCTTCCCTCAGTGGCTGTCCCTGGGCTGTTCCTCACAGAACACAGGAAGGCTGGAGGCTCCTCACTGTCCTTTCCACGCCTGAAGCCAGCCACCGGCCACTAATAAAGTACAGTTGTAAATGCTACGTGGATCACAAATACACCTCCACAGCAAGCAAAGCGAGATCAGCAACCACCAAGCCCAGAGCTGTGTTGAGAAAAGCTGGAGGGGTGGCATGGTGGTTGGGGACGCTGGACTCCCACATGGCTGACCGCAGTTCGAGTCCCGGACCTGGCGGCTTGCTTTCTCACTCTCTCTCTCACTCACTCTGTCTCTCCCTGGTCAAATTAAAATAATCAATTAATTAATTAAAATAATTCTTTAAAAAAAAAGAAAGAAAAGCTGGAGGGAACGTGCAGGGATCAGCCATGGACAGAGAGGCTTAATCTTTGTCACTTGCTTCTTTTGACCCCTTGAGCTTCCCCCATAAGCTGGTTCAGCTTCAAGACAGGAGACCACTAAGAATGGTATGAACGTGCTTGTTTTGGCTAAAACAGAGGTGGGAAAGGATGGGCAAAGTCGTGCCCCTGCCTTGCGGTGTTTCACCTGCACAGACAGTCCCTGTGAGGCAGGCTGAGGACAGCAGGGCCTCAGTGTGGACCATAACTGGGCAGCAAACCCAGAGCCTAGAGCTGCTATGGGCAGAAGCACAGGGAGAGAGGGATCTGGGAAGGTCCCGGCCGGGGCGGGCCTGGCCAATGTGGCATCTGGGGCCTCTACATACTCAGGTGGCCTGGTCAGCTAAAGAAAGAGAATGCCACCTGGGCAGTAGAAGAAAGCAAAAGCTGAGTGACCACTGACCTCCCACACCCCACCCCCTCACACTGCACGGCTGGGCTGCTAGACTGGCACTGTCCAGGCTAATACGGGCGGCCATCTGACTAACTGATATTTGGATTCAGACCTGTTTAGGCAATTTTCGTTTTAACCTTATTATGAGGCAGGACAAGGTCAATGGGAGCCACTCCCCAAAGGGAGGACAAAGCTGGAGACTGCTCCCAGGCAGATGGGCGTTTCTCCACCCTCCCTAGCAGAGGAAGCTTCAGGGTATAGCATGCTCTACAAGCTTGGCAGAAGTTGTGAAAGCTCAGGGATACTTAGGAGTATATTTAACAAAGAAAAGGCATGACCCATATCCTGAAAATGACAAACTACCTCAGAGCAAAGTTAGAATTTGGTGTAAATAATGAGACTCCCGTGTTCACAACATGAGCTCCTGAGAAAAGGTGCTACCGGTGGGGATGGAGAAGAATATGGCCACTTCCTTACACAAAGGTCATCAATTATAGATTCCATGCATACAAAATGCCCAGAAATGGCAAAGAGAGAGACAGAAGGCAGACCCAAAATCGTCTTAGGGCTGAAGAGAACTGTGTGTGTGTGTGTGTGTGTGTGTGATAGTCTATAGGTAGATTATAGTTTGTACGTAAACTAAACCTCGATAAAGCTGTTTTTGTTTACTTGTGTTTTCAAAATAGAATATATGACTTTTACTAAACTAAAACAAAACAAAAAACCCCACTGCTCTGGCCCACTGTGGTGGCACAGCAGTAACCCAATGCTCCAAGCTACTGAAGCCACACAGGAAGGTTGAGGTTTGCTTCTGAGGTCTCCCTAGGCACACACAAAAATGCCCCTGATCCTGTCTAGCTGAGGCTGTGGGTGCATCGTGGCATGAAGATCCTGCTGGGAGTGGGGTGGGCTGTGTCTGTGCCTGTCTTTCTCTCTTGTTCTCACATGGAATGCCCGTGATCCTGTCTAGCTGAGGCATGAAGATCCTGCTGGGAGTGGGGTGGGCTGTGTCTGTGCCTGTCTTTCTCTCTTGTTCTCACATGGAAGATGAATACATCAACTAAAACAAACAAAAACTGCCACTGCAACAAAAGCAATTTTGACTTTTTTAAAAAAATTATTTAATTTTATTTATTATTAGTTTTTAATTTGCTATAGGGCACATGCACTCATGAGCTAGAGACAGAGAGACAGAGAAAGAGAGAGAAAGTGTAATTCTGGGACTCGAACGGCAGTTGTCCATGTGGGAGTCCAGCACCTTAACTGCCATGCAACCTGCTGGCCCCAGTCATGTTGACTTTTAAAAATTTCTCCACAGGGCAAACCTAGTACCATAACAGTAACAAGATACTCAAGTGAAGCTGGATCCATATGGAAGGTCACACGTTTAGTTCTCTGGTCAACCTATACATGCAGGAACACACTCCCATGACCCTGCTGGCTGGGAAGGCTATCGGGGTGAGTACTGGAGTGTAAGATCGTGTGGAGGGTGCTTGTGCTTCTTTCTCTCTCATGAAAAGAAATAAATATATATTTTTTAAAAATCAGCTCTAAAGGAGCCCTTGGGAGCTAATGCTGCTGAGGAAGACGCGGTCTGGGACTTAGAGCAGGACTTGCAGAGTAGATTGGGACCCGGAGGAGGCACTGAGCTGGTGCTGGCCCCTCCCAAGGACTCTGATGTCTCCACTCATTCCAGGGAGAGGCTCCCAGAGTGCAGTGAGCAGGGACGCAGGGAGCAAATCCCTTGGCAGCCCAGCCTGTCCACCCCTCAGGATCACTGGGGACCAGGTAATGCACAGAGCAGGCTGTACCTGAGGGGTCCCAGCATGGGTGCCCAGGAGGCGGCTGCCTGCCATCCCCAAAGCACACTCTAGGGCAGAACATTGACATTCAGAGCACAGAGCAGCTAATCGGGTCAAGCCCCCCAAAGTGGCTTTTGGACTCATGTGTCACAAATCAGTCTGGCCGCCTTCAAAAAGTGCAAGGATTAGAACAAGCACCCAAACAAGCTGGAGCAGAGCAGGGGGCCATCCCTGCGCCCCAAGGAGGTCTCAGCCCCATCCAGATGCTAATGCGCTTAAGTGGCTTAAGCTGCTTTCCTGAAAGGGAGAAGGCGCGGGCTGGCCATTGTAGTTGCCCCAGGACGCGGTTCAGGAAATTCATGGCTCTGTCTCCTAAAGGCATCTGCTAAAAATTTCTAAAAAACCTGCTTTATCTCACCACTTCAGGCAGCTCCTAAAGGAGGAACATCTGACAGACCCCAGAGCCACTAAAGGGCGGGCGTCCCCAGGCTTCTCGGGCTGTTTCTCCCACACACCCTCCGACGGAGTCAGAGTCGCCTCATTCACAGGTCTTAAAGAAGTGATCGCTGGGCGGGAGGGTCGAGAGCGCTAGCCAAAGCCGGCCTCTTTCGCCCGCCTTTCAATCATGCGAAGTGCTCTTTTTTTTTCTTTCAATCCTGCAAAGTCGTGACCACTCATGCAGAAAACTGTCCCGGGCTGCGCCTTTCCGGCTTGCCTTCTTATGTAGCGGATCTTTCTCGTATAAAAGGAAGGGAAAAAGACTCCAAATGCTATTTTTAAAAGGCCATCTAAAATTTATTTCATTATTAGTAGCTGCACGAATGGGGCCCTATAGGAAGGGCAGTCCTGGCACATTGTCTTATTGGCACTTGGAATGCCTGGTTTTTCTCTTGGAATTTAACAGAACGGCTATGTGCTGAGGAAGTCCACCTGTTATGTGGATAACGAAATTCCTGAGTCTCTTCTTTGGATAATTAAAAGTATGCTGCCTGGACTGGGGCATGCACAGGCACAGGGTACCAGTGACAGCCCAGGAGAAGTGCTGTTTTCTGTACAATCACATCGTGCGGTTTTTACAGCCCATTTGATTTGCACAAAGCCACCGGTAATCAGATCCCCGATGTGCACATGTGCAGTTCGCCCGACTCATCCCAGGAAATAATTCTGCCCACCCTCCCCCCAAAACTGTCAAAAACAGGCTACCCCACAAAGTTCAAAACTCTATTAAAGGCAATTACAGACTCTTGGACCCTACTAGCTAGCACAGGTCTTGTAAATGCAATCTTTTAAAAAATGTTTTGAATAATTTTTAATTACTTGCGTGTATGTACATTGAAATAAAAGAAAAATATTGCTTGAGGCATGTCAATATTGAAAAATTAAGATTTTTAAATCAATGACAAGTATCCAAGTTATATAGTTCTTTCTTTAATTATACTTCCCTGATGTGTCTTTCCTTAACAGCCCCTTGCTTTGCAGAACTTGCTTATAAAATTCCCTGTAGCTATAGTCTATGCGCCACTGACATTATAGCAGATTGTACTGTGTTCACATAACATGTTTTTCTTTCATCCAATGTTCTTTACTGAGAAAACAACTCAATGCAGTATGAGCTGATATCCTCAACATTCCTTAACATGTACTGGCATAAAATGAACAATTCTGAGAACTGCTCTTCAAATTTGACTTGTTAAAGCACGTAATACCATACACAACCTCGAAGACCCTGCTTAAAAAGACAAAAAATGTTCTGGGGAACCAGCAGTTAGCGTAATGGCTATGTCGCTGGACTCCCATGTAGTCGACCGTGGTTCGTGTCCCAGACCCGGTGGCTTAGAACTCATGCTGAGCGCGTGTGCGTCCATGCCCAAGATACCGAGAGGAGAATGGAGGAGAAGGGATTGTGGCGTGACCATCCCCCCTGGGGGGTGATTTCTCGCTTTCTGTCTCTATGTCTCTCTCTGTCAGTCTGGTGAGTGCACACGCCCTATAGCGAAAACCTCTCTAAAAAAAAAAGACAAAAAATGTTTTGTGCTCATACAGGCAAATGAACACTATAACTCGTGGATATACGTAAGTTGTGAATATATGTGACAGCCATGAGCTCAGTCTCCAGCTTCAGAACAAAAACCAGGCTGACCCGCCGGTTCCTTCTGGGGGAACTTGTCTTTAACACCTGCATGGGAGGGCTGAGGCACCCTAGGAGTACTTCCTAGGAATGAGAACCGTCCAGGGGTCGCCGGGTGGGCACTGCTGCACTCGGGGTCCAATGATGGCTCTGTGCATGCTGCATGCTGCTTCCATGCCAAGCTCTGTGCCGGGTTTTGTGGAGAGCCAGGTAGGAGTCTCTGTGTCCTAGGAGCTGGCAGGGGTGTCAGGACAGGTAACTAGGAAGGCTTCTTGGAGTATGAACAGGATGAGTCAAATCATACCAGGTGGGTGACCCCAGCCTGGGCAAAGGCTGGAATGGGTGGGACTTCATGGCATGAGAGAACCACTGTCTTCAGTCTAGGGGACAGTGGAGCAGGGAGAGGGGATAGGGACATCGGGTGGGAGGTGACCTCACACTAACAACAGAGTAGCAGACAGCCTGGGGGCCTTTCAGAGGTGGAGAAGAAATGGAGCTACATCTAGGAGCTTCCAGGCAGCAAGAGCTGAAATGGCAGTGCCCAGGGTAGCCAGCCGCCCATCACCCAAGGACCCAGAAGGCTCCTTTGCTCTTCAGAATGAGTATCCACAGGAAGTGATGTGTGAATTGGAGGCATATTTTGTATTAAAAAGACATGTTCGGTGGAACATGGAGAGTTGGTCTTTGCCCACTGTCTCCAGCCCCTGCACTGACTGAACACTCACTCAGGTCTCACTTCCCATCTGGAATCTCCAGAGCTCCCTATGTGGGCTGAGTGAATCAGCAAATTCAGGTGACCACTCAGGGTTCCCAAAACAACCACCACATACACAGCTGGATCATGGGCACTGCTGAGGCAGGAACGACCCACCCCACATCAGGTTCTA